>NC_083098.1:99874012-100182885 GCF_949774975.1 Lagenorhynchus albirostris | reverse complement strand
GACCCACTAAAGAATGGACTTGAGGATACGGGGAGGGGGAAGGGTAAGCTGTGACAAAGCGAGAGAGAGGCATGGACATATATACACTACCAAACGTAAGGTAGATAGCTAGTGGGAAGCAGCCGCATAGCACAGGGAGATCAGCTCGGTGCTTTGTGACAGCCTGGAGAGGTGGGTTAGGGAGGGTGGGAGGGAGGGAGATGCAAGAGGGAAGAGATATGGGAACATATGTATATGTATAACTGATTCACTTTGTTATAAAGCAGAAACTAACACACCATTGTAAAGCAATTATACTCCAATAAAGATGTAAAAATAAATAAATAAATGAAGCCCTTCCCATACGCCCTGCTTTCTTGAAATTAAACAAGGGACTCAGATGAATTATCATCATCATAAAGCTCCTCCTTACACTGACTAAAAGAAAAAAGAAGCTCTGTTAATAAATCCTATGAAATAAAAAAAAACAAAAAACAAAAAACCTCAAGAGTTCAGAGTTCATTAATCCATCTTCACAGAGTATAGTAACATCTGTGTCATTCTGCCACCTGGAAAACTGATCCCTTTATAAAGCTTGCTTTAGTGCAACATCAATCTATTTTTTAGGATTATGAACTCCCTCATTCTTTGAATATAAACAGTGTTCAACTTAATTTTATCCTTGTAGTGGAACTGTTTTTCTCTGTCTCTAAAATATTATTAAACAGCTATATCATATATCATTTAGAGATCAATTTCTTTGGGGGCAATTCTTAAACTCTTGAAAATGTAAATTAGAATAATAAACTATATGAACAGTCAAAAAAAATAATACCCAGAAATTGGCTGGTAATAGAGTCTGGGAAATGTAATTTTTGGAGTTTTAATCCCAACTTCTCAGAAAAGAGTAGATAAGGGAGTGGCTTGGAACTAAGAGTCAATAGGCAACAGATGCAGAGATGTAAATGTTTTGATTTAAAAAAGTAGGGAAAAGAGGGTACTTGAAATGCCTGGGCACAGGCAGAGTCTGGAAGGTATGGGAAGGTCAGTCAATGATTTTGATTTCCTGATATGTGTCAGGAATGAGTCTAGGTGCTGGAGATAGCCAAGTGAGCAAAACAGATAATAGTTATTTGTGGACTATTTAACTTGAGTTACAGGTGTGTATAAGGGAGCAGTAGGAAATTAGACTGAAAAGGGAGAATAAAAGCCTAGAACTGTATTCTAGATAGCTTGGGGCACCAATAAAAAGGAAGTACAGCTAACCCTATAAACCATGCTTAATCTTCAGCGTTTTTGAGAATGGGTCTGCATATCTGTCAGTGGGTTAGTAGCATTAGAGAACTTCATAAATTTACTTTTCTAATAGTCAAACTTATCATTTTATTATTATTACTAATATCATCATCACTGACATTATCACTATTATACTGTTCATCCAGCACTTACTCTCTGGCAAGAATTGAGCACTTTCCTTACATCACATCAAACCCTCCAGACAACACTATGGAATACGTATTATGACCTCAATTTTATGTGAGAAGAAACTGAAGATCAGAGATGATAAGTTATTTGGTCAAAGTCATGTTGAACCTGGATTCAAAAGCAAGTCTGACTCCAAATCCCTTTCTCTGAAGCACTGCACTCTACGACAACTGAGAAAAGTCATCCAGACTCACACATTCTTTCAAAACATTCATCAGCAAGGTCATTTCAAGACTCAAGTACCACCTGTCAGCTTGAGCCATTTCTCCCAAGTTCTTAGCTCAGCTCATTTATAATCCCCTCTGAGTATTACTTCCCATCCTTCTCACTTTTTAAAGTGTGTCACAGTCCTCTGAGATGACAGGCTGAATGATGGTGATGAGAATGTGGTAATATAAAGTTAATAAACAGGAGAGGCTGCCAGGAGTGGGCAAGAAGAGGTTCACAGAGGATGCATCTGAGACAGAGCAGCCCCAGCTGTTTTAACATATGTGCAAATTACAACGGGTGTGCTCACACACCCATGCAGACCTGATCACAGGTGTTCGGAAGAAAGGACAGTTAAACTTAGAAATGCAAACATATGGGTGATAGTTGCTCTATTTCCTAAGCCTTAATGGCTTGGCTCTTTATCTTACATGTATAAACACAGTAGACAAAAACCTCCACATAAATAAGCAGCAGGTGCATTGGTGTTTTCTTGCCAAGATATCATGCAGGTGTTAAGCCAAGCTCATCAGCAGAAGCACGCATCCATCGGTTTCACTGCAGAATGGGGGTGGGAAGAGGAAGGGCGTACTGAGCAGGTTGGTTAAATTAAACCTCATCTGGCTTACAGAAGGGCCACTTATTGCCCAGAGTTGGAAGGTGTTCAGGGGCACAAGAAGGGTAATTGCACTGAAAGAAAACCCAGAGCTTGCGAATTCTGAAATGTTTAAGACTTACTGGGGAGTTTGCACACAAATGCAAAATGACTTAGGAAAGGGAAAGCACTTGTAAGAGTCCTAATAACATCTATCTAGCACTCTGCTAAGTGCTTTGCTTACATGAACACCTCGTTATCACCTCAAACTTACAGGATATGTATGGTGCACTATTTTATTAATAAAGAGTCAGAGTTGTGACTTTATTACAACTCTTTATTCAACTTTTCTAAAATAGATTTGATACATAGATGGTATAGATATAGAAAATAAGATGTAGAAAGAGAATTTTAATCTAGAACTGCCTAAGTTAGTAATTACTAGAGCAAACTGCCATAACTCACATCTTGATTGCTGGAGATTCTTCTCTCTGAAAGACCCAGTTCACTTAAAAGCATGTAACTTGTACTCTAAAACAACTTCATCTATTTCTAAAAGAGTCTGCTAATTGTGAAAATTTCTGGCAAGTGTGTGTTTTGGGGGTACGATGTGTTGTGGCCAGTTTGAATCTCTAATTTTAACAAAATCTGATGCTTATATATTTTTCTTTTTTTTTAGATACATCAGCAAACCTTGGTTTGTTCTGCCTGAAGAATTTAAAGTAAATTCACCATGGTCTCTTTTATTTATCCTCTTTTATTTATGCATTCAAACTCTAGGGCAAAAGAAATTTAAAGCACACATCCAGGGCAAATCATTTTAAAATTCTGTATAGGATATCATGTAGATAAGCCAAAAAAAACCCACAATAAAATAACTGGATAGACTGGATAAAGGTGCACCTGAAATCC
The DNA here is from genome assembly GCF_949774975.1 of Lagenorhynchus albirostris. NCBI lineage: Eukaryota > Metazoa > Chordata > Mammalia > Artiodactyla > Delphinidae > Lagenorhynchus > Lagenorhynchus albirostris. The sequence continues at coordinate 100,179,707 of NC_083098.1, read as the reverse complement.
AACAAGAGATTTCCTGTGCCAAAATCAGTCTTAATATCTTAATGTATATCCCAATTCATGCATTCACTTCATTTCTTATCATCTTCCCTTTAACCCTGCATGCATATTTTATAGAACAACAGTATTGAAAAATGTATGGGTCCACCAAGATTTCTCATCCTATATGTGCCTTTGTGCATTCTCTTTTCTCATTTCCTTTCCTCCATTTCTTAGTAGTATTTCAAAGTTCAGTTTGGTCCTCTTCTCTTCAGCTAATCTTCCCTGACCTCTCCTCTGAAGCAGGTACTTCAGAGGAGTAACCAGATGGGTTAGGTGTCCATCTCAGATGGTCCAAGAGCATCCTGGACAAGTTATTATTATCACCACCGTTTAGTTGGGCAATAATACTAGGAACAGTCAGTAGTAGTATTAGTACTAGCAGTGCAAGTACAGCAGCAGTAGGAGCAATAATAGTGATACTAACATCAAAACTTACATCACCAGCAGCAGCAGTATTTGCCATGACCTGAATGCCTCCTGTGTGCACAGGATCAGAAGATTTAAATATATTAACTCTAATCCACTGAAGTCCCATGGATTAGCATAAATTAATTATCCCTACTTTACTATTGAGGGAAAATAAATTTATTTTCATTTCCTTTATCTGTTGCTATTTCTCCCTTATTATTTCATATTTTCTGTTTTCATGACACCCTCTTTTCTCCCTTAAGTAGTTTAGATATATGTATTTATATTTATTTTACCCAAAGAATTATCTTTTATATTTATGTTGGTTCTTCTGTTTTTCTGATTTCTAAAGCATTGATTTCAGATTTTTTCTATTAAATCCCATTTTTCTTAGGTTCACTTTTGTTTCTTTTTTTTTTAACAGTTTGAACCTAGATACTTAAATTAAATGTGAAAAATTAAATGAATTAAGTATTTAAGCCTATGAACTTTCATGGTGCAGTGCCTTGGTTGGGCTCTATCTAAATTCATTCTCATCATTTCTGAGACATTTTTTAAGGTCATTTCAACTTGTAACACTTCTTAGAATCAAGAGATGCCTTCACCAAAGGATGAATATATGTATCTATTAGTACACTAAGCTCCACTTTTATCAGATTCCAGTGGGTATCAGCCAGGCTGCAGTTTTGACATAGTTGCTATTCTCAGAGCCTGCACAGCCTCTGGCATGTTGTTCCTACTGGCATCACTCCAGTTGAGTTATGTGCATTACTGGTGCTATAAGAGGCGAGTTTAGTTCCTGTTTCGAATATCTTCATTTTTTCAATTAAAAATATTCTATGGACACTTTCTAAGAAGATCAAGAAAGCAGCACTTTAAAACATGTCAACGGCTTGGAAGAAAATTCTACAGATAATTGTGGACCACTCTCTTAAGTAATGTAGTTGGCGGTACAGTGGAAGAAATTCTAAGGCATAAAAAAAGAATTGTCATAGTTTATTGGCAGAAACTTTCTTCTTAACGAACATAAAATAACTATGCATACCACAACTTATGTTGTCTTAGATTTGATGAAAATGTTCATCTGGTATCTTTAAAATTATGATTTGCTAGAACTTTACAATTTTGTTTTCATTTCCATTTTGATCAATGTGTCTTTAAGAAAGGATTTTGAAATCTCTAGGTTATACTGGCTTTCTGCTTTCCAGTTTTGTTTTTAATTTCCAGCTTTATTACATGCAGACCAGAGAATGGTATCTACATGATTTACGTGCTTAAATAATCTACTGAGGTTTTTTGGTAAGTCTCAAAATGATCAGTCTTGTCAGTGTTTCATGTGCATTTGAAAGAAGGTGGTCTTCCTCTTTTGAGGGAACAGAATCCTTATACACTTGGTAGAATTTAATTTAAATGGGGCTATAAATAAAATAAAATTCTATAATCCTAGCAGGAGTTGAAAAATTAAAGAAGCAACAAGATTTGAAGGAGAGTGGTTATCTTTAATTACTGAAGGTGAACACTCAAACCAGGAGTCTAAGGCAAAATATATACTTGAGGAACTGAATAAAATAAATGGAGACTAACAGAAGATAAGACTGGATTTCAGGGTGGAATCAGAAAGAAGTGTCTTTAAAGCAGAAGGAAGCCTTATGCCCAGTCTATCCATTCTCTTCTTCCTGTGTTTGCCTTACTTCAACATTTTTAGTATTTGTGCCTTAAATGTTTGTCATTTCTGAGAATTCTGTGAATTATCTCTACTATTATTAACCTAACAACTTTCTTTAAATCTATTTTTTTATCAATTTACTCTGTACATACCTTTGCTTTAAGTAACACTATTCATGAACTAATGGAATGATATAATGTGTGGCATTAAATATGACAATTAAAAAAGTCTGTCTACGTATCTTCTAGAATAATTTCACTTATCCTTTGTACATAAGACTTTCATCAACACTTCATAATCAGTAAATGTTTTACACTTAGTCTGGCACCAGTGGTAGAGCTTGTATTGCCCTCAAGCTGACTGCAGGGAGGTAAGTCATGGAGGTGATGGTTAGACAGCCATGGGGCTTGAATTAGGAGTCACATGAACAAGTAGATGAGAGGTTAGAAATCTAATACTTATTGAATTAAGAGTCCAATATGATTTGGAAGTCTTCAGATAGGAAATTTAGGGCAAAATCACTTATTCTGTCTTGAATTAAAGTCAATGCTTTCTACATTAGAGGTCAGATTTTCAAGAGCTTAAGAAGGAAAATATATCTCTGTAGTTTCTTATACCCAGAAAACAACTGGACTATTGAAAGAGAATAATGTCCAACATCTTGCTTTCTTTTTCCTTTCCTTTTTTTCCCTACAGCTTACTTCTTAGCAGTTACTCAGCCATAAGTTAACTTTTCTATTATGTACACAATTTGTCATTTCCAAAAGGGACTACATTTAAACAGTCTCTAGACTCACTGTCCTGTACTCACGCTCATTGTCAAATACTTAAAGCACATTTTACATTACAATCTTCACATCATAGTTTATAGCAAGTCTTATTTATTTCATTAATCATAGAATGATTACCTATAGCTTTGATAATACAAAAGATATCACAAATTATGTAATTTTTAAAAAGTAAATGCTAGCTTCTATTTATAGAGGACTTAGTCTGTGCCAGGAAAAATGGAAAATGAATATAAATATTCTAAGTCTGTCAATGAAAATATTAAAACTCAAATAGGTTAATTAATATACCCAATGTCACATAAGTAGCAAACTGCAGAGTTGGGCTGCAAATCAAGGCTGTTGGGCTGCAGAGCCCATGCTGCTTCTAGACCTCAAGACGAAATGATCTGATAGACCTCAAGCTACAGTCTTGTTTTTAAACGTTGAAATAAGTGCCACAAAGAAGTTTCTTGGGCTGTCGCCTACTTTGTAAGTTTGTGGTGACAATTAAATGAGGTAAAGTGAGTGAACATGCTTATCAGCACCCCCCACACACACTTGGCACATGTAGGTTTCCTGTACTTGAGCTCCTTTCCTTCCTCAGAATGAGCAGCTGGTACTGGCAATCTCTTCACCATGCCACCCTTTTCTTCCTTCTGTGCATGGAGTCTAGCGTACACCAGACTTCTAGAAGTGGCCACGTTACTGAATTCTGACCAAGGGAATGTGCATGGAGGTGACGTAAGCCACTTTCAAAAAGGATCATAAAAATCTCCTGCCTGGGGCTTCTGGGAAGATGGCGGAAGACTAAGAAGCGGAGATCACCTTCTTCCCCACAGATACACCAGGGAGATCACCTTCCTCCCCACAGATACACCAGAAACACATCTACACGTGGAACAACTCCTACAGAACACCTACTGAACGACGGCAGAAGACCTCATACCTCCCTAAAGGCAAGAAACTCCCCACGTAACTGGGTAGGGAAAAAGAAAAAAGAATAAACAGAGACAAAAGGATAGGGATGGGACCTGCACCAGTGGGAGGGAGCTGTGAAGGAGGAAAAGTTTCCACACACTAGAAGCCCCTTCGCGGGCAGAGACTGTGTGTGGCGGAGGGGGAAAGCTTCGGAGCCGCAGAAGAGAGCACAGCAACAGGGGTGCGGGGTGCAAAGCGGAGAGATTCCCGCACGGAGGATCGCTGCCGACCAGCACTCACCAGCCCGAGAGGCTTGTCTGCTTACCCGCCGGGAGGGGCGGGGCTGGGAGCCGAGGCGGGCTTCGGTCGGAGCGCAGGGAGAGGACTGGGGTTGGCGACGTGAACACAGCCTGAAGGGGGTTAGTGCGCCACGGCTAGCTGGGAGGGAGTCCGGGGAAAAAGTCTGGAGCTGCCGAAGAGGCAAGAGACTTTTTCTTACCTCTTTGTTTCCTGGTGCGCGAGGAGAGGGGATTAAGAGCGCTGCTTAAAGGAGCTCCAGAGACGGGCGTGAGCAGGAGCTATCAGCGCGGACCCCAGAAACAGGAATGAGACGCTAAGGCTGCTGCTGCCACCACCAAGAAGCCTGTGTGCGAGCACAGGTCACTATACACACATCCCTTCCGGGGACCCTGTGCAGCCCGCCACTGCCAGGAGAATGCACGGGAGAACGCACGGCGCGCCTCAGGCTGCTGCAACGTCACGACGGCCTGTGCCGCCGTAGGCCCGCCCCACACGCCGTGCCCCTCCCTCCCCCAGGCCTGGGTGAGCCAGAGACCGAATCAGCTCCTCCTTTAACCCCGTCCTGTCTGAGAGAAGAACAGACGCCCTCCAGCGACTTACACGCACAGGCGGGGCCAAATCCAAAGCTGAGCCCCTGGGAGCTATGAGAACAAAGAAGAGAAAGGGAAATCTCTCCCAGCAGCCTCAGAAGCAGCGGATTAAAGCTCCACAATCAACTTGATGTACCCTGCATCTGTGGAATACATGAATAGACAACGAATCATCCCAAATTAAGAAGGTGGACTTTGAAAGCAAGATTTATGATTTTTTTCCCCTTTTCCTCTTTTTGTGAGTGTATATGTGTACGCTTCTGTGTGACATTTTGTCTGTATAGCTTTGCTTTCACCATTTGTCTGAGGGTTCTATCCGTCCGTTTTTTTTTTTCTTTTTTGTTTTCTCTTAATAATTATTTTTTTATTTGAATAATTTTATTATATTTTATCTTACTTTATTTTATCTTACTTTATCTTTCTTTCTTTTTTTCCTTCCTTCCCTCCTTCCTTCCTTCCTCCCTCCCTCCCTCCCTTCTTTCTTTCTTTCTTTCTACTTCTACTAATTCCATCTTTCTACTTTTTCTCCCTTTCATTCTGAGCTGTGTGGATGAAAGGCTCTTGGTGCTGCAGCCAGGAGTCAGTGCTGTGCCTCTGAGGTGGGAGAGCCAATGTCAGGACACTGGTCCACAAGAGACCTCCCAGCTCCACATAATATCAAACAGCGAAAATCTCCCAGAGATCTCCATCTCAACACCAGCACCCAGCTTCACTCAACGACCAGCAAGCTATAGTGCTGGACTTCCTATGCCAAACAACGAGCAAGACAGGAACACAACCCCACCCATTAGCAGAGAGGCTGCCTAAAATCATAATAAGTCCACAGACACCCCAAAACACACCACCAGACGTGGACCTGCCCACCAGAAAGACAACATCCAGCCTCATCTACCAGAACACAGGCACTAGTCCCCTCCACCAGGAAGTCTACACAACCCACTGAACCAACCTTAGCCACTGGGGACAGACACTGAAAACAACGGGAACTACGAACCTGCAGCCTACAAAAAGGACACCCCAAACACAGTAAGATAAGCAAAATGAGAAGACAGAAAAACACACATCAGATAAAGGAGCAAGAAAAAACCCACCAGACCTAACAAATGAAGAGGAAATAGGCAGTCTACCTGAAAAACAATTCAGAATAATGATAGTAAAGATGATCCAAAATCTTGCAAATAGAATAGACAAAATGCAAGAAACATTTAACAAGGACCTAGAAGAACTAAAGATGAAACAAACAACAACACATATGAACAACACATGAACACATGTGAACACAATGAACAACAAAATAAATGACATTAAAAATACTCTAGATGGGATCAATAGCAGAATAACTGAGGCAGAAGAATGGATAAGTGACCTGGAAGATAAAACAGTGGAAATAACTACTGCAGAGCAGAATAAAGAATAAAGAATGAAAAGAACTGAGGACAGTCTCAGAGGCCTCTGGGACAACATTAAATGCACCAACATTCGAATTATAGGGGTTCCAGAAGAAGAAGAGAAAAAGAAACGGACTGAGAAAATATTTGAAGAGATTATAGTTGAAAACTTCCCTAATATGGGAAAGGAAATAATCAAGTCCAGGAAGCACAGAGAGTCCCATACAGTATAAATCCAAGGTGAAATACGCCAAGACACATATTAATCAAAGTGTCAAAATTAAATACAAAGAAAACATATTAAAAGCAGCAAGGGAAAAACAACAAAAAACACACAAGGGAACCCCCATAAGGTTAACAGCTGATCTTTCAGCAGAAACTCGGCAAACCAGAAGGGACTGACAGGACATATTTAAAGTGATGAGGGAGAAAAACCTGCAACCAAGATTACTCTTCCCAGCAAGGATCTCATTCAGATTTGATGGAGAAATTAAAACCTTTACAGACAAGCAAAAGCTGAGAGAGTTCAGCACCACCAAACCAGCTCTACAACAACTGCTAAAGGAACTTCTCTAGGCAAGAAACACAAGAGAAGGAAAAGACCTACAATAACGAACCCAAAACAATTAAGAAAATGGGAATACGAACATACATATCGATAATTACCTTAAATGTAAATGCACTAAATGCTCCCACTAAAAGACACAGATTGGCTGAATGGATACAAAAACAAGACCCATATATTTGCTGTCTACTAGAGACCCACTTCAGACCTAGAGACACATACAGACTGAAAGTAAGGGGATGGAAAAAGATATTTCATGCAAATGGAAACCAAAAGAAAGCTGGAATAGCAATTCTCATATCAGACAAAATAGACTTTAAAATAAAGACTATTAGAAGAGACAAGGACACTACATAATGATCAAGGGATCAATCCAGGAAGAAAATATAACAATTGTAAATATTTATGCACCCAACATAGGAACACCTCAATACATAAGGCAAATACTAACAGCCATAAAAGGGGAAATCGATGTAACATATTCATGGTAGGGGACTTTAACACCCCACTTTCACCAATGGACAGATCATCCAAAGTGAAAATAAATAAGGAAACACAAGCTTTAAATGATACATTAAACAAGATGGACTTAATTGATATTTATAGGGCATTCCATCCAAAAACAACAGAATACACATTTTTCTCTAGTGCTCATGGAACATTCTCCAGGATAGATCATATCTTGGGTCACAAATCAAGCCTCGGGAAATTTAAGAAAATTGAAATTGTATCAAGTATCTTTTCCGACCACAACGCTATGAGACTAGATATCAATTACAGGAAAAGATCTGTAAAAGATACAAACACATGGAGGCTAAACAATACACTACTTAATAACGAAGTGATCACTGAAGAAATCAAAGAGGAAATTTAAAAATACCTAGATACAAATGACAATGGAGACAAGACAATCCAAAATCTATAGGATGCAGCAAAAGCAGTTCTAAGAGGGAAGTTTATAGCAGTACAATCCTACCTTAAGAAACAGGAAACATCTCGAATAAACAACCTAACCTTGCACCTGAAGCAATTAGAGAAAGAAGAATTAAAAAAACCCCAAAATTAGCAGAAGGAAAGAAATCATAAAGATCACATCAGAAATAAATGAAAAATAAATGAAGGAAACGATAGCAAAGATCAATAAAACTAAAAGCTGGTTCTTTGAGAAGATAAACAAAATTGATAAACCATTAGCCAGACTCATCAAGAAAAAAAGGGAGAAGACTCAAATCAATAGAATTAGAAATGAAAAAGGAGAAGTAACAACTGACACTGCAGACATACAAAAGATCATGAGAGATTACTACAAGCAACTGTATGCCAATAAAACGGACAACCTGGAAGAAATGGACAAATTCTTAGAAATGTACAACCTGACAAGACTGAATCAGGAAGAAATAGAAAATACGAACAGAGCAATCACAAGCACTGAAATTGAAACTGTGATTAAAAATCTTCCAACAAACAAAAGCCCAGGACCAGATGGCTTCACAGGCGAATTCTATCAAACATTTAGAAAAGAGCTAATACCTATCCTTCTCAAACTCTTCCAAAATATAGCAGAGGGAGGAACACTCCCAAATTCCTTCTACGAGGCCACCATCACCCTGATACCAAAACCAGACAAGGATGTCACAAAGAAAGAAAACTACAGGCCAATATCACTGATGAACATAGGTGCAAAAATCCTCAACAAAATACTAGCAAACAGAATCCAACAGCACATTAAACGGATCATACACCATGATCAAGTGGGGTTTATTCCAGGAATGCAAGGATTCTTCAATATATGCAAATCAATCAACGTGATATACCATATTAACAAATTGAAGGAGAAAAACCATATGATCATCTAAATAGATGCAGAGAAAGCTTTCGACAAAATTCAACACCCATTTATGATAAAAACCCTGCAGAAAATAGGCATAGAGGGAACTTTCCTCAACATAATAAAGGCCATATATGACAAACCCACAGCCAACATCGTCCTCAATGGTGAAAAACTGAAAGCATTTCCACTAAGATCAGGAAGAAGACAAGGTTGCCCACTCTCACCACTCTTATTCTGCATAGTTTTGGAAGTTTTAGCCACAGCAATCAGAGAAGAAAAGGAAATAAAAGGAATCCAAATCGGAAAAGAAGAAGTAAAGCTGTCACTGTTTGCAGGTGACATGATACTATACATAGAGGATCCTAAAGATGCTACCAGAAAACTACTAGAGCTAATGAATGAATTTGGTAAAGTAGCAGGATACAAAATAAATGCACAGAAATCTCTGGCATTCCTATACACTAATGATGAAAAATCTGAAAGTGAAATCAAGAAAACACTCCCATTTACCATTGCAACAAAAAGAATAAAATATCTAAGAATAAACCTACCTAAGGAGAAAAAAGACCTGTATGCAGAAAATTATAAGACACTGATGAAAGAAATTAAAGACGATACAAATAAATGGAGAGATATACCATGTTCTTGGATTGGAAGAATCAACATTGTGAAAATGACTCTACTACCCAAAGCAATTTACAGATTCAATGCAATCCCTATCAAACTACCACTGGTATTTTTCACAGAACTAGAACAAAAAATTTCACAATTTGTATGGAAGCACAAAAGACCCCGAATAGCCAAAGCAATCTTGAGAACGAAAAACGGAGCTGGAGGAATCAGGCTCCCAGACCTCAGACTATACTACAAAGATACAGTAATCAAAACAGTATGGTACTGGCACAAAAACAGAAAGATAGATCAATGGAACAGGATAGAAAGCCCAGAGATAAACCCAGGCACATATGGTCACCTTATCTTTGATAAAGGAGGCAGGAACGTACAGTGAAGAAAGGACAGCCTCTTCAGTAAGTGGTGCTGGGAAAACTGGACAGGTACATGTAAATTATGAGATTAGATCACTCCTTAACACCATACACAAAAATGAGCTCAAAATGGATTAAAGACCTAAATGTAAGGCCGGAAACTATCAACTCTTAGAGGAAAACATAGGCAGGACACTCTATGACATAAATCACAGCAAGATCCTTTTTGACCCACCTCCTAGAGAAATGGAAATAAAAACAAAAATAAACAAATGGGACCTAACGAAACTTCAGAGCTTTTGCACAGCAAAGGAAACCATAAACAAGACCAAAAGACAACCCTCAGAATGGGAGAAAATATTTGCAAATGAAGCAACTGAAAAGAATTAATCTCAAAAATTTATAAGCAGCTCATGCAGCTTAATAACAAAAAAACAAACAACCCAATCCAAAAATGGGCAGAAGACCTAAATAGACATTTCTCCAAAGAAGATATACAGACTGCCAACAAACACATGAAAGAATGCTCAACATCACTAATCATTAGAGAAATGCAAATCAAAACTACAATGAGATATCATCTCACACCAGTCAGAATGGCCATCATCAAAAAATCTAGAAACAATAAATGCTGGAGAAGGTGTGGACAAAAGGGAACCCTCTTGCACTGCTGGTGGGAATGTAAATTGATACAGCCACTGTGGAGAACAGTATGGAGGTTCCTTAAAAAACTACAAAGAGAACTACCATATGACCCAGCAATCCCACTACTGGGGATATACCCTGAGAAAACCATAATTCAAAAAGAGTCATGTACCAAAATGTTCATTGCAGCTCTATTTACAATAGCCTGGAGATGGAAACAACCTAAGTGTCCATCATCGGATGAATGGATAAAGAAGATGTGGCACATATATACAATGGAATATTACTCAGCCATAAAAGAAACGAAATTGAGCTATTTGTAATGAGGTGGATAGACCTAGAGTCTGTCATACAGAGTGAAGTAAGTCAGAAAGAGAAAGACAAATACCATATGCTAACACATATATATATGGAATTTAAGAAAAAAAAATGTCATGAAGAACCTAGGGGTAAGACAGGAATAAAGACACAGACCTACTAGAGAATGGAGTTGAGGATATGGGGAGGGAGAAGGGTAAGCTGTGACAAAGCGAGAGAGAGGCATGGACATATATACACTACCAAACGTGAGGTAGATAGCTAGTGGGAAGCAGCCGCATAGCACAGGGAGATCAGCTTGGTGCTTTGTGACCGCCTACAGGGATGGGATAGGGAGGGTGGGAGGGAGAAGATGCAAGAGGGAAGAGATATGGGAACATATGTATATATATATATAACTGATTCAATTTGTTGTAAAGCAGAAACTAACACACCATTCTAAAGCAATTATACTCCAATAAAGATGTTAAAAGAGAAAAAAATCTCCTGCCTGAGATCTTCCAATGCAGGTGACCTGTAGAAGGGCCTGGACAATCACTTTCTGAAGATGGTGGAGCCACAGACAGAAGGAACTGCAATTCCTGAGCCATCACTTGTAGGAGAGCTATTTAACTGGGTAAATTTTTGGTCTATAGATATGCAAGAAAATAAACTGCTACTTGGTTAAACCACTGAATTTTTTTATTTTATCTCTCACAGGAACTGGCCTAATGTGTTAGATTATGGATGTCCTCTGACTGAAAATAATACAAAATCCTTGGAAAGTTTTGAATACCAAAATAGAAACATTATACCTGGCTTGCACACTGACTAAAAAGCAAAGTCCTAAAATTGCTTAATGCACTCAGAATTATTTGAAATGCTGCTCAAAGTTGTTTCTGGAAATATATCTCGGAGATGAATTATAAATCTCTGATTAGTAATTTACCAAAATTAAAAAAAAATTTAGAAGACTTCAAAGTTTAATTTTGATTATTCATTTTATCAAATTATTACTTTCTTCAATAATACATTTTCTCTAACCCTTGAATTAATAACAGTTGAAGTGCTATGATTATAATTATCTTAAGTTAATATGCTAATTTCTTCAGAGCTTATACTCACTTGAAACACTAGGTTTTAACCACTGAAAATTTAATTAGGTTAATTAAAATACTGTAGTATTTTATTTTTACTTTACAATTACTCCATTATCATTTAATGATTTTGACAATAGCAATAGAATTTATTATTTATTGAACATGTTTTTTTCTCTAAAATATTAGTTTTATGGTTAATTTCATTAAAAAATTAATCAGCTACATACCTACTGCGGTTTTGCCTATATTTTCTTTAGTTTTATAAATTCTACACCATAACTAATGCCAACTTATCCTTCTAGTCATAACCTGCATTACACACTAACAAAACCCCTTTAGGTGAAAGGTGTTTACTTGTTCCTTGAATGTACTTTGCTGGACCCTACCCTGTGACTTCAGTCCAAACAGTGGGCCATGTCTGGAAAACCCTTGACTCTAAGAATGAGAGCCACAGTAATCTCTCTCAAATGTCAATTCATAAAGCATGTGTATATTTCAAGACCCTTAATGATCTGGGGTCATACAATTTTATATATATCATTTGCATGCCTTGCTCCCATTCAGATTCCTTTGTGCATGTTAACTATTGATTTAATCTTATTTATTTATATCTTATTTGTAAATTGCTTGCTATGCAGCCTATTAATTTGTTCTAATTGATTTACATATATATATATATATATATGTAATATATATGAGCGAGAGACTCAAAGAGGAAAGAAAGAAAAAGAAAAGAGGAAGAGACAGAAAGTAAGAGAGCAAAATGAAAGGATTTATATATGGCAGATTCTTCAACACACCATTCTACTCGTTAGGTGAATAACCAAGGGTAAGTGGAAAAAAGAGAGGGAGGAAACTCTGCTGCTTTCCCACCTCAACTTTTGGGACCTTAATGTGAGCATCTTACAGTTCTGAGCATGATTCTAGTCTTCACTCATGTGTATTTTCCCCTACCTCTTGGCACCCCAGGACAAGCCACTGACTTCACCTTGTATTCAACCAAAGAAATGGTGACCTTTTCCAGCATGGGGGTGATACAACCCACACTGGACTAATTCAGAGGCAGTCCCTCTGTCTGTAATGTTGCACCTTCTTAAAGTATGTTTACCTTGCACACTGACTTGAGAATATTACTGCTTTGCATATTGCAGGTGCTCTGTAGAATGACTTACTGAGTCAATAAATAAATGCTACTACTTAACATTTGTTTCTACTCATAGAAGTCTACATTTTTGTATTGTTTCTTCCTTCTCCAACTTAAACAGTTCTATATCAGAGATTCTAAGGGATCAACTGATTTAAGGCTGTTTCATATAAAATGTCTTTTATATGGTGGAAACCCAAGAAGCATGAAAATCCAGTGCTCTGCTTTGCTACTTATGACAGCTTCCCTAGGCACATCATAAGCCATGGTCACATCGGCATTCAGCCAGAACACAGTGTCCTATAGTTTTTGAGAATCCAGAAAAACATACTGTGCCACAGTGCTGTCTGAACATAACACAAGTACAAGATGAGTCTGTGGATGTGTCCAAAAGAAAGAAAACTACTTTGGAGAAAAGTTGACAAGTTAACTTGACCTCATCCCTGAAGAATGGGGACTTCATCCCTATTAATTTCTGTTTTAATTGAATTACATAAATTCATTTATATATTTGTTTATCCTCCCATGGATTATTTTTTATCATAATTCCACATTCAGAATTCTGGATGCAGTAACCTAACAGAATCAACTACACTCAACCACCCTGCTTTTCACTGCTGAAAACCTTTGAACTATATTGAGGGCAAACTCTATTGATACTTTCTATATTCTCAAAGTCAATGGATAATTCAATGCATGTTGAATAAAATGACATTCTAGTTATTATTCTCCATAAACTGCCTTTCAGCCTAGAGATAAAAATATAATTTAACTAAATGTTTCCATCTATCCTGACTCATGTAGCAGAGCAACAATGTATAGCACAGTGAAAATTACTTTTGAAAAATATATATTTTTTTAGTTAACTTGGACACAATCCAATAAAACCCAGCTTTTGATACAGAAATACTTAGATAAGTTGAGAACCATTATGTTTTACAACAAGAACTATCAACTGACCCCAACTTCTACTAAATATAACACTTCCAATTATAATAACAAGTGCCCAAATCTATGCTGTAATAAAATATTTTTATTGGTGTGGTAGACTGTCAATATCTTTTTACCACTGAATTTTATCTAGGTAACTTTAAAACTACAGGAGTTCTCAATACATGAGTTCACAATATTTAGAAAGAAAAGGGAATGAATCTTTATTGAGCCTTGACCTTGAGCCAGGAACTCTTTTTGGCCTTATTTATCTCACTTCACATCCACAAGTACTTCCTTTAAGTATTATTGCCCTATGTTTCACATAAAGACACTTCAGCTCAGAAAAGTTAAACACCACATCCAAGGTTATACCGTTAACAGGCACCAAAGACTACATTTAAATCTAAATGTCTTGTTCTAAAACCAGCCTTTATTGAATAAAGTAGTTCCCTATGAAATGAAGAATTATGCCTTGATGGGAATGTTTAATATTAGCTAGAGATTATTTTTTAAAAGATAAACAAATAAATATTACTGAATAAAAATGAAATTTAGCCTAGGGTGGCATGGAATAGACACTTTCCTCTAGGTAATTACATAAAATGCCTTATGCAAAGTATAAACAAATGTTTAAAAGTGATCATTCTCAGCATTCCTCCAAACTCATCGTCTTGCAATTGCCAAGTACATATTTAAAGAATATTATTCTATAAAGGATGGTGAACTCCCAACGTGCCTTTCCTTTCCTCTAGAAAATCAACTCAGCCACAGTACCAGCAAGTACTTAATACACTGTTAGGAGGGGCCATTAAAGATATGGAACACAGAAATTGGATTTCCTTTCCTGAGTATCACAGTGAAGAAGGAGAGAGAAAAGAAAAGCTCATAACATTTGTGCTTTTGTAAGGACATGTCACCCCTTCCAAGAGCAAATGACCAAGTTCAATGAGTGTGCTGAGAGCTTATCCATCAGAACTGACACTCAACCAGAGCTCAATTTAGAAACCCTAGTTCATGTTCAATTTATTTTATTTTCTGCATTTTACTCTGTCACCCTGCATGATGACACTAAGTATAGACCTGCAGAGAAAATATCTGTTTCTGAAATGTTTAAGTGAAACATCATTATATTTCTAAACAAATAAAAGCAAGCACCTTGGCAAAAGAACGGCATAATAATAGACCTGCAGGAGGTTTATTTTGTGATTTTCAAGGGAATTGACAACTTGACTAATTCACAATTCTAAATTCGAAATATCTTTCTTGTTAGAAAAATTCCATGCCCCCCCCCGCTCTCCTGAGAAATCTGGAAGAGACTGCAGACATTTCTTTGGATGCACGTTATTGATCCATAACAAAACGTACTGAACTTTGCACAGTAAACTACAAAATATTTTTGAGAAGAAAGGAGATAGGAACGGCATGTATGAGAGCTTGGGCCTAAGTCATATAAATCTGTGTTCAAATTCTGGTTTTGCCAAATACAAACCATATGAACTTGAGAACAAATATTTTCAAAGTCTCAGCTCTTACATCTGCAAAACGGGGATAATAAATAATACTTATTACATATATAAGTAGCTGTTTAAGGGCTTAAATGGTAGAAATGATAGAATGCACTTAAAGCTAAGCTTTTCATAGGACATTCAACAAGAAATTGTTCAATAAATGTGGACTCATTATTATTTGTATTGGTTGGCTCAGACCCGTATCATCTCTATTGGAGAACTGGCTCCCAGTCTGTCCATCTGACACACTTGGCCAGACTTTTGTGATCACGTCATTCTCTTCTTTACTCACCTCTTAGAATTACCTACTATTTACACATAGTGTTTTCCAAATTTTAGTTCCTGATCCACTAATGGGTCATGAAATCAATTTAATGATGAGTCAGGATGAGACTGAAAAATAAAAGAAGAAACAACAGAACAGAACGGAATGGAGTTAGAATAGAATTAGAATGGAATGGAATGGAATAGATCAGACACTATCAGAGCAAAGTAAGGATAAAGGTTATTTCTGAAAACTTTTATTACAGTTAGTGTGTACATGTGTGTGTATGTCTGTCTGTCTATGTCTGTATGTGCATACATATGCTGGATTATAGTGAAACATATTTTCGTACTAGGTGATAATCAAAAATGTCTGAGAAGCACTGAACAGGATGACACCCAAACTTGGGAGCTCTACTACCCATGTGGCAACTAGCCTTGGTCACTCTATGTTCATGACCCCATGACCAGAAAGTGAATACCATGTATTTTGCCTCCTTTATACTTTTGAAGTGGGATAAGTAGTTTAATATGATGGGAACTGGAGTATAATAAGATTCAGGATTGTATAAGCTGGTGATTTTATTACCTAAATGTACTGGTTCAGTAATGGAAATTTATAAAATTTAGACTTCAAATGGTAACAGTACCATATCATTGCCCCTTCCACTCCATCCCCACAGAAAAATGAATATAATTTAATCATTGCTGAATATATTATGCACCACGAACAGCACAAAAATAGAAGTTTGAAAATTCCTGTTGCCTGGAATTTTTATATAAATATTAAAATAATGATTTTCCATTTGCTGGATGAAAATATTTCTCTACGGAGATGCATTTTCAAAGGAAAACATTTCCAACACAAATCCATGTATCTACCTTGTAAATAAACCATGAATACATGATATAAAGAATGCAAACAGGACATCTGGTATAAAAATATAATGCCCCTGAGATAACGGAGAAGTCTCCATTTCACATTGAGATAGTCACTCAAGCATGATGAGGGTGGTGTTTGGGGAAGGATGAGAAGAAGCTCAAATACATTAAAATTAATATGTGCATACCTCCCCAGTTCACAGTATTCTTAGCTTCAAAGATCCTCATTGTCTTTCCTTCTTTGTAATTTCAGAAAAGTCAGAGTAACTTTGATGATTACTTACAACACTAGGAATTGTCTTAAATCAGGCCCTTAAATAAATATCTGTAACTGCCCTAATTCTAACTAGGAAGAGAGAACTCATCTGTGAAATCAGACTCATGTACATGCTTGTGGTATTTTCTTTTCCCCTTTAAATACATTCCCCTTTGGAGAAAAACTTCCCTCAGAACAACCAAAAGTCAATTATAATGCACATGTATCATCTTTAAAAACTGAGTTTACAAACAACTCAAACACTGTGAACAATTTATAAGCACATTCATTAAAGGCTGTATAGCAGCATTCAGGGCCAAGGATTTTAGAATTTGATAAATGTGAAGTGTAAAAGTCTGGGTTCAAATGCCAACTCAACTATTTTCTAGCTTTGTGACTTTGGAAAATTACTTAGGCATTCTGTGCCTCAGTATCTTCACAGGTAAAATAAGGACAATGACATCTACTTTATAGGGTAGAAGAGATGCTTAAATAAGGCAATATATATGAAACGGTTATGCCAGGACCTGACATATAATAAGTACTCAATAATTGGTAGCTACTCAGGGTGAGAATAGTCATAATCATAGGAACTAGTTACTTGGTACAATGCCAGGAATATATACCTGGCCTTCTATAAAATAAATTATATTAAGGAAACCATTTTAACATCAGCTTTTAAAATTACTATGTACTATTTTAATGTAATTCTAATATGAATTTATGTATAAAAGATAAATGTTCATGGCTAAAACACTGAACAAAGCCCATTACAAAAATGCTTTTATTTTACCCATTTCTTCTGCATTCCAAGCAGGGAAGAAATGAGGAAGAAATGAATGAGTGGACGATTTGACTTTATGAACTTGAGAGAGACAGACATTGTGCTATCATGGCACTGAAGAGCTCCTCAAATATTTCATTGTAAGATGATTTTTGTGGTGTAAAATTTCTATTCTTTTCCTCCATTTGTCCATTTACAAACACAAAATATGTCTCAATCATCCTCGTATCACCAGAGTATCCATGACGCCTGGCAGATAGCTGGCCAGTCATTAGACTTATAATGAAAGATACTGACATATGATTTATACAAGCAATTAAACAAGGATTTGCCACTGAGCAATCTGCCTAGCCCATGGCTAGTGGGCAGTTGGAGGATAAATCTTCCTCTCATTTTTTATTTTCTTTCCCCCTTATCATTTAGACTTCAGTGAGAAAAAAGTTAAATGAGTATACTTTTCCTCCTACAGTGTTTAGATGTTAGGACTAAAATGTTTGTTTTCCTTTAAAAAATAAAATGAATTTTGAAAGATGTAATCGTTTTTAAGTTTTGTTTAATTCATAGAGGGTGACTCACATCGGCCTGAATTATACCATGCATTTACCCCAAATCATTCTAGTCTTGAAGAACTTACCTGCCATAACAGAAATTTAAAATCCAAATCAATATACACACACAAAGAGATTTAATAAAATGGCAAGGCAGAATATGATTGACAATTTATATAATTTAGACAGTAAATTACCTGAATTAACAATAAACACTATTTATTGAGCACCTATCATTATTACTGATCCTCAAAATAACCAATTAGCCAACCTGCTCAATATAGAAAGAACAAGGCTTAGGCTCAGAGACTGTGCCTCGTTCCAGGTCATACAACTAGTGAAAGGCAGATCCTAGATTCAATCGTAGGGCTGTCAGCCTTCAAAGGTCAATTTCTTTCTAGTACCCTTCACTGCAGGGATAACAAGTTGGAAAGAACAAAATAAAATTTAAAAGGGAAGAAAGCACGATAGTGATTAGGGAGAGAGGTAGAAATTTCAAGGAAAGATGAAATAATGTATTGAACGGTTTGAACTTTTGTAGAAGAGCAAGATGCATTACTTTCTCCAAGCAAGCCTGACCATTTCCTATGATTGACTGGGTTTCATTTTATTTCATTTTTAAGAAGAAAACAAACCAGGCTGGAGAAGGCCAGTGGCTCAAGAGTAGAAATAGACATTGAAAAAAAAAGTTTAACATACTGAATCCTTACACTTAGCACAGGACTTGGCAAATATAGGTGCTTCATAAATATTTCTGGAATACACAACAGTAATAGCAAATGTGCACTGAGTGCTTACCAAGTACCAGGCCCTAGGCAAGTATTCTCCACGTATTAACTGACACATTTCTCATGACAATGCTGCAAGGTAGTTGCTATTCCCATCTCCATTCCCCGTGAGGGATGAGGAAACTGACACTCGGAGAGGGTATGTTACATGCTTACCTCCAAGTCAGTGGAGAATCTTGCCTAACCCAGGAGCAAGATTATCCACTAGGCTTTACTGAATGAATAGAATAATCAGGGCTTTCTTAGCTGATTCCAATTACGTATGAAACAAATTTTTACTTTAAAAGTTGACTATCAAGACAAAAACTACTCATAAAATAAAATAAATAATACTTACACAACCAAAATGAAATAGAAACAATTGAAAGGAACTGCACTATATTTCACTGCATCATAAGAATGAGAACCATTGATCCCAGCAGATCTGAAGCTTCCTCTTTGCTCTCTAAACACCATGCTGGTAGGTTGTCAGGAAAAGTGGAAAATACACTTGAAAACTCATTAGTACACATATACTACAGGGAGCGTTTCCCATAAAAACAATTGTGCTTGAATATATAATAAAAGTATTAGTGTATAAAGTCCATTATTTCAGAAATCACAAAAGGAACTTTCAAAAAGCTTAATTTATTGACTGCTATTTTTATGAAATGAGGGTGTTGGAGGGAAAGCAAAACTTTGAGATAATGGAAGAGACACGTAAGAAAGAAATATGGCTAATGAATGTCAGTTTGAAAGGCTGCAATGAACCATGATTATCAATTAATCAAATGATTATCAATGAATACTTATTGATAAATTTAACATTTACCTAAAAAGAGAATCACCAGCTTTTTGGTGAAGAAGAGAAACTGCTTTTTGAATTTATGAATAACAATAGTATTGATTAAAGATAGTGCACATTTGTGACACTGTACTAAGCATTCATCTACTTTGTGTCATTTAACTGTCTCTGCAATGAGGTAAGTATCAATGTCTTCCTTGTATAAATGATGGGACTAAGGTGGGGAAAGTAAGAACTTGACCTATTCTAGCAATATCCTGTAGTTTTCATTTGTAGCACGTTTCCAAATGTTAATATTTATCTGTATAATTTTGTCTTTATTCATTTTAGATTATCTGTTCCATGAGAAGAGGAATGGTGGATTTTTATTGATCTCTATACATCCAGTGTCTGGCCCATTATAGGTGATCAGAAAATAAGTGTTGAATAAATAAATGAATAAAAGAGGTGAAGCAGGAGTTCCAAAATCTCTATGCATAAACCATTCCATACTGTTGCCTCTCCTGGTGTCTCACTTTGGGTGAGTATGTGATAAGAGTTAGAAAGGGCATTGAGATCATGAAACTGATAGAGATAAAAAAAATTGTCTAAAGAAGGTGTGACAGGAACTAATTAAATGGCCTCTAAAAAGAAAAGCTTCAAGATATGAGATCTCTCCTTTGACACTGATCAACTTACTGGAAACTCTTCACAGAGAATAGAGAGAAGGCTAAAAAAAACTGACAATATGCAGCCTAAAGCATTAGCCACTTTGGTAACATTTCTTTATAAATGAAGAGAAAAATGTATTTAGCTTCCAAGTCCATTAATAAAAATATAGTTCTCCCGATATTAAAATAATCCTTGGATTCTTCCTTAGTATAGAAAACAAGTAACCATCATTTAAGTGTGTGGTATTTAGAATTCAAGCTATTTTTTAATTGGTATAAGCCATCAAGTCTCAACCTCATTATTTTAAAGTAGTGGCTCCCATGAGGTAGGTTTAGCATCATTATTTACAACAAAAAGCAAAAGCTGTAGTCTTATTCTCACTAGTCAGGAGTCAAATTGTATTCAGTTATCAACAAAATTATCCTTGTTCTCAAGTTGAAATTATTACCTACTATGATATTGTGATTTACAAAAATGACATATATAGTTGGTCTTCGTCCCCATTTCTGGAAACCCTAAAACCTTGGCATTTCCCAAATGGTGCGAGCAATAAAGGTGTCTTTTGTTATGTTAATGAGGTTATTTGGGGACTGCACCTAAGGATGGCGGCTGGTTGCCAGGAGAACAAACCACATGATTAGAGGGCTGGAAATTTCAATTTCATCCCCCTGACTTTGAAGAGGGGAGAGGGGATGGAAGTTGATTTAATCACCAGTGCCCACTGATTTAATGTATCATGACTATGTAATGAAGTCTCTATAAAAACCCAAAAGGACAAGGTTCAGAGAGCTTCTGGGTTGGTGAGCACATGAAGGCTGGGGCAGAGTGGCGCGCTGGAAAAGCGCTAAAGCTCCACGCCCCTTCTCACATACTTTGCCTTATACATCTCTTCTATCTGGTTCTTCCTGAGTTATATCCTTTTACAATAAACTGGTGATCTAGTAAGTAAAATGTTTCTCTGTGTTCTGTGAGTTGCTCTAGCAAATTAACGAAACCCAAGGAGGAGGTTGTTGGAACCAATCTATAGCTGGTCGGTCAGAGGCACAGGTGACAATCTGGACTTTCAATTGGCGTCTGAATGGGGGAGGGGGAGGTCAGTGTTGTAGGGCTGAGCCCTTAACCTGTGGAATCTAATGCTATAGCCTGGGGTAGACAGTGTCAGAATTGAGCTAAACTATAGGACACCAGCTGGTGTCACAGAATTGAATGGATGTGTGGAGATGTTGGAATTGGTCTCAGAACCTTCACCCAGCAAGGATTGCTTTGTATCTGCATTAAGCAATTAAGGCATTTACTCCAACCAAAGATGGTACAATATGGTTTGTCTTCTTGCTACACAGACTGTTAAATTTTAGAACAAGCCCTGGATTCACCAACTAAGTACAAGGACTTTAAAACCTTGCACTATTGGTTATGAGTGACCTTGTAAATTGCACAAAACCACTCTGACTCTCAGTTTTCTCATATCAAAATAGGATGATAATTCCTAACCTATCTCACTATCAGAAGAAACATAAATGCGACATAAAAACACACATAAACCATAGAGTGTACTTTTAACCAATCTCCCTTGTTTTACATCATTCCACCTCATTCCTACATCCAGGTGTCAGTTTGGGGCTAGAAAGACACTGACTTGTCCTCAGTGGCAGCAGCAGACCCAGCTGAGGAACTAGAGAGTGAGACCTTTGGGAAGCAATGTCTTCCCTAAAAATAACAACAACAACAACAACAAAACCACAATAGTAATAATGGTTAACATGTATTGAGTGCTTACTCTGTCAGAGTTTTCCAAACCATTACATATAATCTGTACTAAGACAAACCTATCTTGCTCCAGGTCTAGTATTAACTAGCTCAGGAATGATCTAGAGCACCATTCTGCTTGGCATGCTCACAGAAACAACTACTCAGTAGTTGGAGAAATTGTACAGAAACCATTTTGTATCAGGGTGCACGGGAATGTTAGCAAATAGTAAAAACACATGTCTTTCCCAAAGAGTATTCATCTAACACAATTAAAAGTTCATATAACCAATATTTGACAACTTTAAGTATGGGGCAACTCACTACTTTGTCAATCAGCTACATTCCATTTTTATGGGCTTGACTACTAAAATGCCATTTTTTAAACTAACATCTAGTTTCCTGTTTTTCCTATCCATTGATCTCAGTTTTCCCTTTTGAGGTCAAATTGTATAAGTCAAATAACTGTTCCTTGTGACAGCCCTTAAATATTTAAAGATAGCTAGTATATCTTAGCTAAGAGTTCTTCTTCTCATTGACAAGCAAAAACCATCAACATTATTTCTATTTTCAGATATAAAAAGAAAAGGATACAAAATAAATTTTATGTAGATAATTGCTAGTCTCTACCAATGAAAAAAAATTACTGCATATCTACTTAATTTTAAGGAAATCGGGAACCCTCTCTCTACACCACACTCCCAGGAGCCTATTTATCAACCATGTGTATCTAACACGCTATGGGTGGCAGGTAATTGCCAAATCAAAGGCTGGCATGATGAGGGAAAGTCTCTAAAAAACATTTAATCCCAATAACTTGTCTCTGATCTGCCCTCCTCTTTATCATGGCAACTCTCAAACCAAAGAGGAAGGAGGAAAAATTCTGAGGCTGATTGGGCATTTAGGGTTTTGTCTCCTTTTTCTTTGATACTCCATGGTATATAAGGCCAACCCAGGTAGGGCAGGATCAGAACCCTAAGTATCTCAAGCCCTATAAAGACACTGAATTACCTAGCTTTCAAATATGGAGGATACTTTTAATTTTTATATCTTTACTTACAGGGAGCTGTGATCTTAAATGCAACCACCAACCAAAGGGGCATTAGCAGGGACTTCCCTGGTGGTCCAGCGGGTAAGACTCTGCGCTCCCACTGCAGGCGGCCCAGGTTTGATCCCTGGTCCGGGAACTAAATCCCACATGCATGCCGCAACTAAGAGTTCGCATGCTGCAACTAAGAAGTCCGTATGCTACGTCGAAGATCTGAGTGCAGCAACTTAGACCTGGCGCAGCCAAAATAAATAAATAAATAAAATACATAAATATTTTTTAAAAAGGGGGCATTAGCAGAGGTGCTCTAGAACAGGGATCTGGTAATGAAAAAGAAAAATGCATTATGCACCAATCATCATTGAAATCTACCTTGTCTCTAGGAAATATTGTTGAATATTCAGCCAGGAATGAGGTTTTATACTTATGTGAATATTCTGACTCTTTGTTTGTACATTATAGTAATAGGTCCCTATAATATCAGGATTCTGCAATCATAATTTGGAATATTCCTGAACTTTTAAATTCATGAGATTAGCAGACTTAATAGAACTAATCATTTTTTTATCCATGCAGAAGCTGTTGAGCATCTCTTCATTCATTCAGAGCTGTTGGGTCTAGTGCTATGTTAGTACTGAGAATGAGATAAAAAATGGTCTCTAACAGAATTAATGCACAAAGGAGAGGAGATATATATATATATATATATATATATATATATAAAATGGCATTCAGGCTTCTAAGGAAAGTTAGGCAAGGGTTCTAGATAAGGTAATAGCTGAACTGAGTCTTGAAGGACAAAGAAGCATATGAGGCATAGTCTAGACCACAGTATAACTGGGGAAACAAGAAACAAAATATTAATGAAAAAGAGTTGAACTCGATAAGTAGACTGTAAATACTGTAAGCAAGGGAGATAAGTAACAAGAAGCTACATGTTAGAATGGCCATTTATCTGGATTTTGAACTATGTATGAGGTTTTAATCGTCAAAGGACAGAAGGCAAATTATGTTCCCTTTAATTCTCTTCCATAATTCCTAATTATCCTTCTTCAAGATTTCTTTAACAAGAAGGTAATTACTTATTCAATATCTCTATCCTATTCTAAACTGTGAATTACATGAGGATGGAGTCAAGGATGTTTTATTCTTCATTTCATTGCTACTATTTCTAGCATAGTGCTTGTCAAAGACTGCATGTTTAGTAAATATTTGTTAAATAGTTGAAGAATTGAATGAATAAACTGATTTCCCAAAGATGCTAAAACATGTAAGACATTTTATAACATACACATGTTTTAGTGAATTGATAATGCTACACAAATTAATGAGAAAACTTGGGGGAGCAGCAGGAATTAAGAAAGGATTAATCAGAAGGTACGAACAGATTACAGTTTGCAGATCAGGCAAAATTTAAACACAATATTGTTGAGGTTTTTTGAGTATGAAAGTGATGAAAAAGGTATATTAAGGATTTCCTCAGGTCCCATGTGCCAAATGAGTTAAAGGGGGACTGACTGCAGTCAGCTGGGACCCCACTCGATCTAGCTGGAAAGGGACAAGTTCTAAAGTGTTTCAGAGAGGGATGGAGAGGGAGAGAAGGAATGGCTATCAAGCAAACAACTGTTTGTCAATAAAATGGCTCAGACTTGATTTGGTAAGCAGAAATAGCTACAGAACTTGCTGGGCCCATGACAGAATGCAATTGCACAGTACCTTGTTTAAAAAGCATTAATACTTTCCAGAGAGTGACAGCAGTGCATTAAAACAAGTACCAGCCCCTTCTCAGCTTGGACACAGACTTCACACCCATGAAGCTGGTCCTGTTGACAAACATTCCATATTAAGGAAGGAAGAAAGGAAAGAAAAAAGAAAAGAAGGAATAAAAAGAGGGCTGGAAGATAAGAGATGGAAGAGAGCAGAAAAGGTGTAGAGAATTTATTTGACCATATAGTCAAGTTGTATGACAGAGAGACGCATAAATTCATTACATGGTCTGTCATAGCTTTCAAGTTCCACTAATATGTAATCTCAATAGGTTATGGCTGTCTTCAATGCATCCAGTGACATTATTAGTTTATGTTTTGTAGAGAAGGGAACTTCATAACATGTTTGGACTACTCCATCAGTATAGCTATACTTACAAAGAAAATTGGCCTCTATCCTCACCTCAACATCAGATCATAACATTTTAAGCTACATAAAGAGAAACAGTATTCAGTAAAGGAAAGTAATTATCCCACTACCCTACTGAATATTGCTCAGCTCAGAACCACTGTGGTCAGGTACTGTATTCTACTGTAAAATATGTTGACTTTTTCTTTTAATTTTTCACCTTAGTTTCACTGGTTTTCCTTAGACAAAGGGAGATAATACTGATTGATTGATTGATTGATTGATAAATTGACTGGAATTTTAAAAGGCCCAGATACCTTTGTTAGGGTTGGTAATCACTAATAGGCAAAAAGAAGAACTTAGGTATTTTGGCTTCGTTCGAATGGAGCGCTCAATAATTTTGTTCATGGTTGCTTGTATTCTAGGAATTCCTGAATCCAACACCTCATCCTTGAGTTCATCTTTATTACAAGGAACAGGCTTATAAAGAAGCTGAATCTTCAGTTTTCTATTTCATTGAAAAAGGTATAATTATAATTCTTCTAGTAAAGCAAACATGCAGGCACAATTAATAATTTTCACTTCTGTTTAAGGATCTAGCAAGAAAGAAATTATTTTATTTATTTATTTATTTTTGTGGTACGCGGGCCTCTCACTGTTGTGGCCTCTCCTGCTGCAGAGCACAGGCTCCGGACGCGCAGGCTCAGCGGCCATGGCTCACGGGCCCAGCCGCTCTGCGGCACGTGGGATCTTCCCGGACCGGGGCAGGAACCCGCGTCCCCTGCATCGGCAGGCGGACTCTCAACCTCTGCTCCACGAGGGAAGCCCAGAAAGAAATTACTGAAAGAACTGACTAACAAGTCAGAAAAAAATGTTTGGTGTTTGGGATGGGGAGGGAAGAAACAACAATCCATGGCTATAGGGAGTTTCTTAGTTTCTCTTCAAAGAGACAATCTCGTGGTTGCATGGGATGGCCACTGAAATGAGATGTATAGGAAGGAAAAACACACGAGTTCATTGAAATCTCCATATTATAACCTCCCAAGAATTCTGAGCAGACATGTCCAATCACTTTCCAACACCTTTTTATTCCTCTCTAAAATGCTGCATTGCATATATTCATCTTGCAATTTAAATCATTTTTGCTGTTTTTATAAAGTGAAAAAAAAAATCTTGCTACTCCATAGGCACTGGGGCAAGGAACAAAGTGAGTGTATAAACACACTGGAACTATATACTCAAGAACAGAATTTTTAACTTATGTAGCCACTACTAGGCTGAATGCCCATGCTGGTTAACTTTACCCTAAAATTGCAGGAATTAAAAATGTGATGCATTTATTGTCTATCAAAGGGCAAAGACAGTGGGAGCCTCCGGTGGTTTTGTGGTCTGGGCACCAGGCTTGTGTGCTGACAATCTGTCAGTGTCCTGTTCATTTCTTAACCTTAATTAGAATTCTCAATTCAGAGGCTGCTGTCTGTAGCACTCTGGATAGTATGGTCTCCAGAGCTGGCACAAACACAGCTAACCTCGTCCTCATAAAATGATTCACTACATTCCCCTGCTGTTCCCCTTCAGCACACAGATCTGCACCAATCTCCATGCCAGGCCACATTTCCCACTCTCCCCACTGCCCGGCAACACACTCCAACCAGCTGGTGAAAGTTTCCAAGCCTGGCTGAAGAGGATTTTTTTTTTTTTTGACACATAAAGACAGACACATGCCCTTCAGTGGAACTATGCCAAGACCTGCAACAGGGTAATTTGTCCAATTCTCCGAATCATGGAGATTTTGAAAACTCTTGTTCCATAGCAGCACTAATAACATGTCAACAAAAAGAGAAATAATGCAAGGAATTGTCACTGAGTGAGCTGTGACTGAGGCTGTTCTTCCTAGCTGAAGAATCATTTTTTCTAGTGGTGTCAAGGTAAAATAGGAAGCATTTGTGTTCAAAAAAACTTTTAAAACTCTATCAGCCAACAATTTGCTGACTTAGTATATTTTGGGGCCTATATGTGTGTGCTCTGTTGGAGGATAGGAAATGAGGATTGTAGACCAGTTGAAAGGGAAATAACACAAGTAACTTGAAAGACATGATGCCAAGTTTCTTACGATTAAAGTAACTCCACAGGACCAATGTGAAGGGACAAAGGCAGCTACATTTGTTCTGTGAATGAAGCTGTGTTCTGTGCTGTATGTGTACTGCCTCAGGGAATCCTCACAACTACACCATGTGTCGGGATGTTAGGATACTATTTTAGAGACGTGGGATAAAGCAATTCAGTATCTTTTAAATGAGCTATCAGTCAAGGTTGCAAGATAATTCAATTGACAACAGTAAAAAAAAAAACAAATAAAAGATAGCATAACAGTTATGAGCAAAGGCTTTGGGTTGGAAAACATATGATTGATTACTTCATGACCTTGAGCAAAGTTTAACCTTTATTAGAACAATACTAGTATCAACCTACAGGGTTGGTGAGCAGACTATACAAGACACAAAATGCTTAGGGCCATACCTGGCAGAGAGTGAGGTTTTAGTAAATGCAAACCAGCATTAGAAATTATAATGAGGAGAGCAGAATAAAGAAGGAGAAAGAGGAACAGCAAAATGCAATCAATCAGTCAATTAGAACAGAACAAAATATGGGTGAATATTTTATGTGATCTCAGGAAGGAAAAATGCTGCCTAAGCCTAAAAGTAATGGAAGAAATCACAAGGGACTAAAAGTCAATAGGAGTGTCTGCACAGAAAATATCTGCTCATAAGAAATAACCATAAACAGAATTAAAAGGCAAGTCAATCACAATTACAGATGCCAATTATTTGGAGAAGAGGAAAGGAGAGTAATTAGAACAAGAGAGTGTACCATTTCTGCTCCTGTGGTGCTTAGCATTTAATTGGAAATTGGGACCACATTCACCTAAAATAATTTACAATTACAGAACATCATAAATATGCAAATATTAGAGGGAATTAATTATGTGTATAAGTCTGGCTGGATATTGGTAAAGAAATAAGCTGCACCAGATGTGACAATGTTGGGGGGCTTCCTCGAGTTGAGTACATGAATATTATGACATCCGGTTATGTGCAAGGAACCTTGTAGGCTCCTGATCCATGTATATTGCACAGAATTCCTTATTTGTCCCACCTGACTGGGCTTTATAAGGTCACAGTGAGGTCTTACATTTAGAGTTCTTCCTCCTCTTTTCTATTCAGAGGTTGGTTAGCTAGTTTTTCAATGTTACAAAAGACATACCTACATTTTATGAAGATTTGGGCTTGAAAATGACTAAGGTCACAGGCCTATAATTACACCTGATCTCTTTTTTTTTTTAATAAATTTATTTATTTACTTTTTGCTGCGGCGGGTCTTTATTACTGTGTGCGGGGTTTCTCTAGTTGCAGCGAGCAGGGCTACTCTTTGTTGCAGTGCGCAGGCTTCTCACTGTGGTGGCTTCTCTTATTGCCGCACGTAGGCTTCAGTAGTTGCAGCACGTGGGGTCAGTAGCTGTGGCTCGCGGGCTCTAGGCACACAGGCTCAGTAGTTGTGGCACACGGGCTTAGTTGCTCCGCGGCATGTGGGATCTTCCTGGACAGGGCTTGAACCCATGTCTCCTGCATTGGCAGGCAGATTCTTAACCACTGCACCACCAGGGAAGTCCAACACCTGATCTCTTTTTATCACACTTAGAGGCTGTAGTACCTTAGAACACAAATGCACAATTCTAAGTGTCTCTAGGCCAAGACAATATTTGTAACAAGTAGATTGCTTTCACTAATATACTTTAAAAACTCTTCAATGCATTTTTGCCTACACAACACTTTGTGCTTTTTAAACTAAGTTTCTAAATTTACAGTCTGATCTACCTGACAGTTCCTCATAAATGGTAAACGGGTTACAGTCTCATGGTTCCTTGCTGGAATTATATTCATGTCTAGGTCTTCATTATGTTCCCACTTCCAAATTTGTTTTTGCTCCCCTAGTTCTGACTTATGAAGCAAGCTCTCATATTTGGACAGGTTTACTATTTTAAGAATATATATATCTTAATGCTTCCTTTAATTAAGAGAATTTTGTTACCAATAACATTCAGACTTAAGCATTCTGCAGACTGTAAGCTATAAAGCTTCCATGGCAGCTTACCTCTCAGTGTATATATTACAAGTATAGTTTCAGAATAAGGACATGCATAATCATGAACCTGCCATGTGGCTTACGTGTCTCACTGAGATCAGCCAGTGAGTGATAAGATATCTTGATCTTGAATTGAAGCATAAATCATAGTTGTAAGAAGTTGCCCACAGTATAATGATTGCACTGATAACTCTGAAAATCGATTAGTAAAACTAACAGTAAATGTTTAATATTATGGACTAGTGCTATAGGCAGAGTGCCTATAGATTAGTAGTGCTCAATGTTAGATGCTACTAGTATCCCATGGGGAGCTTTTAAAACAATACCGATGTCCTGGTTGCAAACCAATTCTAATGGGTGACTAGTGTTGAGAATCACTAACTTGATATATGAAAGAAAAGGGGCCAATTTGAGGAGATAAATGCTACATATCCTTATCAATCTGACTGAATCACCACTCACAAATGGCTTTGGCATGAACTATTGGTAAAAGCCATGCGACTTTCTTTAACTAAAAGGCAGTTACAATGGAAATGGTGAATTTGTGTCCTTAGAATCTGTGGAATTCTGGGTCCACATGGACAGGCTGGTAAAATCCTTTTATACAGTATCACCATGATCACTATTTCAACACTTCATTCCCTGATGAGTATCCCATACACTTGGCACACTATTTACTATTAATGAAAAAGAAGCTCATTTTTCTTTCAACTCACCTGGTAGCAGAATATGGAATCTTTGGGGAACTCAGATAGGGTACAGGTTGGGCTTTGGGGAAAATGAAAAGGGGCTTCTTGGCTTCCCTCTTCCTCAGAGTAACAATAAATGCTTTCATCTAAAAGTTCTTTTCCTATTCCCAGTTTCTCCCTGGAGTATCTTGTCACTGGAACCTCAATGACTCAGAATAATTTGATATGCCCTGTTTTGTAATGAGTTGGCTGCTACCATGATAACCACTGCATAAATACCTAACGAAATGAGAACTATCTGCCTCCTCCATCCCTGGCCAGGCTTGCTGCCTCTTAGCCAAGAGAATAACCTGGAGGAAACTGTCCAGACAGAATGTCTCTGCAAGACTTTATGCTAATAAAGTGCTAAACTAAGGACACTTTTTTTCAGTCTCAAGAACTATGGCATTAGCAAGGATGCTTACTTTTGTCTAGTACGCTACTAATAAAATACTCATTAGCTATCTCCTTCAGGGCTTATCACTTTTAAAACTACCTCACCAGTTGGGCAACTGGAATCAAATCAAAGTCTGAATGCAAAAAACTATCTCTGTAGTAACGCAAAAATTGGAGTCCATTGTTTTTGGTCAAGAGCTCCATAGTGAATATTTTTCTATTCAGCGACTGTGGCAACTGTCAGATTTCTTCTGAGACTAGTTCTCTAAAATAGAGACAAGCTGAAATGTGATATTTCACACGTGTTTCAGCAGATGTCTTTAGTTACACATCATAGTAACAGACTGGCTACCTAAATAGAAAATAAATTGATTGGTTAAATCTTGTATAGTTCACTGGTTTGGGAAGTATACTTGGATGGGAAGGTAGGTTGTAAACAAAACATTAAGAATCAAGGCAATAATGAGAGTCAAAGTACCATAAACTATTCGATAAACTTGTCAGATGCCACAGCTGGAATAAATAGCTCCCAGTATTTTCTCCCTCTCACCTCTTGCTGGCAAGTTAACTGCGGCAGCTTTAAACTTACATTCTCCCAGTTCAAGTTCAGCAGAAAAGAGAACCTGCTTTCCTGACAACATGAATATAAGTTTCATCATACGTCATTGACTGCAAGAGTCAAGTGCCTATTCCTGAAGCCATTACTGTGATCAGAGGATTCAATCCTCAGATTGGCCAGGCTTCACTTTTTTGCTCCCTCCCAGAATAAGGGAAGAGATGTAATCAACTCCATCTGACACCTGGCGTCCGAGAGTTGAGAAGGGATGTTTCCCCAAGAAAATTTTCGTGAGTACTGTCACGAAAGAAAAATAAATGCCAGTAAGTCACAAAAATTTGCACTGTCCCACAAAAGAACAGTCTCCACAAATGTTGGGAAGTAGAACTTTAAAATAATGAAAGGCAAACAGGCATATGAAAAGATGTCTGATATCATATGTCATTAGGGAATTACTAATGAAAACAAAAATGAGATACTACTACACATCAATTAGAACGGTCAAAATCTAAAACACTGACACACCAAATACTGGCAAGGATGTGGAACAAAAGAAACTCACATTCATTGCTGGTGGGAATGCAAATTGGAACAGTCATTTTGGAAGACAGTTTTGAGGTTACTTACAAAACTAAACATCCTTTTACCATACAATCCAGTGAATTGAAAACTTATGTCCACCTGCACATAAACCTGCACATGAATGTTTGTATCAGCTTTATTCATGGTTGCCCAGATTTGGAAGCAACCAAGATGTCCTTCAACAGATGAATGGATAAATAGACTGATATATTTAGACAAAGGAATATTTTCAGTGCTAAAAAGAAATGAGTTATTTTATGCCACAGAAAGACATGAAAGAAATTAAAATGCATATTACTAAGTGAAATAAGCCAACTTAAAAAGGCTACTACTGTATATGATTCCAACTATACGATATTCTGGAAAAGACAAAACTAGACAGTAAAAAAAAAGACAATAAAAAGATGAGTGGTTGTCAGCAGTTGCCGGGGGTGGGAGATGAATAGGTAGAACACGGAGGACTTTTAGGGCAGTGAAAATACTCTGTATGATACCATAATGATGGATACCTGTCATTAGACATTTGTCCAAATCCATAGAATGGACACTATCTAGAGTGAATCCTAATGTATACTATGGGCTTTGGGTGATAAGGATGTATCAGTGCAGGTTCATCTACTACTCTGGTGGGGTATGTTGATAGAAGGGAAAGTTGTACATGCATGGGGGTAAAGGAGCTACGGGAACTCTCTGTACATTCCCTTCAATTTTGCTATGAACCTAAATCTACTCTAAAAATAAGGTTTATGGGCTTCCCTGGTGGCGCAGTGGTTGACAGTCCGCCTGCCGATGCAGGGGACACGGGTTCGTGTCCCGGTTCGGGAAGATCCCACATGCCGCAGAGCGGCTGAGCCCATGAGCCATGGCCGCTGAGCCTGCGCGTCCGGAGCCTGTGTTCCGCAACAGGAGAGGCCACAACAGTGAAAGGCCCTCGTACCGCAAAAAAAAAAAAAAAAAAAAAAAAAAAAGGTTTATTATAAAACAAAGATAATCAAGGTCCCAGAAGCCAATACTCCTGACTTCCTTATTGCCCTTCTCATTAGCACTAAGGTCCCTGGCAGACCATAAAGAGCCAAGGCTTTGGAAGTGATGTTGGGTATTCATTTTGCCAGCTACATCTTCTTAGCTATATGACCTTGAGTCAAATGCCCAGCCTCCAAGATCTGGGATAAAATGTGATAATCTGGGTAAACCACATGGTTAAGCATCCAGTAATCATAGCAAACACGTATTGATCACTGTGTACCAGAAACTGAAATAAGTACTTTACATATAATAACTCACTTAGCCATCACTAAGCCCTGAGGTAAGCACTTCTGTTTCCCCTATTTCAGGGATATAGGGCTAAAGACACTGAGGCAGAAAGAGGTTAGGCAAGCTGCATAAGGTAACATGGCTAATAAGCACAAACATTGGAATACGAACCCAGATAATTTAGATCAAAAGCTTTTTGTTTCTACCAATATGCTGAACTGCCTTTATGTACCATATCCATACAGAGTAGGATTTATAACTCTTAATTTCCTTTTTCCCTCTATCTACTCTCTATTGGATAATAGGTGTTCCAGTAACAATATGACAGTTTTCCAAGTTTACAAATAAGGGGGGACAAAATAAGGTTGAATTAGAAATTCTAGCTTCTAAATAATTTTATCTTGATTAGGTTCTAACTTTGAACAGGTTTTAGTTTTTGAGTAAGGAGATGTCTAACTCAGCTAACATATCTGAGATGGATATTAGACCAGTATTTCAATTCCTACTTAATTCTTCCCAACTCCATGTCTCTGCTCATTTTCTCTTACAGAAGTAAGACGGGAAGAGTAAAAATAATGTCTAATTCAGGCTTTTTGTATGAGACCGTTTTAGGTTTTGAAGGGTAATCCATTTATGGAACAAAAGACTCTTAAGTGAAATTGAACAAGAACAGAAAGAAAAATTATACATTAATCTGAAATTTATGAATATTCAGAGGAGAATCTTTAGCTTCAACTACAGAAAAAAAATATCATTGCTCTTCTCATCTGAGTCAAGCACATCAAATGACAGTTAACAATACTCACTCTCTGAGTTTTCTGTTTAGGTAAGGTGAACCCATTTTGTAAAACCAGTCAATGCTTCAGTAAGGCCCAGGGTTTTTCTCTTGCTGTTATTTTGTTCTATTTTTTACTTTTCTGACTATTGCACAGAGCTTCCTTCAGTTGCTGAGTTCTCAAAGATTTAGCATGACTCCTTCCTCTCTTCTTTCTTTCATGAATGCTTATTGGGCACCCTCTGTGAACAGTATTTAGGCCTTGTAGAAGATATAAAGATGAATAAGACATGATTCTTAAGAGATCATAAATAGAGCTAAACACAGTTAACATAGGGAGTTTATTCACTGAAGCAATGATGTCAACCAATGTGCTCAATGAATATTCATAAGGGTGCCCTGGACAAGGAGGTGCGGGCATGCAACTAACTCTGGCCATCAAGCTATGAGCAGAAGTAAGACCTGTTATTCCCAGGCCAAAGTATTTCATTACTGGTGTGAGACTTTTCAGCAAACTCTTGTCTAGATGACTGAAGGAACCAGATGCTCTAGATTATGCTGTTTCAAAGTGGACAAAGAGTCATCAGCCTGGGTTGACAGGTGACTGTATGGAATTCAGATCCCCCCTGACCAGCACTGGATATGGGCCATGAATGAGAATTGAACTTCTGTTGCTTTAAGAAATTTCAGGGCTAATTTGGGGTATAGTATGGCCTATCCTATTCTGATTAATACCTTCATAACATGGGTTAGAGACAGGACATAATGACAACATTTATGATCTTACTATGGGCCCGGAACTATTTTAAGCATTTATCGCATACCACCTCATTGCATCCTCACAACAATCCAATGACCTAGATACTATTATTATTCCCATTTTACAGATGTGTCAGTTGAGGCACAAGTAGGTAATCAACTTTCTCACAAAAAGTGATAAATGTTGGAGCTGGGGATTAAGTCTAGGTCATTTGGCTTCAACTGAAAATTTGAATGACTATGCAACTGAAAATTTAAAAGTGTGTACAACTGCACAATGGAAGTAGAAGACCTCAAGGTTTCAATCTGGAATATTTGTATTACCTATTCCCTTGGAAAATATATTTATTGAGAGCCCACTATATGCTGGCTACTGTGTTCGGTGATGAGTCTCAATCCTGTACCCAGTTGGTTGATAACAGAATCCTCAGGAGCCTGTGGGGAATGAGGCAGCTCCAGGGGACACTCGAAATCTCCTGCTTTCCAGAACAACTTGTGCTGAGGCACCGAGGAGGTACCCCAGGTTGCTGGCTCAATAAATCCCCAAATATAAAATTGGTATTAGAAGATAGCTAGAGTTTGTCCTTTGATACTGCCGACATGTTGTTTCATTGGCCCTACTTTCCTAATTGTCCAGCTCTCATTTTCTGTTCATTGTTTAACACAACGGTCCATACCTCACAGAGTTTCAAATGAAGATAGGCTAGCTTTGTTATACTGTAAATCCGTCCATAATCACAGTTCAATTAATATTTACATTTTGCAATATAACACTAAAATTTTCCAAGTGTTTGGACTAATTCTAATGAGCAAATATTTATGTAAACCGTAATTGTCTTTCAAAAGCAATTTTATTAGCACTTCCTATGTATATACTAGAAGGAATCTATGCATGGTGACAACTGTTAAAATTACAAATTTATTTCTACTGTTGCTTTTAAGAGTTGTTCCGCTTTCTGGGGTAAAGGTTGTCTCATTTAACTTGAAATGTTGCTAAAGTCTTAGCCACATCAAATATGTGTGAGGGTCTTGAAATCCTCCCAGCCTCATCCACCCCTCTGGGAAGAATAAAAGAAAAACAGAAATAGAAAGCTTAAGAAAGCTGCCTCGGCCTGGCTTTGAGACAGGAAAGAAGAACAAAGCTTTTGTTATCACTGCTATTTATATCTCTGAATCACTCTGTTAGAAAGATGGAGCCTAATCAGGGGACAGTCTTTTGTTTGCTTAGCAAAACCACATCTTCACCCTCAATGGAATCCTTACTTAAGATAGTACTAACCAGAAACTGGAGATAACAGGTAGGGAGCTAGAAGCTGACAGAGGACCAAGATATTATAAAGAAATGAAGAACCACTGAGTTCCAGGTGGATCTGGGAATAGGAAACAGCAGCAGAGCGGGTGGAGAGTCAGTGCATGGGGAAGCTTTACTAGCAAAAGGCGCCGGCCTGTGGGACTCAGTCTGAGGAGTCTGAGAGGAAAAGAAGTGTCTAATGAAACATTTTGTCAAGTGAAACATGATGAGGGGTGAATATAAAGCCATTCCATCTACACTATCATTGATAAAATATTGCTCACGAGTGCCTCAGTGCAACTTTCTAGGAAGAGGGCCTGCTTCAAGATTAGCACAGGATGAAAGCCAGGCTTCTCTCAGAAAGCTGAGGTGAGGGCCACACCAACAAACCCCGCCATCAGAGGGCACGTCCCCCTTTAGCCCATAGACTTTATCAAAGAGTAGAAGACGCTTTCCTTTTGATTGGTTCCTTCATTATACACACCTCACTGGGGTCTCTGCCTGGGTCTACCGTATTCACCCAGTTAGAGTTTTCCTCCTCTCACCAGATTGAGGGGGTCACTAAAAGGTTGAGGGAATTTTCTTTAAAAAAATGCTCTTTGTTATTTCTATTGCTTCAACAGCCAGGCAACCAGACATTACAGGTTTTTATGATATTGTGTCCTTCAGAAGAAATGAAATGAATTAGATTCCATGCGGTAAATACGAAAATAAAAAGACTTATTTGATGTCTGGGAAAACAAACATTTAGCTTAAAAGGAGAGAAAGAGAGATAAGAAAAAGAAAAAAATACATCTTGATTCAGGATAGTCATAAATGATTATAAACCACTGATCCAGTTGGGAGAGTAAATTATTTCTGTGTGGCTGAAAATTTAGAAAGCTGTAAAATTACCAGTTAGCATGCCACTGACATTTCTGGATTAAACCAGCACCTGCTACCATTAAGTGAAGGTCATAGGAGGAGGAAGAATGAAACATTATTTTTATCCATAAACCATATTCCAAACAGTATGCTATAGCACACAAAGGTTTTCTAAGTTTGGTATCATTATGCCCATTTTAGGACTGAGGAAAACTGAGTTCCAGGGAGATTAATCAACTTGCCCAAGGAATATAACTAGTATACATTTCAGGTCCATTAAAGAGTTATTGAACTCTTACTCTATGCCAGGCTTTATACAAGATCAGGGTCAGAAAACTTTTACTGTAAGGTGCCAGATAATAAATATTTTAAGCTTTGCAAGTCATACTATCTCTGTTGCAACTACTCAACATTGCAGCTGTAATATGAAAGCAGCTGTAGGCAATAAGTCAAAGAATGAGAGTGGTTGGTGCCAATAAAACTTTATTTACAAAGGCAGGCATCAAGTCAGATTTGACTTGGCATTTATTAACGAACTAGATGATGGGGCCATGATGGTGAGAAAGTCACCTCACTAATATGTCATAGAACCTCTCTAATTCTTTAAGGCACTGTTTCTCTTCTCTCTGCTTTGTTTAGACAATACCTCACCAACCCTCTTTCCCCCCAAAAGACAGATCTGAGATTTTTTTTAGCTAAAAAGGTTTAACTAAGCACATTAGTTATTTGTAAGATCTCCCCATCTGCGCCCTGGTTCTTTTTCATTCATGTACCAGTGGGGCCCCGTAACTCTTCCAATTTATGGGTTTTCACTTTCTCTCCATCTCTTCCCATAGTTTCCCCATCCCATCCAAGTGCATATATCCTCCTAGCTGATTTTCTATTAAATAGAGCCACATTATGGCTCCTGGAAGGCACATTGCATCGGGTTTATCAGACTTCTCTTCAGGGGACGGCGATCTCAGAACACATCAGAATTTATGAGTTGATGTATTTGATTAACTGCACCATCCCTGCAGCCCCAGACCTAGATTACCGTTTCACTGTCAACAGTCTTCAAATCTTGATTTTGTCATCCTTGCGATATAATTGCCCCTCTTTTCGCCCAGCTTCTATGTGAGGATAGGGACCCTTTAGGGAATGTTCTGGTATCTCCTAGGTCCTGCTTTGACTATTTATCCCCTGTTCACATGTTAAAACAAATAATATATTTTGAATTAATACACTTTTTGAAAATTATGTTTCAGTCCTGTACAATCTTTTGTTTATCTATACTTTCTTAGAAAGGGAAGAATAATCAAGAGGGCTTTTCTTCGAAGTTGCTATTATAATTGTGATTTATTATTTGGATGGTACTTTAATTTCAGAGGTTTCTTAACTTACATTCCAATTTTACAACTTCCCCTGAGAAAAAAATGCAAATAATAACAATAATATGAAAGAAGTGCTAGCAGCTACCATGTATTAAGTGCTCAATGGCTGCCACAGACTATATTTAGTACCATAAATATGCTGCTTTTTTTAATATGCAGACAAAAGCAAAGGAAAATTCATGAGCAAAATATAATCACTGTAACCAGCTTGGGTGGCAGAACTGTGGAGAAGCAAGAGCACAGACTTCTTCACAGCCCTCCTCAGGTGCTTCTCTTATAAAATGATACCTAGGGTTTGGATTTTACTAGTGCAGTTTTGGTTTTGGGGTGTGAGTTAGTAACTATTTTGAGCAGACTTGCTCTGACCAAGCTGTGCTAACTTACCTCGTTTATCTACCAAAGGTGAATTGTTCCAGATGCCAGGAGACTTGACTTTGGGGAATCAGAATTTTGAGCTAATCTATAAAAATTGGGGGCAGACTCAAAGCATGTTCTGGAGAGTACTAGATATATGACTTGATTACAAAGGAACTATAACTCCATTCCTAGAGATTTTGAGTAGATCTGGGTAGGATTCAGGAGCATGGTTTTTTTTTAAACAGAATTCCTAGTGATCCTGTTTTAGATGATCCTGACATCACACTCAAAAAAGATATTAATCCAAGTAGAACCGCTGAAACTGCCTTTCTTCATTCTTTTACTCTCTCTGCTAACCAGGTCCTCCCATTCAGTCCACTGGGAGGGCTTGCCCTGGTCATGTCAAGGTACTGCTTCCTCCCTAAAGCAGGTAAACAATACAAAAGCTTTCAGGCTGGGACAAGATGTTGACGCAATATCAACGTATGATAACCTTTTGTATTTTGTACCTGAATCCTTGACTGGAACAATCTAAGTTTTGATCAATGCTTCCCAAACTTTCTGAATTATTGACTTTTAAGGTTCATCTAGGCTTTCCAGCCTTGCCTAAATTCTTGCCCAGGTACTGGAAAAACACTCACGTACTGCATGTCCTCATAATACTTTTTTATTTCTATATGGTTGTGAGCTATTCTTCACATTTTGGTACCTGAATAGGCTCCCTCCAGACTACCACATGCTCCATTCCATTTCCACGGTGAGCACTTGTTCCGAAGTTCCTTCTCAAATCTAGAAATATCTTTCATTCCAAGCCTTGAATTATGTCTCCCTGCTCCTCTACTGGCTGATGGACTTCGCCCCTTGGAAATCCCAAGAGATCCCAAACTCATCATATCAATACTTCAAACCTGAGCCCCTTTCTGAGTTTTTAAATCTTATTCAATTGTGCTGTCACTCATCCAATCACTTATGTTAACAAACAGAACAAATACCAGGTGCCATCATGGAGTTCTTATCTTGCCTTATGCCCAGCATCCAATCAGTCACCAACTGACGTTGATTCTATATTACTTTAAAGCCAACCCTTCTACTTTATGCTTACCACATATGCCCTACTTTAAACTCTCAATATTTCTCAGGCTTCAGTGTCATAGGGTTCTGTCTGGTCTTCCTGGCTCCAGTCTCTCTCCTCACAGCTCTTTCTTTACAGTGCAGCCTGAATGATGCTGTAAAACCAAATTTCATCGTGCTGTGCTCTCCTTTTCTCCTTAAGACACTTCATGTTTTCATATTGCCAAAAGAAATTTCAATATTCATACCACTAAAAATTAATTTATAACCTAGACCCTGCCAATATCCAAACCAATCTCCATCTTGCTCCCTATATATATTTAATATACAGACATCCAGCCATAATAAGTACTTAAAGTGCCCCAAATGTTTCTGGCTTCTACCACTCCAGCTCCAACCACCATACCACCATCAGGTTTTTCTGACCCTAGGCAAGACCCTCTTTTTCTTCCTTCTCACCTCCTAGTTATACTCTCCACCTGACCCCTAAAGTGAATTTCCAAAACATAATTATCATGCCAGTCCTTTGCATGGTTCACCAGTGGCTGAACCTGGAATAAAAAAATCCATACTCCACACCTTGGTCTGTAAGACTCTACATGATCTGACTCTTGCCTACTCTCTGCCCTCCTTTCTCCATTCTCCCACTCAAATCACTCCAACCAAACTGACCTTCTTTCTGATCCTCAAATGAGGCAAGCTCGTTTCTGCTTTAAGGACTCTACACTTGGAACCTTTCTGTAGCCTTCTCTCCTTGCATATGCATGGCTGGTTTCCATTTATGCAGGTTTCAATTGTCACTTTATTAGAGAAGCTTTCCTTGACCACAGGAGCAAATGCTGGCTGTACTCAAAGTAACTTTGTTTTTTTTTAGATTTTTAAATTCAGTGTTGTTTATAGCTATTTATTGAGCATTTACAATCTATCAAATCTTTTCAAAGACATTTCCAATATTATTGTGTGTGTGTGTGTTCTTAACATCTTTATTGGAGAATAATTGCTTTAGAATGGTGTGTTAGTTTCTGCTTTATAACAAAGTGCATCAGCTATACATATACAACTTTGAATTACATTATTTTACTTTGTTTCTGGCATCTCTCACTATGGAAAATAACTCTTAATTAATTAGTTTATTAATTTATTTATGCCCTCCCACCCCTCCACCCACTCAATTGTAAGCTTACCATACACAAGGCACTAGGCTCTGCAAGTGTTTGTTGAATGTCTCAGTGGCTTTGTATATGTATTTTTCTGTTTGGAATATGGTTCTCCAACCTGTCCACTGATTACTTGATGAGCTCTTGGTGATGCTTCAATCCTAGATTTAAACAGCTCTTCTTATGGGAAGTTCACTCTTTACCCCAAATGGGGCTGATCACACTCAGCTTTGGCTCTGCTATTTATGGTCCATACCTCTGTAACAGCATCAAACTGTTTCATAATTGTTTGCATGCCCTTCTTCCGATCTAGAACTCCCTGTAGTAAAGACTGTGCCTTGTTCACCTCAGTATTCTCTGCATAGCACAATGAATTTGCTGCCATAATCTATGCCATAGGGTAGATAAGACGTTGTGACAACTGTAATGATCTGAGTGACACAGGTCTAAAACTAATAAATAAGCTGAATTTAAAGTCTCTCTATGTGTGTGTGTGTGTGTGTGTGTGTATGTGTGTGTGTGTGTGTGTTGGTTTGTACATCTACTTTTAATATAAAGATGCAGAAATATGTAAAACATGGATAACCTTCAAGTTCAATCATTTAAAGAAATTATGTACAGTTGATCCTCATTATATTATTTAGAATATATTTTTCAACATA
This sequence comes from Lagenorhynchus albirostris, assembly GCF_949774975.1. Lineage (NCBI taxonomy): Eukaryota > Metazoa > Chordata > Mammalia > Artiodactyla > Delphinidae > Lagenorhynchus > Lagenorhynchus albirostris. Next base: position 100,138,785 of record NC_083098.1, on the reverse strand, counting down.
TTTGATCATTTACTGATGATTCTACAATTGGTTGTAGCTTACTCATCTTGCTGATTTATAAGTACATAAACTTTTCTAAGTTGATAGGTTTAGGATGAAGAAGGAAGGGTAAGAATCAATTAATATACAAAACTTAGTCCATAAAAGGGGCTTTAAAATACTTCTTAATTGAATAAATGAATAAATAAATGAATAAAAAGATTCAGTGGGGAACTAATCACTGGATTTCAATTCTTCCATTTCAAGTTTTATGAAACCCATTAATGGACAAGTAATAATGTCTATGTTTATATGCATTCCTATAAATGTAAGTGTACCCTTGTATATACATATCTATTCGGTTTCAATTATCTTTTCTTTTTGGCAGTTGCATTTAATATATTTATTTTCAGGAAAAACAACTTTAACAATCCTTAAGAGACTCATGATCAAGTCTCCTCTGTTGCTACTGCCAAAGAGCTTTAAAAAAATCCTTTATCACCTCTCATTACGTGGATGAATAAGCTTATTTGGGCATTTATTAACTAACTTTTGCAGTTTCTTTAGTTTTCTAAATTCTGTGTTTTGAATCTCTCCACTGTGTTAGCAAAATGACCCTGGAGTGGAGTTGTATCTGCAAGTTAGATAAAGCCACAGAGATAACTGAAATTCATTCAGGTATTTTGAATATCTATAAGAATGTGTGGTAGAAAAAGAAGGGAGAAAGGAAGAAAGAAAGAAAAATGCAAGACCTCAAGAAAGAAGAAAATCCAAATTCAGTCAATCAATTTACCTCTTTGGAGACTGAGAACAAATGGGGAATTACATTATGTGAACAAAGAGGCTAACCCCCTTTTTTAAAATTTTGAAGCCCACGACATCTGCAGCTCCAGTACGCTGCCAGCTGAGCTAAAATCACTGGATCCAACTGTAATTTATGGGGAAGGCAATTGTCTGAGTGGCCACTCATTGTCCAACCCTAGGAGATTTAGAATTAAGAAGCAGTGATTGAAAATAACCCCAGATAACAGAAATGGTAATAGTGTCTCTGATTAGGAATGCATCTCTCAATCTAAAAGAAGACATAAAATCAACAGTAAAAGGATTTAACAAAATCGAGATTATAGTATTTTAAATTATCCCAACTGAGTCCTCATGTCTAAGAATTTGCACATTTAGGCAATTTATGTCCATGAAATGCTGAAAAGAATGTGTTCTGTCGAAGTGATAGTCATGTATTATAACTTAAAATGTGAAATTAAGTAATTTACATAGATATGAGATTTTAACTTTAGTAGACTTATGTGCAGTAATGGGAGACCAAAGAGCATTTTTTGGTTCACTGATTATTTATGTTTACTTTTTGGCTTCACAATAATTATTTGGTGCACAGAAAAGTTTGACTAAGTCAGTTACCTAAAAATGAAGTAAAATATATTACTTTTGGCAGTTATATATTATATATATATTATATATTATAAATTATATATCTTCTATGACTGCACATAATTGAGGTTAATGAAATACTATCTATTGCTACACTACAGAAGTGGAGTCTTTCTTCAACTCAAGTCAAATAACCTGCCAAGAAAAGAGTATCAAGTGCATAACTACTCTTTGTTATTTTAAGTGATAACTACATTGATGATAGCTATTACTTACTGCCCTTATTCTATGCTAGACAGTGTACCAAGTGCTGTGTGTATATAGATAGATAGATAGATAGATAGATAGATAGATAATCCTATAAGATAGTTGTTCTTACTCCCTCTATTTATAAATAAAGAAACTAGAGAAAAAGGAGTTCAAGTAACCTGCTCCAGTTTACACAACATTTTGGGAACCAGAATTTTTACTCAATAGTTTTGTGATTTCAGAGTAAAATCCTTAAACTTCGCAATCCAGCAGTAAATGGCAATAACTCCCTCTATCTGGTTTATCACAAAAGTATTTCTCTTCAAATATCAGGTATAAATGGAATTTAGCAAATCAAATTAAACTGACGGTCTATTTGCTATTGAACTTCTTTTTTAAAGGTGAATAATGGCCCTCTTTTATCTTTTATTTCAATACAGATTTTCATATACTGGCTCTAGTTAAAGTAAACCCAACTTTCACATGGAATAACTTTGAAAAATAGAAATTGGATGCTATTTTGTCTCAAGAAATTAAGATGCATTTTGATACCCCTTTTGCCGCACTAAATTTAGACAAACTCATGCAATTCTTTTGAAAGTCACCGTGGGACAAAGAGATTGGAAGATAAACTCAGAAAAGTAAAGGGGCTGAGTGGAAACAGCTTTCAAGCCTCAAAGTGGTCCAGTTACTTGACTCTAGATCTCCAATTGTGTCAGAACATCCCCAGTGCAAATGGACATCGTAATCCAGTTAGCTTAGTCTAAGTGTTGTGTCTTTAGCATTCTCTAAATTTGAAAGGACACAAGAATATTTCTGGGGACAGAATATTAAGCCTTCCTTGGTGGGCTTTTAGGTGGGCTGATCCCTGGAAGGCAAATGTAGTTCTGATTGAAATGAGGAAACACTGTCTGCCTAGGGCTCAGAAGCTTAAGAGACCAAGAGATGGGTCATGTCATAAACATGAACACCAACCCCTCCAGGGGACAATGCCATCTGGTTTGCTGTAGATCCGTTTTCAGAAATAACAGATTCCTTGGGCCCTCATTTACTCTGTTGGTCTATGCTGTGTTTAAAATGGCATACTGGCAAAGGCTCACAATATAGCTCAGAGGCTCAGTAAACTTTTCCTTGGGCGCTACAGGCTCTTTCCCAAAGTAAATGAGCAAAAGGCAATAAATGAGGCAAGTGAATTTTAGAATGGAGTCCTTATTGAGGATCTTTACATGATTCAGTCCTGCGGCCTGCACTGCCCTGGGCCACGGCCCAAAGCTTCATGGTATGATCAGTACACCCAGTCTGAAAACATTCTATTTTTAACAGTCCCTTTTAAAATGCTTATTTTACTGACTTTAAAAATCAGTACAAATTCATTTTCACATGAAAACAAAGATACCCACTTCCCCTCCAAAAATGTAACAAGTTAGTTTTTGTATGTAAACAAAGATAGCTATGTAGCCCATGCTTCCATCACCACTAAATCACAAGGTTGGGAAGACACTGGCTATGAGTGGGTGGAAGTGGAGTGAGGCTTCTCCCAGCCAGAGGAAGTTACCCCTCTGATATCCTAGAAATGCTGTCCAATGTTTCCTTCTTTCCATTACCTCCTCTTTGGACAGGAAAATATGTAGAAAGAATGAGACATGCCTTAAACATTAAAACCAGCACTTTGGACAAGTTCAAATCATGCATGAATAGTCAAAGAAAGTATTATTTGGAAGGGGGATTGGGGCCATGGTCATCCAGATGTGGGAACTCAGAGAAAGGATATCCCTAGATGTAGGAACTTCATAATTTCTAAATCACAGTATTTTTGGGGGGAGTACAGTAGAACATTACCCTCGTGTCTCCATATGAACGGCAGCACGACACTTTAACACAGCCTTGAGGATTGGCTGTGATTAAGGGAGTCTTCTTTTTGAGAAACACATGACTTGAGAACGGTAGTTAGCAGATGTATTAGTTTTCTATTACTGCTGTACCAAATTACCCAAACTCAGTGGCTTCAACCAACACAAGTTTGTTATCTTACGATGCTATAGGTCAGAAGTCTAATTAGGGTTTCACTGGACTGAAATAAAGGTGTCAACAGGGCTGCATTCTTTGCTGGAGGCTCTACGGGAGAATCCCTTTCTTTGATTTTCTTGCTTTTAGTGGCTGGCTGTATTCTTTGGCTTGACCTCTGTCTCCATCTTTAAAGCCAGAAATGGTGGAGTGAGTTCTTCCCACCTCACATTACTCCAGCCTTCTCCTCTGTCTCCCTCTTTCGCATTTTAGGACTCTCCTGCTTACATGGGGGCTACATAGATATTCCAGGAAAATCTCCCTATTTTAAGGTCAGCTGATTAAAAACCTAAATTCTTTTTTGTCCAGTAACATAACACATTCATAGGTTCCAGGGACTAGGATGTGGACATTTTAGGGTGTCTTTATTCTATCCACCACAGCAGGTGTGAGAAACATGATGACTGCAAGTCATCTTGTCTAGATTCAATCCCAGGGCCACCACATACTAGCTGGGCAACTGTGGGTTAATGGACAGCCTCTCCATGCTTCATTTTCCTCATTTATAAAATGCAGCTAATAGTGTCTATCTTAGGGCTCTTAGAAGGATAAAATGAGTTAATTTATTAAATATACTTAGACCATTACAAAATAAGCGTTCAATTAAAGTTAACAACACTGATGTCCACTCACTTCTCCAAAGAAAAGGGCAGAATCATTATGTATAGTGAATGTCTAAAGTTTTCAGACCTAGAAAGGGGGATTTGATCATAGGTGTAGAAAACAGACATTTGCAGTGCTCTCTTGCTTGTCCATGTCCCATGGACATAATTAACAAAGACCTGATTTGTTCTCAGGATCTCCTGAGTCATCCATTCACTCTGGGAATTCCTGTACACAGGGCTTCACACATACAAGCAGAGTGCCTTGTGCAGCTCAGCTCTTTTTCTTAGTCCTTCTTCTCCATTGAAGGTTGGCATCCAGCTGCCCACAGGGTGCTGCTCAAGCAGCTGTGCATAGAACTGCTGGTGTTCCGACCATGCATCTGCTTACCTGTCCTCTAGGCCATAGGAAAACCTTTGCTTGCCCCGGATTTTCAGAATATTCCCACAGCAAAGCTGATGGGCTCCCTGGTAACAATGATTTCCATTGTCCCACAGTCATCCTCTTCACATGATAATCAGGCTTCCGAGATCTGGGGAGCAGAGAGGCTTTACATAGCTATGCAAGGTGACTAAAACCACTTCCAGGTCTAACGCAGGCTTGGATACTTCATCTAGCCCACTCTGCCAGACTTTTATACTCTGCCAGGGTACTTTTCTCTTAAGGGCCCCATGATGGTTTTTTCCATGGTGGTCTTCATTATGGACTTCTCCCGCTGTTCCTATATTAGTTTTTTATTGCTTCCATTACAGATTACCACACTCTTAGCAGCTTAAAGAAACACTAATTTATTGGCTCATATTTTCCATAGGTCAGAAGTCTAGAGAGCTCATCTGAGTTTCTATTTACAATTTCACAAGGCTAAAATCAAGGTCTCAGCAAACCTGCATTACTTTCTAGAGGCTCTAGAGGAAAATCCTTTTCCTTGCTCATTCAGGCTGTTGGCTGAGTTCAGTTCCTTGTGGTTGTAGGACTGAGGTCCCTGTTTTCTTGCTGGTTGTCAGCTGAGGGCCATTCTCAGAGTCTAGAAACTGCCTCTATTCCTTGGCTTATGGCTCCTTCTTCCACTTCAAAGGCAGAAGTGGCAAGTTGAGTCCTTCTCATAACACATCTCTATGATGACTCCCTGCCTTTTTCTTCCACTTTTAAGGATTTGTGTGATTATACTGGTCCTGCTAGTATAATTCAGAATAATCTTTCCATATCATATTCCATAACCTTACTCACATTTGCAAAGTCCTTTGGACATGTAATATAACATATTCACAGGACCTAGAGATTAGAGAATGGATATCTTTGGGGGTCATTATTCAGTCAAGCATTGCCCCCACTCTCCCACTCAGTCTGTTAGGTCTGCATATATCTCATCTCCTTGGTTCTAATTCTTTCCCACAGAGTCCCTGGTTCTCAATGAACATCAAGGCATATGGCTGAGCATCTCTTTCAGCATCCCTGAACAGTCTGTGACAGCTAAGATATACTCCAAGAATGTAGCAATTAAAGTCCAAAGCACACAGACTCTGGGTGGATGGTGCTTTCTGACAGCCAAAGCCCAGCCTCATCACTGACCTAGCCAAAGGCCATCTATTTTATACATATTAAGAGATACTTAATATGTATAAAATAGATTTGTCTCCCAGACAAAGTACTGGGAGAACAGATGAGAGATAAACTGGCTTTCCTGGGTGAATTAAAGAAAAATCTTCCTCAAGATTACATTTAATTTTAGCTTTGAGATATGTAGGAAGTTCAGCAGGATGAAGGGGAGCGGGTAGGAGAAATCATCAAATAAAAGAGAAATACATGTCTATGAATGTTGAGAAAGATACATTCTGAACAAAAACATACTTAAAAATGTATCGGGGTGTTTATGTTTAAATCAGGCACACCAATATTATCAATTGGTTGACCTCAATAGGGTGAAACAAATTGAGGTGTATCTCTTTGATTTTTCTCATAGAGTTACAGATAGCCCTCCCTTTGCACAACACCATCACTGTATTAACTGAACTACATTCATTTTTACCAATACCTAATTTTGCATGAGTTTCAGTTAACATGGTTCTGTACAAAATAAAGATTGCCTGTATATCTATTTGAATCAAAGATTAGAATAACGACTAAAGGACATACTCATTAATCCAGAGTTCCCTGAAGACAAGAGAATTTGTTAATAGTAAATAAAACAGGACTAGATTTGAAAATGATCTTGAAAAACTAGAACAATATATAATCAAAAGGAAGATAATATATCTTAAGAAGATATCCTTAGGGTAAAATAGGGACAGGACAACATTATCTAATCAAAATATGGACATTGACCAGTTAGGGACAGTAATTACAGAAAAATAATCTGTGAGTTTTACTGGCCTACACACTGACATAAGAACAAGACATGTAGTGAGCACCCTACTATGTGCCCAAACTGCAGTAATCTAAGTACTCTTGTGTTCATCACACTTAATACCTGAAAAATCTCTGTAAGGTAGGTTTTATAATGCTCACTTTATATATGAATAACTTGAAATTCAAAGGAGTTAGATAAATATCTTGGTGCTGTTGGAGGAGGGCTTTGAAATCAAAACTATCTGACCTGAAAGATTATTCCATGCCTATGATTCCTCATGTCATGCCAAGAATATTGGCATGCAGACTGTGTGACATGCAGGAACCAGGCAGAAACTGTTACACCCTGAAGATAAAATATACTGAGTAGATACCACCATTGCTATACTATGGATTTCCTTTAGAGTATAAAACGATTTGGACTACAAACTACTTTCTTGTTACAAGTTATGATGGGTCAAACTCTTAGAGCCATTTGCAAGTTTTTGGCCAACGGATTTCCCAATCTTAACACTGCAAATACAAGGATGGTAAAAAGTGTGTGAGACAAAGATTGGTAAAGGATCTTTGCATAAAGAGGGAGAAAAATTTGAAGAATGTATTAAATACACTGGAGGTTTTGTCTCAGATAGTGCAGAAATTTAAAAGCACAGTGTATTAGTTCGTTAGGGCTGCCATAACAAAGTACCACAACTGCCATTACAAAGCCAAAAACTGAGTGGCTTAACCAACAGAAATTTATTTTCCCACAGTTCTGGAGGCTAGAAGTTCAAAATCAAGGTATCAGTAGGGTTTGTTCTTTCTGAGGACTATGAGGGAAGCTCATGTTCCAGACCTCTCTCTCCCTGGCTTACAGATGGCCATCTTCTCCCTGGGTCTTCACATCTTCCCTCTAGATATGTCTCTGTCCAAATTTCCTCTTCTTATAAGGATACCAGTGATACTGGATTGGGGCCTAACCTAATGACCTTTTTTAACTGAATGACCTTATAAAGATCCTATCTTCAGGGACCTCCCTGGTGGTCCAGTGGTAAAGAATCCGTCTTGCGATCCAGGGGACGCAAGTTCGATCCCTGCTCAGAGAACTAAGATCCCACGTGCCACAGGGCAACTAAGCCCATGTGCCACAACTACTGACCTCATGTGCCTCAACTAGAGCCCGCATGCCACAACTACAGAGCCCACGCACACTGGAGGCTGCACAACTAGAGAAGAGAAAACCCACATGCCACAACTAGGGAGAAGCCTGCGCACCACAATGAAGAGCCCGCACGCCGCAACAAAAGATCCCCCATGCCTCAGCAAGGGTCCCGTGTGCTGCGACAAAGACCCAATGCAGCCAAAGATAAATAAAATATAAATAAATAAATTTAAAAAAAAATCTTAAAAAAAGTGGATCCTACCTTCAAATATGGCTCCATTCTACAGTACTGAGGGTTAGAACTTCAACATATGAATTTTGGAGGGAGAACACAATCCAATCTATGACACAGAGGGGAAAATCATCACATTGGGGATTGGAATACATAAAATACCAATAGGAATATGAAGTCATTTATGTAAATGAGCAATCAAGGAATTACCAGGGTACTGTTGTGGCCTATTAACATTAGTGATAAAGATAAATATGGATCCCCTAATATCTACATCTCTCTATAACTTTACCTGGTTTAAACTTTTTTTTTTCCATATCAAGAAGTGCTCTAATCCTTCATTCTGCAATCCCAAGAAAAGGCATATAGGTGTACCACATATATTTCTTGGGAAATAACACTCTCCAATGTCACTTGGCTTTTGTTGGACCACTTCATGCCTAAGCATATTGTTAGGGAGATGGGGAAAACAAGAACAGAAGAATCTAATGCCTCTAAGCATTACATGTAAGATAAAGACCAGGATCACTGTTTGCTTTCTTAGTAAAATAAACTTAGAGAAACTGCATGTTTTGCATTTTTTCAATGCTTTAACCATTCCTTAATCATTAGATAGCCTTTACAACAGCCACTCATGCAGTACAGTAGCGACATTATTGCTTTTTTAAAAAGAACTCCTCAAAATGTATGATACAGGCCTGTCAACTCGAAGTAAACATTCCACTTTCCTTCTATTTATTTTGTGAGAGAAAGAAGATTGATTTTTTTTAAACCAGCCATTTTCTCTGTTTTGTTTTGTTTTAGGCTGAAATTGGTTGTCACTATTGAGCTTGGTTGAAATATTATGTGCACTAAATGAATGGAACTGGGTTGTATTCCATAAAAGTGAAAGCAAAACAAATTGTTTTTGTCCAGAAAACTAGCTTATTGATAATGCATTGATTTGGGCTGAACCCTTGAGTCACTGAATCATAAAATTTCAAAGCTGGAGGCTGACTTTTTGGGTTGTCTGTGGTGGACACTTAATTTAACTAAAGAGATAGAAAGTATCTGATGGAAACAATTAAGCCATATCAGCACATTTTAGATTGACATCTAATAAGCTACGGCTTTTTAATGAAAAGCTGAGTATTATGTTTGACAGATCAATTATTCCTTGTATAGATGGGGCAGAAAGGGACACACAACATCAAAGCTGATTAACTCAGCAAAGTATTCAATAATACTGTCACCTTTTATCAAAGCCAGTGGCTTCAAGCACGGTGGCTTGATAGAGGGAAGAGTAATCACAATACAAATCATGATAAACGGTAAGTGCAAATCATAATAAGCACTGTGTAAAGGGTATTATAAAAAACACAGGGAGTGCACCTTGCCTTGGTGATATCATGAAGGTCTCCTAGTAGATGTAATATGCTACTAGGAGTTCTTAGTTTTTAAAAATGGCAAGCAAAGAACACATAAGTCATGTGTTCAAAGATCTTTAGGGGAAAAGAACTGCTCATTTTAGTGTTCCCAGATCCTGTTTGCATCAGTTTAATTTTGAGTGCCTGCCAGCTCAGGGAATACTCTACCAGGCTGTAAAATGAGAGCTAATTAAGATTCCTTCCTCAATCAAGTATATCCTATATCCATACAGGTAGACAGCTGCAGTCAGGGCCCCCAGTGAGTCAACTTCCCTATACTCATGCCCTTGGATAGACCTCTGCCACCTTGAGCAGGACTGATGTAGGCTAACCAACAGTATATTGCAGAAATGAGTGTGTGGCATCAGAGGCAAGGTTACATAAGACATTGCAGCTTCAGCTTTGCTTTTCCTCTTGGATCATCCTCTGTGGGTGAAGCCAGTAACCATGCAGGAGGGCATTCCAGCAGCCCTGTGGAGAGCTCCACAGAGAGAAACTGAGGCCTGCTGCCAAAAGCCAGCACCACTCACTTACCATATGAATGAGCTACCTTGATAGAGGAAGCTCCAGACCCTGTGAAGCCTTGAAGTGATGGTAACTTGAGAAATTCCAGGCCAGAAAACAGTTAAGCTCCTGGATTCCTCACCCACAAAAGCTATGAGATAACAAATCCTTATGTTGCTAAATTTTGAGGTAATTTATTAGGTAGTAATTAGTTAACTAATATATTAATATACTCTAAATCTGAAATAATCTACTGGAATCCCTCAATGTTACCCAAGTACTACCATTAAATATGGCCTGGGTATTTTCATAAGGTATATGGTGAGGAATGTTCCAGGGATGTATGTACATTTGTCTCTGGAAGAATGTTCTATGGGGAAGCAACTCATCCATTTGTCAGTGGATCCAGATAGGACGCCATTGACACTTTCATTTCTCCTGCTGTTCATAGAAAATTAATTCAGCCTTGAGCTGAATAGAATAAATACAAACTAAAAAGATTATTAGAGTGTGACTTTGTATTCATGCAGACAGCACTCTCCTTGACATGAGGGATGCAACTGTTAAGGCATATAATATACAACCTGCCAGGGTATAAAACCATGCCAGCAAAACATATTCTGGTCAACCAAGTTCACAGCTTAAAAGCAACTCTTATAGTTGACAGAAAAGGGACGTACTCCCACCTTCATTAGTGACTGTTTTTACCCTGCAGCTAGAGAGGTATTCGGGGAAAACACTTAACTATCTAAATCCATCATGCATACAGATATACAATACTAAAGCCCATCAAAAAAGCTAGTATGTTAGAATCAATCACCCATGGTCATATTCTGGAAAAGGAGTCTAAATCATTGAGAAGCAAATTTCATGGTGCCAACTGGTCTTAAAGGAACATAACCATTGATTTTAATATATATCTGGCAGACTGTGAAGCCAACCTACATCCCTCTGAGGTGGAGCACACCTGTACTGTTCATGGAAATAGAGGATTAGGTTTTCTTTTTCTGAATGTGACCATCTCCATGGGATGGACTTCCCTGGTTAAAAACTAGTTCGTTAAAAACCAGGACGTTAAGAGTAACATAGGTAGAAAGAAAGTATGAAAAAAAAGGAAGGAGGAAGGGATGGAGGGAGGAAAAATAATGAAAATTAAAGTTACAGAAAAGGAAGTAAAAGGAAAAGAGAAAAAAAAGATTAATGATTGGAGTAAATTAAAGCAAAAGAATAACATTAAAGATAGACATTTTAGAAACAGAAGGAATAGTCCTAACTCATTCTATGAGGCCAGCGTTACCCTAACACCAAAACCAGACAAAAGTATTACAAGAAAAGGAAACTATAGATGAATCTCTCTCATGGACATGGATGCAAAATCCTCAACAAAATATTAGCAAATCAAACCAAAAAATTTATAAAAAGAATTATACACCAAAACCAAGTGGGATTTACAGGAGGTATGCAAGGGTGGTTCAACACTTGAACATCAATTAATGTAATCCATCACATCAACACCCCACCCCCAAAAAATCACAGGATCATATCAACAGATGCAGAAAAAGCATATGACAAAATCCAATACCCAATACAATACTCTCAGTAAACTAGGTATAGAGAGAAACTTTCTCAAACTGGTAAAGACTATCTTCAAAAACCTTTAGCTTACATAATACTCCATGGTGAGAAACTTGAAGTTTTCCATCTAAGATCATGTACAAGGAAAGGATATCTATTCTCACCACTACTTTTCAACATCATACTGAAAACTGTAGCTAATGCAATAAGACGATAAAAGGAAATAAAAAGTATACAGACTGTACATGAAATAAAACTGTCTTTGTTGGCAGTTGCCACAATCATATATAGAAAATCCTAACAAATTGAAAACAAACAAACAAAAAATTACTGGAACTAATAAACAATTATAGCAAGGTTGATGGATACAAAATTAATATATAAAAGTCAATCACTTTTCTATATGCCACCAACAAACAAGTAGAATTTGAAATTAAAAGCATAATACCATTTACATTCAGTATCCCACAAAATGAAATACTTAGGTATAAATTCAATGAAATATGTACAAGATCTATACGAAGAAAACTACAAAACTCTGATGAGTAAAATCAAAGAAGACCTAATTAAATGAAGAGTTATTCCATGTTTGTAGATAGGAAGAATCAATATTATCAAGATTTCAGTTCTTCCCTGTTTAATCTATAGATTCAATGCAATCACAATCAAAATCCTGGCAAATTATTTTCTGTATACCAACAAACTGATTCTAAAGTTTATATGGAGAGGCAAAAGACCCAGAACAGCCAACATGGTATTGAAGGAGAAGAACAAAGTCGGAGGAGACTTACTATAAAGCTACAGTAATCAAGACAGTGTGGTATAAGCAAAATAATAAAGAAATAGATCATTGGAACAGAATAGGGAACTCAGAAATAGACCCACATAAATATAGTCAATTGATCTTTGACAAAAGAACAAAGTCAATACAATGGAGCAATAGTCTTTTCAACAAATGGTTCTGGAACAACTAGATCACTGCGTGCAAAAAAAAAAAAGTATCTAGACACATTCACAGAAATTAACTCAAAATGGATAAAAAACCCTAAATGTAAAATGGCAATCTATAAAACTCTTAGAGATAACAACATAGGGCAAAACCTAAATGAGATTTAGTATGGTGCTGATTTTTTAGATACAATACTGAAGGTAAGATCCATGAAAGAAATAATTGATAAGCTGGAATTCATTAAAATAAAAAACGTATGCCCTTTGAAAGACAATGTTAGAGAGTGAAAAGACAAAGCACAGACTGAAAGGAAATTTTCAAAAGACACATCTAATAAAGAATATCTGAATTCAAAACATACAAAAGCTCAAAACTCAACAACAAGAAAGCAACCTGATTAAAAAATGGGCCAAAGACTTTAACACACAACTCAACAAAGAAGATATATAGATGGCAAAAAAGAATATGAAATTATGCTACTTATCACATGTCATCAGGGGAATGTAAGTTAAAACAATGAGATGCCACACATACAAATTAAAATAGCCAAACTCTGGAACACTGATAACACCAACACCTGGTAAGGATGCAGAATAACAGAAACTTTAATTTACTGCTAGTGGGAATGTAAAATATCACAGCCACTTTGGAAGACAGTTTGGTGATTTCTTACAAAATAAGAAAAATATTTCTTAAAATACTTTCTCTTGCCATAGATCTAGCAATGTTTCTCCTTGGTATTTACTCAAATGAGCTGAAAACATTAAGTCCACACAAAAACTTGAACACAGGTGCTTATAGTAGCTTTATTCATAATTGCCAAAACTTGGAAGCAACCATGATGTCCTTCAATAGGTGAATGGATAAGTGAACTGTGGTACATCCAGACAATGGAATATTATTCAGTGCTATAAAGAAATGAGCTATCAAATCATGAAAAGACATGGAGGAACCTTAAATGCATATTACTAATGAAAAAAGCCAAAGTTTTTCCAAAGCTTCTTTTTCAAGAGGTTACATACTGTATGATTCCAACAATATGACATTCTGGAAAATGCAAAACTACAAAAACAGTAAAAAGATCAGTGGTTTCCAGGGTTGGGGGAGGGGGAGGGATGAATAAGTGGAGTACAGAGAATTTTTAGGGCAGTAAAGCTATTCTGTACAGTACTGTAAGGATGGATTTATGTCATTATACTTTTGTCTAAACCCATAGAATGTGATACAACACCAAGAGTAAACCATAATGTAAACTATGGACTTTGGCTGATTATGATGTGTCAATGTAGATTCATCAATTACAGCAAATGCCCCACTCTGGTGGGGGATGCTGATAATGGGAGAGGCTATGCTTGTATGGAGGAAGGGGGCATATAGGAATTCTCTGTACCTTCCCCTCAATTTTGCTCTGAACCTAAAATTGTTCTAAAACATAAAGTCTTAGTTAAAAAGAAACAGCCACCATAGGAAAGTAACAAATCTAGATACTAAACACTGAAACAGACTATGTTTTAAACAAACAAACAAAAGAAGGGAACACAAATTGAGGAATAAGAATTAGAAAATGAAGCAGATGAAGTACATCTCTAAAAGGGAAGAGGTCCCTGGCCTCTATCCCTCAATCTGCCTGCACATTTTAGATGATATCAATTCCTTTCTTCTGGAGGATAGAACTCCAGGAGTCATCTTTAACCCCCTTCTTCTGTTCACACACCATATCCAATACGCCAGGACATCTTGTTGGCTCCCTATAATCCAACCACTGTTTACCCCGCCCTGTCACCACCTTGGTCTAAGTGTAATCTCTTGTCTGGATTGTTGAAATAACCCAGGAATTGGTCCTCTGGCTCCTATTCTTGCCCTTTCCAGTTAATTGTGAACACAGACTCAAGCGTGATTCTTTTAAAAAGTAGGTCAGGTCACATCATGACCCTGCTTTAACCTTCAGTGGCTCCCCTTTTCATTTAACGTAAATCCATGCAAGTCTCTGAAGACTGGTTCCCCAGTTACTGCCCTAACCTCAGCTCCTTTACTCTCCCACTTACTCACTCAGGCCATCATGACTTCTGGCTGTTCCTCCAACAGACTGGGTATGTTTCAGCCTTGAGGCTTTGAACTCAGGCTTCCTGCTCCTGGGAATGTCTTTTCCCCAAATATTTTTACACTTTCACCATCTTCACATTTTGCACAAATGTTACCTTTATATCTGGCCACACTTTGCATTGTAACCTTCTATCCTTCCCCTTCCATCCACCTCTACTTTGCAATACCGATATTCATTACCATCAAACATACTGTCCAATTTACTTGTTTTTCTTCCTGCTTGAGAATATAAACCCCACCAGTGCAGAAATCTTAGTTTGTACTGTTTGTATTGTTTACTGATGTATTTGAAATATCCACAGCTGTTCCTGAATGCATTGTTCGTGCCTATATCAGTTTGATAGGGCTGCCCTAACAAATTACATCAAAATGGGTGCCTTAAAAGAACAGACATTTATTGTCTCATAGTTCTGGAAGCTAGAAGTCTGAGATCAAGGTGTCAGCAGGGCCATGCTCCCCATGACACCTGTAGAGGAGCATCTTCTCTCTAGATTCTGGTGTTTTTCTAACAGTCCTTGGTGTTCCTTGGCTTTCAGCCCTTCGGGCTCTGTCTCCGTCATCGCACGATATTCTCCCTGTGTGTCTCTCTCTGTGTCTCTTCTCTTCTTATAAGGACAGCAGACATACTGGATTAAGGCCCACCCTACCTCAGTATGAGCTCATCTTAATACTTTAGTTACAACTAATTAATTATTTAACCTAAGTCATTAATGACCCTATGTTCCAATAAGATCACATTCTGAGGTACTGGCGGTCAGAACTTGAACATATATTTTGGGGGGACAAAAATCATCCCATAACAGTGTCCCAGTATGTTTTTTTGTTTTTTGTTTTTTTTTTTTGCGTTACGCGGGCCTCTCACTGTTGTGGCCTCTTCCGCTGCAGAGCACAGGCTCCGGACGCGCAGGCTCAGCGGCCATGGCTCACGGGCCCAGCTGCTCCGCGGCATGTGGGATCTTCCCGGACGGGGGCACGAACCCGTGTCCCCTGCATTGGCAGGCGGACTCTCAACCACTGCGCCACCAGGGAAGCCCCCAGTATGTTTTTAAATAAATCACTTGAAGTTTGAAAGTGACACGAGCTTAGAAATGTTCTTTGGCTGAGGATGATGAGGGAAGTTTCTTACTACGGTTAATACCTCTGAATGAAGATCCATTAAAAAGACACACGTAGCTGCCTGCATAGTTACTTTTGAGTTTACAAGTGTTTACCCTTTACCCTCTTTTCATAAAGATAAAAAATGTGTATTATTCCTTTTTTTAAAATATGACTTCACATTACAAAATAGTAATAGTGATTCCTTAATATGATCTTCAATTATACTATTGAATATGTTTTTAAAAAACACACCACTGGGACTTCCTGGTGGCACACTGGTTAAGAATTCACCTGCCAGTGCAGGGGACACAGGTTCAAGCCCAGGTCTGGGAAGATCCCACATGCCGCAGAGCAACTAAGCCCATGCGCCACAACTACTGAGCCTGAGCTCTAGAGCCTGTGAGCCACAACTACCGAAGCCCGTGCACCTAGAGCCCAAGCTCCACAACAAGAGAAGCCACCTCAACGAGAAGCCCACGCACCACAACGAAGATCAGCCCCCTCTCGCCACAACTAGAGAAAGCTCACGCACAGCAACAAGGACCCAAGGCAGCCAAAAACTAATTAATTAATTAATTAATTAAAAAAAAACCCACCACCCCATATTCTCTCTGCTATGAAAATCATGATGAGGGACTTCCCTGGGGGTCCAGTGGTTAAGACTCTGCACTTCCAATGCACGGGGGACAGGTTCAATCTCTGGTCATGGTCAGGGAACTAAGATTCTACAAGCCATGTGGCACCGCCAAAAACAAACAGAAAAAGAAAACAGAAAACAATGAAATGGGCCTTAGTTTCAGAAAATAAGATGGCAACAAAAGTGAGTTTAAACTGTATGTCAATAAGGGAAAATGCCAACATGCTGTTACAAATATGACAATTATTGATGTTTCCTTCTTTGGTAGAAACATATTTTCCTTTAACTTCCCTAATGATCTACAGCTTTATTTCTAAATTACATGCCATCATAATTTCTTTTAGGAATTTTAAATAATAAACCCGGAGGAGCTTCAAGATGACAGAGGAGTAAGATGTGCAGATCACCTTCCTCCCCACAAATACATCAAAAATACATCTACATGTGGAACAACTCCTACAGAACACCTACTGAATGTTGGCAGAAGAACTCAGACTTCCCAAAAGGCAAAAAACTCCCCACATACCTGGGTAGGGCAAAAGAAAAAAGAAAAACCAGAGACAAAAGAAGAGGGACGGGACCTGCACCAGTGGGAGGGAGCTGTGAAGGAGGAAAAGTTCCCACACACTAGGAAGTCCCTTCACTGGTGGAGACAGGGGGCGGGGGTGTGGCGGGGGGAAGCTTTGGAGCCACGGAGGAGAGTGCAGCAACAGGGGTGCAGAGGGCAAATAGAGAGATTCCTCACAGAGGATCAGTGCCGACCAGCACTCACCAGCCTGAGAGGCTTGTTTGCTCACCCACTGGGTCGGGTGGGGGCTGGGAGCGGAGGCTCGGGCTTCGGAAGTCAGACCCCAGGGAGAGGACTGGGGTTGGCTGCGTGAACACAGCCTGAAGGGGGCTACTACACCACAGCTAGCCGGGAGAGAGTCCAGGAAAAACCCTGGACCTGCCTAAGAGGCAAGAGACCATTGTTTCAGGGTGCATGAGGAGAGGGGATTCAGAACACCGCCTAAAAGAGCTCCAGAGATGGGTGTGAGCCGTGGCTAACAGCATGGACCCCAGAGACGGGCATGAGACACTAAGGCTGCTGCTGCAGCCACCAAGAAGCCTGTGTGAGAGCACAGGTCACTCTCCACACCCCACCCCGGGAGCCTGTGCAGCCCGCCACGGCCAGGGTCCAATGATCCAGGGACAACTTCCCTGGGAGAACACACAGCACACCTCAGGCTGTTGAAACGTCATGCTGGCCTCTGCTGCCACAGGCTCGCCCAGCATTCCGTACCCCTCCCTCCCCCTGGCCTGAGTGAGCGAGAGCCCCCTAATCAGCCGCTGCCTTAACCCCATCCTGTCTGGGTGAAGAACAGATGCCAGAGGGCAACCACATGCAGAAGTGGGGCCAAATACAAAGCTGAACCCCAGGAGCTGTGCGAACAAGAAGAGAAAGAGAAACTTCTCCATGTACCCTCAGGAGCAGAGGATTAAATCTCCACAATCAACTTAAGGCACCCTGAATCTGTGGAATACATGAATAGACAACAAATCATCCCAAAACTGAGGTGGTGGACTTTGGGAGCAAATGTAGACTTGGGGTTTGCTGTATGTGACTGACTAGTTTCTGATTTTTATGTTTACCTAGTATAGTTTTTAGTGCTTGTTATCATTGGTGTATTTGTTTATTGGTTTGGTTGCTCTCTTCTTTTTTTCTTATTACTTTTTAATTTAATAATTAAAACAAAATTTTTATTTTAATAACTTCTATTTTATTTTATTCTTTTTTTTTTCTCCCTTTTCTTCTGAGCCATGTGGCTGACAGGGTCTTGGAGCTTTGGCCAGGTGTCCGGCCTGAGCCTCTGAGGTGGGAGAGCCGAGTTCAGGACATTAGACAACCAGAGACCTCCTGGCCGCATGTAATATCAATTGGCGAGAGCTCTCCCAGAGATTTCTCTCTCAACACTAAGACCCAGCTCCACTCATTGGCCAACAATCTCCAGTGCTGGACACCCTATGCCAAACAACTAGCAAGACAGGAACACAGCCCCAACCATCAGCAGAGAGGCTGCTTAAAATCACAATAAGTTCACAGACACCCCAAAAGACACCACTGGATGCAGTCCTGCCCACCAGAAAGACAAGATCCAGCCTCATCCACAAGAACATAGGCACCAGTCCCCTCCACCAGGAAGCCTACACAACCCACTAAACCAACCTTACCTACTGGGGGCAGACACCAAAAACAACGGGAACTATGAACCTGCAGCCTGGGAAAAGGAGACCCCAAACACAGTAAGTTAGGCAAAAACAGAAGACAGAGAAATACACAGCAGATGAAGGAGCAAAGAGAAAACCCACCAGACCCAACAAATGAAGAGGAAATAGGCAGTCTACCTGAAAAAGAATTCAGAGTAACGATAGTAAAGATGATCCAAAATCTTGGAAAAGAATGGACAAAATACAAGAAACATTTAACAAAGACCTAGAAGAACTAAAGAGCAAACAAACAATGATGAACAACACAATAAATGAAATTAAAAATGCTCTAGAAGGAATCAATAGCATAATAACTGAGACAGATGAATGGATAAGTGACCTGGAGCATAAACAGTGGAACTAATTACTGCAGAGCAGAATAAAGAAAAAACAATGAAAAGAATTGAGGACAGTCTCAGAGACCTCTGGGACAATACTAAACACAACGACATTCGAATTATGGGGTCCCAGAAGAAGAGAAAAAGATAGGGACTGAGGAAATATTTGAAGAGGTTACAGTTGAAAACGTCCCTAATATGGGAAAGGAAATAGTCAATCAAGTCCAGGAGCTCAGAGAGTCCAATACAGGATAAATCCAAGGAGAATCACCCCAAAAAACATATTAATCAAACTATCAAAAATTAAATACAAAGAAAAAATATCAAAAGCAGCAAGGGAAAAGCAACAAATGACATACAAGAGAATCCCCATAAGGTTAACAGCTGATCCTTCAGCTGAAACTCTGCAAGCCAGAGAGGCAGAACATATTTAAAGTGATGAAAGGGAAAAACCTACAACCAAGATTACTGTACCCAGCAAGGATCACATTCAGATTCGATGGAGAAGTTAAAACCTTTACAGACTAGCAAAAGTTAAGAGAATTCAGCACCACCAAACCAGTTTTACAATAAACAACACTAGGAAGGAAACACAACAGAAGGAAAAGACCTACAAAACCAAACCCAAAACAACTAAGAAAATGGTAACAGGAACATACATATCGATAACTACCTTAAATGTCAATGGATTAAATGCTCCAACCAGAAGATATAGACTGGCTGAATGGATGCAAAAACAACACCCGTATATATGCTGTCTACAGCAGACACACTTCAGACCTAGGCACACATACAGACTGAAAGTGAAGGGACAGAAAAAGATATTCCATGCAAATGGAAATCAAAAGAAAGCTGGAGGGCTTCCGTGGTGGCGCAGTGGCTGAGAGTCCGCCTGCCGATGCAGGAGACACGGGTTCGTACCCCAGTCCGGGAAGATCCCACATGCTGTGGAGCGGCTGGGCCCGTGAGCCATGGCCGCTGAGCCTGTGCATCCGGAGCCTGTGCTCCGCAACGGGAGAGGCTACAGCAGTGAGAGGCCTGCGTACCACAAAAAACAAACAAACAAGCAAAAAAAAGTTGGAGTAGCAATTCTCATATCAGACAGAATAGACTTTAAAATAAAGACTATTACAAGAGAAAAAGAAGGGCGCTGCATAATGATCAAGGCATCAATCCAAGAAGAATATTTAATAATTGTAAATATTTATGCACCCAACATAGGAGCACCTCAATACATAAGGCAAATGCTACAGCCATAAAAGCAGAAAGCGACAGTACTACAATAATAGTAGGGGACTTTAACACCCCACTTTCACCAATGGACAGATCATCCAAAATGAAAATAAATAAGGAAACACAAGCTTTAAATGCCACATTAAACAAGATGGACTTAATTGATATTCATAGGACAGTCCATCCCAAAACAACAGAATAGACTTCCTTCTCAAGTGCTCATGGAACACTCTGGAGGATAGATCATATCTTGGGTCACAAACCAAGCCTTGGTAAATTTAAGAAAATTGAAATCATATCAAGTATCTTTTCAAACCACAATGCTATGAGACTAGATATCAATTACAGGAAAAAAAAACTATAAAAAATATAAACACATGGAGACTAAACAATATACTACTAAATAACGAAGAGATCACTGAAGAAATCGAAGAGGAAATCAAAAGATACCTAGAAACAAATGACAATGAAAACACAACAACGCAAAACCTATGGGATGCAGCAAAAGCAGTTCTAAGTGGGAAGTTTATAGCAATGCAATCCTACCTCAAGAAACAAGAAACATTTCAAATAAACAACCTAACCTTATGCCTAAAGCAATTAGAGAAAGAAGAACAAAAAACCCACAAAGTTAGCAGAAGGAAAGAAATCATAAAAATTAGATCAGATATAAATGCAAAGCAAATGAAGAAAACAATAGCAAAGATCAATGAAACTAAATTCTGGTTCTTTGAGAAGATAAACAAAATTGATAAACCATTAGCCAGACTTATCAAGAGAAAAAGAGAAAACACTCATATCAACAGAATTAGAAATGAAAAAGGAGAAGTAACAACTGACACTGCAGAAATACAAAGGATCATGAAAAATTACTACAAGCAACCTTATGCCAATAAAATGGACAATGTGGAAGAAATGGACAAATTCTTAGAAAAGCACAGCCTTCCGAGACCGAGCCAGGAAGAAACAGAAAATATAACCAGACCAAGCACAAGCACAGAAATTGAAACCATGATTAAAATTCTTCCAACAAACAAAAGCCCAGGACCAGATGGCTTCACAGGCAAATTCTATCAAACATTTAGGGAAGAACTAACATCTACCCTTCTCAAACTCTTCCAAAATATAGCAGAGGCAGGAACACTCCCAAATTCATTCTATGAGGCCACCATCACCCTGATACCAAAACTAGACAAACATGTCACAAAAAAAAAAAAAACTACAGGCCAATATCACTGATGAACATAGATGCAAATATCCTTAACAAAATACTAGCAAACAGAATCCAACAGCACATTAAAAGGATCATACACCATGATCAAGTGGGGTTTATCCCAGGAATGCAAGGATTCTTCAATATACGCAAATCAGTCAATGTGATACACCATATTAACAAACTGAAGGATAAAAACCATATGATAATCTCAATAGATGCAGAAAAAGCTTTTGACAAAATTCAACACCAATTTATGATAAAAACCCTCCAGAAATTAGGCATAGAGGGAACTTAGCTCAACATAATAAAGGCCATATATGACAAACCCACAGCCAACATTGTTCTCAATGGTGAAAAACTGAAACCATTTCCATTAAGATCAGGAATAATACAAAGCTGCCCACTCTCACCACTATTACTCAATATAGTTTTGGAAGTTTTAGCCACAGCAATTAGAAGAAAAAGAAATAAAAGGAATCCAAATTGGAAAAAAATAAGTAAAGCTGTCACTGTTTGCAGGAGACATGATACTGTACATAGAGAATCCTAAAGATGCTACCAATAAACTACTAGAGCTAATGAATGAATTTGGTAAAGTAGCAGGATATAAAGTTAATGCACAGAAATCTTTTGCATTGCTATATACCAATGATGAGAAATCTGAAAGAGAATTTAAGCAAACACTCCAATTTACCTATGCAACCAAAAGAATAAAATACCTAGGAATAAAAGTACCTCGGGAGACAAAAGACCTGTATGCAGAAAACTATAAGACACTGATGAAAGAAATTAAAGATGATACAAACAGATGGAGAGATATACCATGTTCTTGGATTGGAAGAATCAACATTGTGAAAATGACTATACTACCCAAAGCAATCTACAGATTCAATGCAATCCCTATCAAATTACCAATGGCATTTTTCACAGAACTAGTACAAAAAATTTCACAATTTGTATGGTAGCAAAACACCCCGAATAGCCAAAGCAATCTTGAGAAAGAAAAACGGCGCTGGAGGAATCAGGCTCCCAGACTTCAGACTATACTGCAAAGCTACAGTAATCAAGACAGTATGGTACTGGCACAAAAACAGAAATATAGATCAATGGAACAGGATAGAAAGCCCAGAGATAAACCCACGCACATATGGTCACCTTATCTTTGATAAAAGAGGCAAGAATATACAATGAAGAAAAGACAGCCTCTTCAATAAGTGGTGCTCGGAAAATTGAACAGCTACATGTAAAAGAATGAAATTAGAACACTCTCTATCACCATATACAAAAATAACCTCAAAATGGATTAAGGACCTAAAGGTAAGACTGGACACTATAAAACTCTTAGAGGAAAACACAGGCAGACACTCGATGACATAAATCACAGCAAGATCCTTTCTGACCCACCTCCTAGAGAAATGGAAATAAAACCAAAAATAAACAAATGGGACTTAATGAAACTTAAAAGCTTTTGCACAGCAAAGGAAACCATAAACAAGAGTAAAAGACAACCCTCAGAATGGGAGAAAAGATTTGCAAAGGAAACAACTGAGAAAGGATTAATCTCCAAAATATACAAGCAGCTCATGCAGCTCAGCATCAAAAAAAACCCAAACAACCCAATGCAAAACTGGGCAGAAGACCTAAATAGACATTTCTCCAAAGAAAATATACAGTTTGCCAACAAACACATGAAAGGATGCTCAACATCATTAATCATTAGAGAAATGCAAATCAAAACTACAATGAGGTATCACCTTCACCAGTCAGAATGGACATCATCAAAAAACCTACAAACATTAAATGCTGGAGAGGGTGTGGAGAAAAGGGAACCCTCTTACACTGTTGGTGTGAATGTAAAGTGATACAGCCACTATGGAGAACAGTATGGAGGTTCCTTAAAAAACTACAAAGAGAACTACCATACGACCCAGCAATCCCAGTACTGGGCATATACCCTGAGAAAACCACAATTCAGAAGGAGTCACGTACCACAATGTTCATTGCAGCTCTATTTACAATAGCCAGGACATGGAAGCAACCTAAGTGTCCATCAACGGATGAATGGATAAAGAAGATGTGGCACATATATACAATGGAATGTTACTCCGCCATAAAAAGAAACGAAATTGAGTTATTTGTAGTGAGGTGGATGGAGACTGTCAGAGACAGTCATACAGATACTGTCATACAGAGTGAAGTAAGTCAGAAAGAGAAAAACAAATACCGTGTGCTAACACATATATACAGAACTTAAAAAAAAATGGTTCTGAAGAACCTAGCGGCAGTGCAGGAATAAAGACACAGACATAGAGAATGGACTTGAGGACACGGGTGGGGGGAATGGTAAGCTGGGACGAAGTGAGAGAGTGGCATGGACATATATACACTACCAAATGTAAAATAGATAGCTAGTGGGAAGCAGCCGCATAGCACAGGGAGATCAGCTCAGTGCTTTGTGACCACCTAGAGGGGTGGGATATGGAGGGTGGGAGGGAGACTCAAGAAGGAGGGTATATGGGGATATATGTATACGTATAGCTCATTCACTTTGTTACACAGCAGATACTAACACAACATTGTAGAACAATTATACTCCAATAAAGATGTTAAAAAAATAACAATAAACCATTATTGTATCATAAATAAGCAAATTATCAAATAATTATTTTTCTCCAGAGCTCAGTAGAATTTTCCTGCTTTTTCACTTTAATGTCTCGTCTTCCTCTTTAATTCAATATTTATACTTATGACAGGAACCAGTTTTCAGTCAAATAAAAAAGCTTCTGTGATGTAAGGATTAGGGAATATTTTATTCCACCCTCCTTCGTCTGAATAAACATGTTTAGAAATTGATGTCCTCCTCTTCCTAGATCTGTGATGTTCCAAACTCCCCCAGGCAACAAGAGGAGGCCCCACCTTGACTTCTGATCATTTGTGTCCACCTCTTTGACATTAAAGTCTTAGAAGGAATTCAAAAGGTCTGAGTTTGAATTACCTGACAGCTAATAAGAAGATACATTTTTATTTTTAACAACAAAACTTTTACAAAAGTTAATATACTAAAGACAGAAGGGATTCCAAAAGGAAGAACTTGTCCAGAATTTTCCAAATCGTGATGGGCTGGGTGCCACTGGGGGTACATAGGATGTTTTTAGGTAGTAATACACTATTTTAAAAGTTGATTACGTGTATTAATTCAGTTTCCTAAGTTAAGCAAAAGATTCAAATCAATTCAGTTTGCTGAGGTAAGCAAAATATTCAGAGATATTACTCCTAGCATGGGTGGGGAGTTTCACCGAATTCAAAATAGATATTTCAAGAAGAAACAGCTCTTCAAGCCTATGATGCCATTTAAGAGAATGTACATTTAAAAAAAAGAAAAAGGTCAACTAATGTCCATTGAAAAGAAACAAATAGTATGAAAGCAGTCCTTAGATCTATCCAAAATATGAAGATGGTACCAAAAATCACTGAAGTTTAGGAAACACTGATCTAGCAGATAAGCAGACTAGATAAAGAGGTAAAGTTGCTCCTCTGCTCAAGAGTTACTGCTCTAGTTGGAGAGTCAATCATTCTTTCCTCTTGGTTCCTTCATTCTCTTTCCTCTCCTTATCCCTCTCCTTACCTCTCTCCCTGTATATATGTATTTATATATTTTCTGTATTATTATCACTTCTTCTCTGATTTGCTTCCTGTAGTAAACTGTGAGTTACTTAGGATCTCACTTCATTTATCTTTGTGCAACCATCAGCTGATACGACGCCCAGCACATAGTAGGGGCTCAGTACATGTTGAGTAACAGCAGAGTTGGGGCTCAGTCCTCGGGCCTCTGACCTCCATCACTAACTCCCCTACCCACCTTCCACCTAGTCCAGAACTATTTCTACTGTACCATGCATCCCACATTTACTGCTTGGATATTCATTTCCAAAGTCAGAAATTAAAAGAGTGATAATGATATCCTCTACATTTTAAAAAACAAGAGAAAAAAATTGTAACTTAGTATCCAATTAAATATTTTAATGTACTAACAGCTTTTCAAAAAATTAGTGCCTGATTAAGCAAATGTTAAACAGGGCAGTACCACTTATTCAGAGAGAGTAGGAAAAATGATAATCAGTATTTATTATTTACATATGCTTTGATCATATCCTAGTTGTTAACCTGTGTTGCATACTACACAAGACATGTAATCAGACAGTCCAAATTCTAATTGCAGCTCTGCTTATTACTTCTGTCTAGATTTGTTCAGATCATGAACACCAGGAAAAGAAAAGTAACAATCCCAGATGACTTGTGCCTAAAATAAACCAAATAAGGCCTGGGTCCCAAGGCCAGGCTCCTTCTGTTGATTATGTTAATCAAATACATAGATTTCACTCATCATCTACTTGATAATTAAGACCCTACTCAGGAATCAGGACTTCACCCAGTATGGAGGATACTAAAATGAATAAGTTGTAGCCATTGTCAAGTTTTTACAGTCTAGTGGAGGATGCAGCCTGAACAAAATCAAAGATATTGCAAAATGGTAAGTGATATAACAGACAGACACGTTCAGTACCTCAGGAGTTCAGAATGATTAATTTGGTCTTGAAGAAACTGTGTAGAATTAGAAGGCAGCACCCGAGAAAGATTACAACCTTGCAGCCAGAAGATGAGAGTTCAAATTGGGAGGTGTATTGCTCTGGGCCTTTTATAATAAATCACAAAGTTTATTTATAGACTATGTATAAACTTACAGTTCTCTGAGATTCAGTCTTGTCATCTATAAAATGGGTACCATAGTATCTACTTCCTGACCTGATGGTAGGAAAGAAACAAAGTAATATAAAGAGTGCAGAGCTCAGTGCTTTTTTGAGCAAGTAATGATAGGCAACATGCCTTCTAGGCTGGAGGGGCAGTGTGCTGGGCGTATCAATAATCAGTTCTGGAGATCCAGGAAAGAAATCAGGAATTATAAATTAGGAATTAGAAAGCGAGTTTTAAAAAATACTATAAAGATCAAAAAGGTAGAAATCAGAAGTAAATAAATCATAAATAAAGGATAGTTAGATAAAAAATAAGGTAGGCTGTCGAAAAAGTTCTTAGTGCTTTTGCCCTTCTTCCTAAGGCTATCCTGAAATGCTGTTATTTGAACAGAAAAAACAGATTAAAAAAACAGGAAAAATAGCGTTAATGACTACCAGTTACAAAGATTTGCTTGGCTAACTAGCCCTAACCAGTGTTCCAACTAGTCCCTATATTTGTTGTCCACGCACTTGGCCAAGGTTTGGGGCTCAATCATATAATCCTCATGGTCTGGATTTATAACCTTGACCCCCTTGTCTTTCAGGGCTGGCTTCTGACCTGTACCATCAACGTTCCCCATACCTCCTTTGATGTTCAGCCAGCCCTCTGCCCGGTTGCTGATAATTGTTTCCCTGAGAGCCTGACTCTTGTGGTGTAACTAATAAACTTCCTTCTTTTCCCTATTTATGTGTAGATATTCCAGGCTCTGGACAGAAAATCTTACCAAGACTCACAGTATAAAACTAGGAACACAGACAAATGCCTTCAGTGGACGTGAAGTGGGGCAGGGAAAAGGCAATACGTGGGGAGTTTCTGAATTGTGGCAGACAGCAGCCATGCTCCAACCAAAGACACTCAAATTGAACTTAAAAAGGCAAAACACCATTCCAGCCAAACAATATATGTCTGCAGGCCTGGGGGCTCAGTCTGCAGCCCTAGATAAACACTTAATGCGACCCAGAGCTCTCCAGTTAAATCTGCAGCCACCTCTAACCCTGGAGGGCACTTTTCATATGAAAATGTGCCATAATTTTGCCATCTTACAGCCTTTTTTTAATGGACCAAAAGGCTTAAGCTGGTTTTCACAATAGACTACAAGGCCTAAGCTGGTTTTCTTAAGATCCAATCCACTAGGGCACAAAGGCCTGAAGCTGGCCCATGAGGGTTACATCATGCAAAGGAAATTGATGTTTGATTCACCCAGAGCGATTGTCAGTAACAGGAATGTTCTGAGGATAGTGCAGTACTTTCCTCCTACTGGGCAAGCAGACATAAAAATTAGTTAGAATAACTTAAGAGGGTATAAACCCCCTATAAGAACAGCAAAAGGCACACATCTATGAAGACCCTCAAGGGATACTCATCTTAATTAGGGGCTGTCATCGGCAACCAAGCACCCCAAAGATTTGGAAGCCAGGAAATCTCACCCCTCAACTGTGAGTCCAGGTGCATTCCCAGCTCTGTTTTGCTGTCTTCATGCAGGTGAAGTTCTTATATCCATTACTCATATTAAAGATGTGTTCCTTGCCTGGTAGCTTTCTGTCAACCACTGTCACCCAGGTAGCAATTTCCAGGTAATTATTCGCGGATGTACAAATGGTGTTTAAGTAAAAACTGCTTGCTATTCATCTCGTAATGGCTTTACCAAAAGTGCTCCTCATTTTCTCTCTGGGGCAAGAAAAAAAGCACCTTACAAATACATTCATCGAGGCCATAATTGATTGATATTTTTAATCAGTTATTCCATGTGTTTCTCAACATTTTGCCCACCTATCCCACAACTCCACCCCAATTAAAAAACAAGTTTATTAAATATATGTGTTCTTTTTTCCTAGTAAAATCTCTGAGTCCCCAAAGCACTATAAAAAAGGGAACACATCCCTGATTTTCCGGCCTTTACTGAGAAGGAGCTATGATTTTGAGTCATTGTGCAGAGCTTTTATGAAATAAAAAAATGCATTCATAATGTCTGTTAATTTAATATGTTTATATATATATATATATATATATATATATATATATATATATATACACACACACACACACACATATATATATGACTGGAGCATGACTCCTGCATATAAAGGAACACAGTTTGTAGTGGAAAAATTTGATTAGAGATTATTACTGAAAGTATGTAATTCTCCATTTTTATAATTTTTAATATACCAGTCAAAAGCCCGACTAAGAGGTATCAAGTTTAAAAACTAGCTGGAAAATCGTCTGTGCCAAGGAAGGGGTGACCTGAATGTCCCAACTGGAGATTTGTTGAGTTACACCAGAATTGTCAGGGCAGGTTCTACTTAGAAAATTCACATCAATTTCGGAATGTTACTTGTATTTTATATTTCTGCTGTCCTCATTTAGAAGACTTTCAAATACAATAGGTGAAAATATGTAATCATTTATATTTTTGTATAAATGTTTAACAGTCAATATGATAGATTGTCTATAATAACTCAAATGGGTTAAGGAAGTTTGAGTTTAGCCAGATACAATACTAGCAGTAAATGATTCCTTATGTTTTGTGAAATACTATAGTTTCCACTATATTTTCAGTTAGATACTTCCCTTGATTCCCTTGAAATCACAAAATCATAAACATTCTAAATTAGACAGCATGGGTCCTCATTTTAAATATTAGAAAAACAGATCTAGAAATTGTGAGTGGCCTACAGATGATGAATTATAACACATACCAAGTCAAGTCTGACTATTAAACAAGTATGAATTGACCAGATATTGAATGGCATTATTCTACATGTTAGAAAAGGTATTAAATATAAGACATGAATTATATGAAAGGAGATTATACATTTGGGGGAAAAATGCCCTATTCACCTTTCATATTTGTACCTTATAAAGCTCAGCTCAATATTTTACAAATAGTAAGTACTCAACAAATGTTGAATGGAATGGCACTTTAAATTGCTGCTCTAATATAATTCAGTTTCTTTCTCTCCCTCTCCTTCTCCCCCCAAGCCCCTGCCCTCTCATTCTTCGTTTCCTTGGCATATGATGGTTCTCAAACTTTAGCGGTTCCTATTGCTTTAGCATCACCTGGGAGTTTAAATTCTGCCACCCTCTACTCTCAAAATTCTTTGCAACTGGTTCTGGAGAGGCTTAAGAAGCTGTAGCCTACAGACCACACTTGGAAAATACTGCCTTCAGAGCTACCAACAGGCCTTTCTTGTGGGAGTAGGATTGAGAACCACTCAGAGTATTTATGGAGTCAGAGTGGAATCTGTAAAGGAGCCCTCCTCTCTGCTCCAGCCCAGTGAGGTGCAGGGAGGGATGCTTACATATGAGTGCATACAAACCTAGAATCTGTGCAGAAATAACAAGTCTCCTGGAGCCCTCACTCCAGGCAGAAGTCAGACCTTCCTTTTCTCCCAGAGAGGCCATGCACTATGGCAGGGAAGGCCACGGCCACTGGATGAGACAGAGCCAGGAGCTTCAAATTTGGCTTCCAACACTTACCAACAGTGAATCTGCACAAGTAACATAAACTCCCAAGTCAGCTCCCTAACATATAAAATAGAATAATAACTAGTTCAGAGGGCTTTTACAGAGATAGAGTAAGTTATTTTTCCTAATGCCTTTTCATAGTAGATGTTCAGAATTGTAGCTATTTTTTTTCCATTTATAGACCCTAAGTTAAAGAAACAAATATTGTATTATTAACCACATATACTTGCATACTAGGTGAAAATGTTACTGTGATTTCAAAAAATAAGTGGTGTCAAACAGGTGATCTTTAACATTCATTCTTAATCCAGGATTGGAAGATTCTATGATTCACACTGACTTATTTACTGCTATAGACTGAATGTTTGTGCCCCCCCTGCCCCCAAAATTCAACTGTTAAAACCAAATCCACAACATGACAGTATTAGGAGGTGGGACTTTGGGAGGTGATTAGGTCATGAGGGTGGAGCCTACAAGAATAGGATTAGTGCCCTTATAAAAGAGACCTCAGAGAGCCCTCCACCGTGTAAAGACACAGTGAGAAAATGGCCTTCTATGAACCAAGAAGCAGGTTCTCACAAGACTGAATCTTTCAGCACCTGGATTTTAGACTTCCCAGCCCTTGGAACTATGAGAAATAAATGTTTATTGTTTAAGCACTCAATCTATGGTATTTTTAAAATAGTATCCTGATGGTCTAAGACATTTACGTATCTGTAATTTGCCATAGGATTTTGCTAAAATTGTCAGTTGAATGTATATCATCTGTCATGACCAAATAGTTATATTTCATATTTTAATAGATATCAAATTGACTCTTAAAATGTCAGTACCAAAATCTTTGGAAATAATATTCATTTTTCACTAGAATCTTAAAAAATAATGAATAGATTTTTTCCCTTTTTATAAATAAAAGGAAAAGTATAAAATCTGAAAATAGGCACTGTGTTTCAACAATTGAAGAGGAACCCTAAAGTAGAAGACTCTCTGATGCTGTAAATTGAATGTCAACTTTCTTTTTCACCTCTTATTCTTCCCACAATATACTCTCTTACAGGCTTAGAATGACTCTAACATGCCAATGGCTTCATTAAAACTTGACTATACTGAAACTGGCTGAGACTAGAGTTTCCCTCCTGCCTACTCCAAAGTTGCCTAACTTTGTGACAAAGTTACAGACAGAATGTGGCAATTAAACCATGTTCACATTAGAAAGGGCTCAACCTATTTTTTAACCAAAATGATTTGAGGTTCCAAATTATTAAGCAGCAAATCAACAATGTTTTCAGGGACAAACTGAATTTTAAAATTAATGATCATGGCTTTGTTGCTTCTCCTTTGCTAAGCACTAAAATAATGATGATCATGATGATGGTGATGATAATGATGATAATGATAAAAATAAAAATACTATACATTAAACAATCTCTATGAACCTATATATACTACTTAATAGTTCTGTACCTTTCACATATATACAATTCAGATAATTATAGTACCAACCTCCATCAGGTGTGTCGAATGTTAAGTTAATAAATCTGCCCAGCTTGTCACATAGTAGGTGCTATCAAGATGTCTGTCATTACTATCATCCCATTAATAAATTCTAGGAATTTTATCCCAGCCCTCGGACTCCATGTGCTCTTGCCCTAACTCAGAATCTTCTGCTGCCTGAGCTGTCCACCTGCAGCATGAATTATCAGCGACCTTGACCAAGGAGGTCCTAAACAAAGGCTTGGTCTGCCACTCTCCATAAGTCAGTTTAAGTGTAAGAGAGAGAAGTAATTTTGACATGCCTTTCAGTTAAATGTACTAAAAGCAAAACCTTCAAGCGTTCCAAAGACTAAACTGATAGAGGAAATAATGAGCATCATCAGTAGTCAAGACCTGATGCTGAAAAATTACTGTCTCTGTGACAGAGCAAATCATCACAATATCCAAATATCAGCTTATAAAGCCAGAATGTTCATACCTGTCAGGGTCTGTTCATCTTCTCCCTCTCTCTGTCTGGAATGAATAATGGATTGATTAGGCCAGCAAAAGCCTTTGACCCACAAATGAGGAGCTGAGGAGCTAGGGTTGCCAGATGTAGCAAACAGAAAAATAGGCCGCCTAGTTAAATCTTAATTTCAGATAAACAACAAATACTTTTTTAGTAAAGGACATTCCAAATATTGCATGGGTCATATTTATATTAAAACATTATTTGTTAATTATGTGACATTCAAATTTAACCAGGTGTTCTGGATTTTACCTGGCAACCTTAGCAGAAGCCTACTTCAAAAGCTCTTTTCCAGGGCCAATTACCTAAGGAAGGATGTTGTTATGGGCTGAATATTTGTATTCCCCTCAAAATTTATATGTTGAGGCTCTAACCCCCAATATTATAGTATTTGGAGATGGAGACTTTGGGAAATAATTAGCGTTAGATGATGTCATGAGGGTGAGGCCTTCATGAAGGGATTAGTGCCCTAATAAGAAGAGATACCAGAGAGCTCACTCCCTCTCCTTGAAAACACAAAGAAGAGGCCATGTGAGCACACAGCACGAAGGTGGCCTCCTAAAAGCCGAGAGAGAAGAGGCTTCAAGAGAAGAAATCTTTCCAGCCAGCCCTTGATCTTGAACTCCCAAGCTTCTAGAACTATGAGAAATAAATTTCTGTGTTTAAGCCACCCAGTGTATGGTACTTTGTTACAACAACCAAGCCAACTAAGATAGAAGTACTAAGTACTTTGACTTGGGCACCAGCAGCTACCCTGCTCTCACTCAAAGTCTTCACCAATGGTCATACCAGGCTGTGTGGATAACTTTTTCTGCCTAAATTTCCTGGGTCTTCAGAATGTCCCCTGTATAAGGTGAGTCATACGTGTTCCCTTTTCCTGCCTCACTTCAGACAAAGTCTCTTCCTCAGCTTCCATATTTTTCCTGTATCTTTCCAAAACTGGGTTCCATGTTACTTTTACCCAGACCACACTCTTCCAGGTTCTAGACACTGTTGTACAGTGTCCTACTTATAAACTGTCTTCACTTTTAAGTCCCACCAATAATGGATTTATAAAGCCCTTGCCTATCCGTTGTCAGCAGCCCCCTTCTCTGTTGCACCTTGAATGTTATTTTTACCACACAGTGGGTTTAGTGGATTCAGGCAAGAATGAAAGCCACTACACTAGGCTGGTGAATGAATGCTGAATTCCAATTTTATTTTCCACTTCAGAAAATATTTGTTACAGAACAGCTGGAAAACTCAGCCTAGATTTTAAAATTCTTCAACAAGTTTTGTGTGTAACCTCCAAAATCCCGTGTTAAATAAATTTTTCCAACTGCTTTAGCACACACATATTCACCCAGACTTACAAGGATTTTTACACTTCAATCTCCACTAGGCAGTTTAGCTCTTGACTAAAGATTTTGTTTTTCTCCCATTCCTGACCTCTTTTTACCCTAATTCCAAACTCAATGTTTCTTCCTCTCCCTCTTCCTTCCCCACAGTCTCTCTCTCTCTCTCTCTCTCTCTCTCTCACTCACACACACACACACACACACACACATTGTGACTATCAAGTCTTACTTATTTAGCATTCACCTTTAAGCATAATTAAGACAGTGCTAAATATGTATCAGTTACATCAGCTGTTGATTGTTTTCTGACAACATTAACCTGAGTTATGCTCAATTATTTCTGATTTATGAAATTATTTCTGAGTTTTTCCCTCTTATTAATCTCAGAGGAAAACAAGAGAAAGATTGTGCCTGGAAAAAAGTTCAGTTACTCTCAAGGAATTTCTCATAAAATATTCTCAAAAACATAATACAAAAAGAATTGTGGTTTATGAAATTTACTTTAGGCCTCCCGAATGTTGATCTTTTCACTCCAAAGCTTTCATTTCATTTTGGCCCTTAGCTTTAAGCACAGGATAATTTGCTTGCTTGGATTATCATTGAGTCTAATAAGTGTTGGTCGTTAATAAAACCTTTTCAGAACATGATAATGGCTTAGGAAAGGTGCATTTGTATAGTAAAAGTTGAAGGGAAATGATTCTTGGGAGGAAAAGCTTTCCGAATTATGCAAAGAATGAAATTTACTCAACTTTTAAAGATACAATGGGAGAGAATATGTATGCAGTTATGCCTGTTTAACTGACTTGGGCTGAGCTTTTCCACCCAAAATAGATATATTTTACATAAGAATGCTAGATATTGGTTTATTATAAGTTACAGGAGTCTGGATTCCTCTGTAAGTATTGCTTACTTTACTTCATTTCAAATTCATTACTAAATTCATGGCTCCTTCGTGCTTTTTTAGAAAAAGGTATTTCCCCAGTGGATGCGTTTTACTTCCTTTCAGCCTGCTTCTTCACCTCCTCCAAAATTCTAAATTCTGACTATCAAATACAGTTTAATGAGCTGAGAGTAGGTGTGTTGCTAGTCTGTGATTACCCAATGCCCTGTGCATACCGTTATCCTGCTGAGGTGCAATCATTGCTTTGCTTGGCCGTATCCCCTGCTAAACCACGCGTTTCTCAAAACCAAGGCCTGATTGTTATTCCCCAATGTGCATGAGTCCTAGTACATGGCTGGTACTTGATATATGGCCCAATAGACAAACCGACAAATAAATACGGACTTTAAAATAGGCATGATGACCCAGGCACTCAAAAGTCTAGGGGCCGTAAAGCGGTTGAGAGCAAAGCAATCTCTACAGACAGGTTTTTAAATTTCCATCGAAAACATTTCATCCCATCTACAGAAATATCACCTTGAAAAGTTTTGTTAGTTTCTGGCATTTGATACTGTTTGAGGCTAACCATAGTTACATTTATCCTTTTCACTAATATCCACTGTGCTCCTATGTTTAAGGTAATTTCTATGACAATAGAACAGAAACAAATGTCTCCCTATCAATATAATGTGTCACACAAGAGTAACATTTTTAAGTAAATAGAAAATTCTACTATACTAAGTCACCATTGAGCTTCATACTATAATAATTATATTATTCCCCACTTACATTTGATTAGCACTTGCAAGCTTACAGTGCCTTTTCATACAAACTCTCTTATTTTAAAATGCATGCAGTTTTTAGTTATACAAACATTGCAGGAATATGTGCTTTTTTGAGAAAATCTGGAGTACAGAATTATAAAAATTAAAAAGGTTGAGTTCCAATTGACCTAAGGTAATACAATTTCATTTCCTCAGTGCCTCCACAAGGTGTTATGTGGATCACAGGTCAGAAAGCTGAGCCAGGAGAGCTGACATGCTAGCGGGATTTACCAGGAGAGGCAGTCCCCAGAGAGGTGCCAAAGAGAAACCTGGGCTGGAAATAGAGAATTTATTTTCAAGAAAGACATATTGTGTCAATAGTTGTCACAATGTGACTTTCAAGTTTAAGCACCCAAGAAGAACAATAAATCAATGATCAGCTCTATCAGACGTAACTGATTGCATTTCAACACCGAGGCTAATATACAAGAAAATTATGTGGGGGAATTAACTAGTCTAGTCTCATGGCTCCTTAAGGAAGCAATAATACTAACTACTCTCAAAGCAACAAGAAGGCTGTCAGTTGTAGGCACTTTAATGTGAAATGTTCTTATTTGATGTCCTGCTAGAGTCCAATTCACTGCTAGTATCATTAGTCCAAATACACCATGGGCACTACAGGGTTTTTTTATCGTATCTTTTTTTTTTTTTAATTAGAGTATAATTGCTTTACAATGTTGTGTTAGTTTCTGCTGCACAATGAAGCAAATCAGCTATATGTATACATATATCCCCTCCCTCTTGGACCTCACTGCCACGCACCTGCCATCCCACCCCCATCCCACCCATCTAGGTTATCACAGAGCTCCGAGCTGAGCCCCCTGTTACACAGCAGGTTCTTCATTAGCAGAAAATGCTAAGGCGTCCTTTTAGGTGACATTAAAACTGAATGGGAAACTTAAAATGAAACACTCTTTTAAATTTGGAAATAACTGGATACCTATAGAGAATTTAGAGAACATTTCTGTTCTGGGTCCTGCCTGGCAGAGCATATGCTATACTCCTGGGCAGTTCTACATGAAAGGTACTAATGTTCTGATATCAGCATAATATGTATATTTTACATATCCTTGAAGCTCATCGCCTTTTCTCTAACATCACCATATCCATCTTCATACCACCTGAATCTTCATCATAACTTATATTGATTGCTTACTCTGTAAGCAAGCCCTGAACTTATTTCTCCTTCCTCTGACTCTGTTGGTTTAGTATCAAATTATCAAGTGTCTGGTTTACTGCAATCATTTCCTTACTGTTGTTCCTCAAACCTCCTTCCTCATTGCAGACACAATGATTAAAAAACAAATAAATGAATATGACTGCAAACCTTTCCTATTTAAAATCCTTCAGTCATGCCCTTTTCATTCATCCAGTAAACATTTACTTCCTCCATGCTAGGCTTCACGAACCTGCAAAAAAGAGCCCAAACTTCTTGGTGTGTCATGAAAGGTATTTCTACTTAAGGTATTGAGAATCATCTTCTGCTATTCTCCTCCCACCTACCTTTCAGAAATAGTAAGTAACCTGTAGTGCCCTGAACACAATATGCTGTTTTACACTGCCATGGTTCTTCTCACACAGTGCACTCATTCTGAAATGTCAGGTGACTCTAGTTCACCTGATGACTTTCTACCCAGCCTTCAAAGTGTGCTGTAATAGTACCCTGTGAAGCCTCCTTGATATCTTCGGGAAGGTAAATGTACTACTTCCGTGTCACACTACTTTTTCCTTATTTCTCACATCACAAGTTGTGCATTCATCTGTCACTTTTGTTTCCCCTACCAAAACACGAGACTCCTAAAGGTATAAGCTTTGTCCTGTTTATCTTCATATCCCTAGAATTCAGTATAAAATCTCCCTTATATAATAAACACAAAATAGGTATTTGTAGATTGAAGAAATGAACTTAAAAGAAAGAGTTAACAATTCAAATAGAAGCCATGTTTTATTTGGATTACTGGTATTTTTAACAACAACAAAAAAAAACCCCACAAGCATGTTTGATGATGTTATTTCCATATGTTCTTATAATTCACTTCAATTTTATATAATAGAATCCCCCAATTCACTTTTATTATACCTCTGAAAGTGTTATCTACCTAATTCTCTGTTTATTTAAGTAGTAACATTTAATTAAAAATAGAATAACTATGTAAACATTAGCTAAAGTTGACCTATCAAACAGGGACTTTGCAAAGAAATTATTTTCTTCTTAGATTCAAGAGGTAAATCAATAGTAACTTAACATTTGAGATGCAAGCTTGGACACGTCTAAACCAACATACCAGTACTCCAAATTGAAAAGTGGATGTAGTTCATTCTAGAAACACTTCATAAACTGACTTTTTCTATTCCCCTAATGCTAATATCTCTTTAACCAGTTTCCACAATTCCACTCTATGCAAAACCCTTTGCTACTTTCTCTCATAATATCTCCTCAATCCAGATAAGGTCAGGTCAGTTCAACTCTATCTCTATGCACCCAAATTATGGACCAATTGAGTTCCATGACATCCACGCTTTATTCAGAACAAAGCCCTCCTAAGTTTCTCAGTCTGCTCACCTAAAGTGATAATTAATTTCCCCCTGGCACCGTCTGCCTTGAGGCTCAAGTAATATAATAAAATGAAAGGTGGTATTCCATCATCTATACATTTACCCAATATTTGAATATCTGCTCATTCAACAAATATTTGAGTTGCAACTTTCCAGCCATTATTCCATTACACTTTCTCAATAACTTCCCATCCCTTAAGATGGATGCCATCTTACCCCAGCCTCTCTCCATTTTTGTCCTGTCACTAGAAACTCCTACAACTTTTAATGACTTTAGGACATGAATCATTTTTCCTTTCTTTCCCATCCTTTCTTGCATCCTTGGTCAGTTATATGATCTTTCATAGTAACGACTCTTCCATGTAATGGAAGTAATGTGGATTCCATGCATCTTGATGTCCTACATTATTACTACATTTTAGTTACTTACCAGCCTGTATGTTAAACTTCACAAATGTCTTTGATCACAAACCCTTAACATCCCCCTTTATAATGACCTTCTCTCTTCCATTCATGCAATCCTCTTATCGAAATAAAATGTTACCCATTCAATAAATACCTATCCAAGGGCTTACAATGGGCCAGGCATCATGCTAATTTCAAGACACACAAGTAGAGTAAGATAGAAATTCTGTTTTTGTGGAGCTAACAGGAGCTAAAAGCTAAAGAGGGAGGTGGATAAGAAAACTCTCCACTATACGAAGGTCAGATACGTGCCACAAGAAGGATATCTTAAAGGATGGAATTCCAGAGCAAAAAGATAGCAATTAGACATTTTATGAACATCCTTAAAGAACTTCCAATTCAAGAGCTTCCATGAAAGCACTAACTGAAAACTGCTTCCAGTTTACATAACCTTTATTTCCCATAGCACACATGATCTTATATTGTAGCTATTGTTACTACAAGTTTTATATCTATTTCTAAATATTAAATTCCTCTAGCAGACTGATTTAACATTTTTTGGGTCACAGACCTTTCTAAAAATCTTACACATAATTATTTGATAAAATTTTACCTATCCATTTTTAAACACTTTTGTATAAGCTCCCTCACAAAAACCTTCTCAAGTTGAAAGTTTATCATACCTATTTGACATATGAGAAAACTAAAAATTACTAGCTATAGAATTGGCCTATGTTGACCTAGCTAATATTTGGAGGACCTGGATTAAAACTGAGGTATGATAGAGACATCCAACTGTTCCTGAAAGTTTTTTGTTTCTTCCTGGACACAGGCCTGGGCTGCATTTCCCAGCCTTCAATGCAGCTAGTTGGCTTTGGACAGGAAACTGAGTTGTAGTCAATGGAGTGAACACAACAAGTGACACTTCTGGGTCTTTCTCTCCCACTTCTATCCCTCTGTGCTCATTCCCTTTTCCAGGTGACTCAAATCTCACTGTCTTCTAGGACAAATTTGAAAGTCAAGTATTGAAGATGGCAAAGTCATACCATTAGCTTGAGTCCCAGAATTATCATGCGTTAGAGAGTTACCCTGCTAACCTGAACACTTACTTAAACAATTAGGTGAAAGAGACATAAATCTTTTTGGGTAAACTTAGTAACAGACAGGCTCTGTTTACTACTACAGATTAACCTACCTTAATGAGGCACTAGGTCAGCATTTCTCAGACATTTTAGTCCCAAGAGCCCTTGACACTCTTAAAAGTTATCGAGGACTCTAAAGAGCTTTTGTTTATGTGGGCTTTATCTGTTGATATGTAGTGTGTTAGAATTTAAACTGAGAAATTTAAAAAATATATATTAATTTCAAAATAATAATAATAAACTTGTTATATATTCATATAAGTATCTTTTGAAAAAATAACCATATTTTCCAAAACAAAAAAGAATATTGAGGAGAGTGACATTGTTTTACATTTTTGCCTCTATCTTTATTATCTGGCTTAATAGAATAAAAACCGGATTCTCATACACTTCTACATTTAATGTTATGATGTCATACATCATGGAGCTTCTAGAGAAATCTACTGTGCATTCATTCATGAATGGATATGAAAAGGGAAAATATCATCATAGTAGATTCCAGAAGTAGATTTCACTTCCTGAACCACCTGAAAGCAACTCAGGGGACCCCTCACCCCTTCACTGATCACATTTTAAGACTCATTGCACTAGATTTCTGACCACAGAGCCTCCAATTTTATTTACTATGTATTACCCAGCATTCTCATGAAAGCTACAGATACTCTTCTCCAAAAAAGAAATGAACATAAGCAAACATTTTACACATAATTTTAATGGTTTCACAAATCTCATGTGCTATGAACCAAATGTTTGTGCCCTTTCCCCATTCATATGTTGGAACCTATTGCCCCAGTGTGATTGTACTTGGAGAGCAGGACTTTGGGAGATGATTAGGTCAAGAGAGTAGAGCCCTTATGAATGGGATTAGTACCCTAAAAAAAGAGACCCCCCCCCCAGAGAGATTCCTCACCCCTTCCCCATGTGAGGACACAGTAAGAAGACAGTTGTCTATGAACCTGGAAGTGGGCTCTCAGCAGACACGAAATCTGCTAGCGCATCAATCTTGGATTTCCAGCCTCTAGAAAACTGGAAGAAATAAATTTCTGTTGCTTATAAGCCACCCAGTCTATAGTATTTTTGTTATAGCAGACCAAATAGACTAAAATACCACAGGTATCAGTCAATGGAAATTAAAAACTTTCTCTAGGGCAGGTGTCTGTCATGTCTTTTCCATTTTGTATCTCCTATAATACTGAGAATTACACACATTATACATGACATGATTTCAATAAATATATACTAGAAACAGAAAATATTAAAACTAGAAGGATATTTAGATACCATATTGTTCAAATTCCTCATTTCTATATTCAGATTATGCAAACCTGGGAAAGGTAAGTGACTCCCCACAAGGCCACAATGAATGTGATAAATATGTAATAGGGAAGAACAAATCTGACTCCATATTACATTTGTTCCTTTTGCTTTAACCTTTGTGCTCTGTTGCCTGTGCTTAGTCATGCTGGCTCTGTACCTTTTCTAAAACAATGTTGCCTATAGCCCAAAATATACAGGATAGCCTATTCTCAGGGCTCTGACCTTTAAGAGTCCATTCATACAGAGATAAAAAGTTGCAGAACAGAGAATAACATCTGTCTTGTTGGAGGTTTATAGGAACATCTTGACCTGACCTATGTGGACAACTGCAAGAACAAAGGATTCCTACACCAACAACTAACCATGCCCCTCTCTCACCTTGCCTTTAAAAATGCTTTGCTGAAACCCTTCGGGGAGGTCAGGGTTTTGGGGGCATGAGCCACTTGTCTCCTTGCACAGCCATGCAATAAACCTTTCTCTGCGCCAAACTCCAATGTTTTGGTTTGTTTGGCCTCACTGTGTGGTCATCGGGCACAGGAACTTGCAGTCAGTAACAAACCAACAATGTGGAAATAGAAACAGACTTCAAAGTTATCACACATCATTTATTCAATGTGAGAGTTATTTAAAAACCTTAAGTGATATAACGCTATGCCTTCAAAGAGACAAAAAAGACAAATAGATTTTTAGAATTATAGAACTTAAGGAGACATAGAGGTCATCTATCTAAATTAATCTCATTTATGAAAAAGGCTACAGAGTCTCAGAGGGATAAAATTCTTTCCCTAAATTCACAAAATGGTAAAGACCTGGTTTACCAACTCTGAATCAAGTGTTATTACTATATCATACTGCCTTTAAAATAACTCACATTTTGTAATAAATTAACAATTCCTAGTTTGAGGCAAATTAGTAGGAATAGCAACTAATATGCTGTATTCAAAAATAAATGCAAAAGTTCAGAATATACCACAATAATCCAGGTTACAAATTTTATTCACTTTTATTCAGCTTCTCTCAACCTAAAATCTTAGAGAGCTAAGGCTGGAAAATTAGTAATATAAAATTCCATCTTCTTTTGTCAAAATAATATAACACATATATAAAGTTATTTTAAAATAAATTGTTCTGGCAAATGGGTACTCTGACCCAACAAGAAGTCATGAAATCCAGTGCCCTCTTCATACTTCATCAAAACTTATTCAAATCACTGTAATAGATTTTCTGCTCTTAGGAAATGAGCAAATAAATGGCAGCTTCCTTTCTAATGGCAATTCTCGACATTCTTATTAAAGTTCTGTGTTAAGTGCCCAGATACATGAAATCAATCCATTGTTTTCCATCCACACAGACAGCCCAGAGTTCTGGAGGAGAATGGAAGCTGAAAGGAAATCAATCATCGGAATGTGCTTCTTTTAACACATTATGCTGTTGGTTAATTGGGTTTTAAAATAATCTGCTACGAATTTGGATTTGAATTCAAAAGTCCTTGAAAGAACTATTGCCAAGAAATGAGAAAGAAACGTTTTCCTAAAACTATTTCTTGAAAATAGTGAAAGAAGTGACTTATCCCTAAGGATTTAAAATTGTTTCCTATTTGAAAAGCTGCAAGGACCCAGTCAGCACTAGAAAGGGAAACATTATGTTGTAGATTCTACTTAGACACCTGGTGTAGGGTCCACGTTTTTTCCTGCTGAGCTGCAGACAATGACATGTAACATTGACATTCTCTTTGAAATTCTCCAGGGTCTACTAAAGAACTCCCTCTGTAGAGGGAGAAAGTTCACCTAAGAACCCCAGAAAGGCACACACCCTCAGTCCAGTCTTTAGATCAGATCTTACTTCCAGCAGAAGCTGGATAGCAAAGAGAAAATAATTGATTACTTCATGATGAGCAAATAAGAAATAGTATAATGGAAACCATTATACATGGGTCCAAAGCAAAAGCTCAAATTATTTAATAGCAAAGCAATAGCAACTGAGAAATGTGACAAAATTGTGAATTCATGCCATTGATTCATGGCATCATTTTAGTACAAACACAATGGTGAGTGACTGTCTTTGTGTAGGATATATAGTGACTGACACTTGGGAAGCTTTTGGTAATAGTTGTTGCTACTGTTATTTTGTTGTTGTTACTGGGAGTGGCACTAAAGAGGGGAGCAAACTAGTATATGTCAGTCAGCTACTAAATGTCAAACACTTGGCAGTTTATACCAGTTTTAACTCTCAGTGGTTCTCCAGGTTGGGTATTCTTATCTTCATGTTTAAACTGAGGAAAAAAGGTGTGAAAGAGTAAATAGGGAAAGGTCACCCAGGTAGTAACTGCTATAACTTAGATTCAAACAGCATAAATAATTGTCCACATGGATTTATGACATGACAAGCACTGTGCTAAGCAACTTACATGGGCTGTCTCATTAAACACAAAGATAGTAAGTGGTTGAACAGTGATTCAAACCAAAACTGTCTGATGCCAGAATTCCAAGCTTGTAACTACCATTCCATAGTGCTTGTTAATTTTAATGCCCATGTTCTTTCCTCTACACCAACCAGAGGTTAAAAAACACACACACAGAGTAAAATTCACACTTTTCATTTTCTTCTCCTCCTCTCATCCAATTCCCCAAACAGTAAGACAATATATCACACCAATGCCTTTGGAGGTTCAAAAGATGCTAATGATAATTTAGCTGAACTAAAAGGTCCATTTCAATTGCCAAAGGAAACGTTTTCTAGAAGAATAAAAGAGCATTACAGGGAGCAGAGCTGCATTCATCTTGATGGATACTTGCGTAATAAATTCCCCAAGCAGGATCAAATCATCGAAAGCAATGATATTCATCAGCAACCCAAGAGACAGCATGGAGTTAAAGGCACTTTAAAAGAAACTCCACATGTGTTCTAGATTTGGGTCTGCTGCAGATGGCATTCAATGTACTGCCCAGGTTCAAAGATTTTTAAATTTTTCTGGTACTTAGTGCAGAATGTTCAGTTTATTTTTTTAGGCATCCTTTGGAAATATAACAAAATTGTATAACCATGAAAAAGAGAGTGAGTGCAGTAACATCTGCCATTTCTAACGTTTCCATATTTTTATTACAGTAGTGAAAGCTCTACCTTTACAAGGCAAACTGCAACATGATCTTGGCAGCCTCTCCTACAAATACAAGCATAGTCCCAGACAACTGACATTCCTTGGGCACCAGAGATTTCAATTTTTGCACTCTGGATTTTGGAAACTCTCTTCTAGTTTGTCATAATTGAGGCTTTGACAGCCAAACAAATCTGCTGCAAAGAATGTTGTACATTTTATAGAAATGTTCCATCTAAACACACATATTTTCTGTTATAGCCTACATGCCTGACTGTGTGAGACAGAAAGAGCATTTCACTAGTCTCGAAAGAAAGATCCTCCAGTGAGACTCTTTTTGGCCCAAGAAAAGTCACTTGTGATAATGTAGCAAAGCAAGAGCTTATAAGGTATTCCAGGCGTGTTCTGAAAACATTCTTTAAAACAACCTAAATTCACTGATGTACTGGTTAATTGTGAGTGAAGGATTATCTTAGAAAAAAAGGAAAAGTAATTATACGGGATTTGTTAGGCCACTAATACAAATTATTCTGCTGATTAATTGGGTTTTAAAAGAATGTCATAGAAATTTGGACATAAATTCAAAGTCCTTGACAGGACTACAGCCAAGAAATGAGATAGTAAGAAGACTTAGATTTTCAAGATTTTCCAGGATGTGAAATGATTGCTTGAATTTTTTCATTGACTGCATTTGCTTCTATTTCTCTACATTGCCAATCAAACAAAGGTGGCAGGAAACGCAATCCATTAGACTTAATCACATTGATTTCAAATCACATTTAACTATCCAACTGAAGAAAACTACCAGCAAAACTAATTAGGGACCTGAAAAATAGCAATGATAAAATTGAAGTATGACAATAGGATAGGAAACGCCTAAGAAATTGAGAATCAACAAATATCTATAAATGTCAGTAAAAAGAGGCAATCTATGTCACTAAATAATTTTGAGGAGGATTAATTAACCTTCCGCCAAATGTTTTTTATATTGTATCTCAAAACTCTAGAATCCTCTTCCCTAACTAGACAAAACTTCAAATGATGAAACATCAATCTGATAAGAGTATGGATAAATCACAAATAAAATTTCTTCTTGTTTCAAAGATAACACAACCAAATTTTAGTAAACCTTATAACAAATTTGAGAATTGAATATACTTTAAAAATACTGTGTATCCCATTTTACACAGGTGGGAAAATGCCTGTCTCATTAAAATATTGTTTATCCCATTATACATAAATGGGAAAATGCCTGCCTCATTCCTTAGTTTATGGGTTCTTTGATAATTAAGTAGAGTATCTTACTCAAATTTGGGGATCTTGCCAGTTGCTGAGTATACCTATTCCAAGCATTTATTCCAGACCTGGGGAAATAATCACAAAATGAGTTTCAGGACCCACTGGACCCATTGTGAGATGGACCTGAGTGAAAACTCCATTCGTCTTAAGCCCCGACTCTGACTGTGGACCACAGAGACATTTTGCATCTCCTGGAACTGGTGTCAGTTCATAGCCAGTGTTCAGTAATCCCTGAAAGACCTGATTATTTCCTTTTCCCCACAGCACAGTCACCCTGGTAAAAGGCCCTAGGTCAGTCTGGGAAAGGATGGGAGAAAGATTAACAGGACAGAATCCTTCCTCAAGGGGACTCGTAGGCCTCCCCTTTATTCAAGAGGTTGTGTAAACTGGCTCAAGTCCATGACTCTGTTATGATTCATGTTACACTTTTGTTCACCTGTCCTAGAACTCTGC
Source organism: Lagenorhynchus albirostris (assembly GCF_949774975.1). NCBI lineage: Eukaryota > Metazoa > Chordata > Mammalia > Artiodactyla > Delphinidae > Lagenorhynchus > Lagenorhynchus albirostris. Next base: position 100,093,911 of record NC_083098.1, on the reverse strand, counting down.
CACTTATACAGATCAAGTAAGAATTTAGTAGGCTTCCCAGTTTTTAACTTCTACAAACACCATGATCAATTAGCCAACGCCATATAGATTTCTGTTAGGCTGACCGCTCTGAACTCTGCTTTGACTCTGATTTTCATGATGCTAACCACACCCTCCTTGCCTTAGGCAACTGAGGGCTCCCATTTGCCTCTGACACTTTGGGATGCAATTACCGCCACTGCATTTTGCTTTGCCAATTCAGCAGCAGCTGTTCCCATTGCTTTCTGGCTTACAGAGAAAAGTGATCAGAGAGCTCTTCAAGGTTGTTGGTACTCCCCCCACAAATTTATTTCTCACAGTCTTGGTGAAAGGTGTGTCCTCTGAACCCTCCTAGGATGGGTGAGCAGATCTCAGCGACAAATCCACTGTAACATTTCTATCTTCCTAAACCTTTGAATCCCTTCCCCTAGAGTATATCATACCAGGTCTAGCTTTTTTTTTTTTTTTTTTGCGGTACGCGGGCCTCTCACTGTTGTGGTCTCTCCCGTTGCGGAGCACAGGCTCCGGACGCGCAGGCTCAGCGGCCATGGCTCACGGGCCCAGCCGCTCCGCGGCATGTGGGATCTTCCCGGACCGGGGCACGAACCCGCGTCCCATGCATCGGCAGGCGGACTCTCAACCACTGCACCAGCAGGGAAGCCCAGGTCTAGCTTTTTAAGTTAATTTTCTGTGGCCACTTTTTGGTCCGTGTTTTAGTCAACCAACCAAACTGTTACTTCCCTGAGCTGCAACATTAAATCTAGAATCTCTGCCTAGTGGGCCTCTTTGGATTTTGAAAGTAATGTGTTCCTGATTTGGGCGTCTTACTCTGGCCCATTTACCGAATGACTTGCTAGTTTTGAGTAGGGCCAAGAACAAGAGAAGGTTCTGCAACAGGTCCAGGTTTCCATACAAACTGCTCTGCCACTTGGGCCATAAGATCAAAATATTTTTCCCTAAATTTATATATTAGGAAAGAGACTTTTAAGCTGTGTATGGGTCTCCACAGGGATTCTGTCCTGGTTTTGAAAAATCAAACAAAATCTTGGAAGAATTATTGAATGCTCTAATCTTTCCATTTTCCAGCACATCCATGAACTGATGTATGTATCCAGGGTCACTTTGGATTCTAGGATAGTAAACACAGAAGCAGAATGAACTTCTACCTGATACATCACAAATCAAATCTGATATTACTTTTGAACAAAAAAGGGTTGGAGAATTCTAATGGGACAAATTTACAGAATTCTTATCCAACCCATGGTCTAGAATAGCGTAATGAATAAACTCTGAAAGAACTAGATTGATGGGAGGTACAGCTTGCTCAGTGGGGAGTGAAGCACACTGGGAGGAGTGAGGCCTGGATTTAATCCAGGTCTGAACTGCAAATAAATTATATGACCTTGGCAATAAGACTTCCTATTTCAAAGCCTTGATTTTCACTTCTGAGAGCTGATGAGGTTGCAGCATGTAAAACCAGTAGTTGTGAAAAGAATATATCCATGTTCGAAGCTACCCTGATACCCACACGGTTTTTGCTTTGGAGTTGTTGTAGTCAAGGTCTGGGCATACTATGAGAACATCAGAGACCTCTGGAATCCTCAGCTGATCTCATAAATTCTGCCAGAGTTGTTTTAGTAGATTTGGTGATCTATCTGGCTCTTAGGTGGTTGTCGTTTCATTCTGGTCTTTAAAATGGAATAACGACTTGTAAAATTTTTTTTTTTGATTTTTGAACTCTGTGATTTAGTGTATTTCCTTTAAGCATCTTAAGATTCTAGGAATAAGAATACTATAATCAGATATAAATTGGTCAAGACAATTCATTTTGCTTAGTACCTAATTTGTAATTATTTACTAATAGTTTCCTGAGACTGTGGATTCAGAGAATATTTGAGTTAAATAATAAAGTTTCCCTAGAGTACCAGAGCTAAATTTTATTGAATGCTATTATATACCAGATATATTAACATTGTAATATAATGTTATATAACTATATTAACATTATCTTCTTTACTCACGAAAACAATCCTTAAAGTCATAATAATTATTAAGTACTTTTTTGCATAATAAGCATGCATATATTTATTATAAGCCAGGCAGTTTTCAAAGTATATTAAAAATATGAATAAATTTAATCCTCCAGATAGCCATATGAGGTTGTAGCATTATTGCTCCCATCTTGGAGATAAGTAAAGAGACAGAGACGTTAAATAAACACTCAGTAAGTCACACACTTAGTAAGTCACACACTTAGTAAGCAGTAGAAATTCAAACCAGAGGCCAGTTCTCAAGTCTGTGACTTTAACCATTGTATTAATCCGTTAATATAATTTCCTAATTAGGCATACACTGTTATCATCCTCATTTGAGTAATGAAAAACTTGGCCATCAAATTCACTTAGTACCTTGCCAAAGTCATATAGATTCTAAAAAGTGGAGGCCAAATTCATACCCAGAACAGTCTGGCACCAAAGCCTATGATTTTTACCACCATACAACAGTACCTTCTATTTCAAAGGCAAAAACCAAACAACAACTTAAAAAAAAAACGAAACTGAAGTTCCGAGAGGTTGATGAAGCTATTAAGGCAACTGGAAAAAGTGATGTTAATGATGATGTTAACACTTAATAAAAAGAGAGTATCTAGTATCTGAGATATTAGTGCACTTTGTTTCTGTTACAAAAACCTTGAAATGCTGATGTGCCAACAGCAAAGCTAGTTAGAATCAAAACAGAGCCCAAGAGCTCGCAGGTTGGAATCAGCAGACCTATGCTGGCTATGATTCAATGTGGGACAGATTACAGTCTGAGACCTTACATCTGACCTTCTACCTTGTGCTAGTCTCGATTCCAGAACAAAGTCCCAAGCCCGTCCACTACCACTGCATGTTGCCTGGGATGATCTGCTCAGTTGGGACTCACATGTGCCAACATGCCTTCTTCAAAAACTGGGACTGCCTCCTCCTGCCATGAGTACTAAAGATCACAACTACTGAACCATTTTGCCACCGTGTACTATGATAAAGCAGAAGACTCTACGATGAGATGATTAATTCAGATAAGTTGGTCACACACTTTGCATTAAAATATGTCTTTGCCTTTGCTGTCAATGTCCACATTACTTCAAATGCCCTTTCTTATCTCCATCTGTTGCAATATCATTCAGTCTCTGAGAATATGCCAAATCTTACTTCATGAAGCCTTTCCTGATTCTCACAGCCATATTAAATAATCTTGTTTGAATTCTAGTAAGTGGTGTTCATATCATGAAATTTATCACCCTAATCTGCTGTTTTTTCTTGATTTCTCCATCAAGAGGGCAATCTACTAAAGACTACATTATAATCCCCGACTGGGACTTGTGCATAGTAGACTCTAAAATATTGCCCATACTGAACTGAACTCTAATTTGACTCAGTTGCCAATCTAGTTCCAACTGCCCAGAATAGCATCTTACCCAATCAAACTTCTTTCTTGCTATCCTATTAAACACACCCTCCTTCTCTAGCTAAATCCAACTCCTCTATAGCCCTGTCCATCTCATTCATGAATTGATGTTGTTGCACTGGTTGGTATAAGTAAGAAGAAACACATATAGATCTGTAGAATTATTAGAGATATTGAATCCCCGCATTGAATTACTGTAGGAATAATCCTCAACCACAACTTTAGATTTTCAACCAGATGTTATTTTTTAAGAGTATCTTAATTAAATAGTTTGTAAACATTTTTGTACTAATATCTTCAATTTAACAGCCATTGAAGAACCCAGGGATGCAACCCTGTGCCCAGCAGCATAGTAAATACAAGAGCATAGGACATGGCAATATGATATGTGACATTATTCTCCACTGCCCAGCTGTGGCCCCCTTCAGTCTCTCTTTGTGTGGTACTCCCTCCAGCACTATATATAAAGTTACTTAACACAAGTCACTGATTATAACTGATTGTAAGTCACTCTTCATTCAATTATCCATTGCATTAAATGTAAACAACTTGATTCTCTCACTGAATAGCAAACTGGGGAATCACTCTTGAGAAGGCATAGTCTCTCTTGAGAAGGCATAGTCTCACATGAGGTGGCAAAGGTTAAATTTGCAATTTTATTTTCTCCCAACTTCATCTCCCCATTTCAATTTGTTTAGAATCAAAAGAGCTAGGAAGTTTTAAGGAAAAACAAAACAAAAGAGTGATTTAAAGATGCTCCGGAACTGTAAAGCATACTCTAAAACAAAAATTAATTTTTAAAAATATACATTTAATATTAAGTCTATCTTTCAATCTAATTCTCTTTAAGTTGCTATTTATTTTATAGCTTAACCATATCTTACTTTAACCATCACACCATATTTACTAACCTTACTGAAAAACACAGTACACACATACCCATATACTTTTCTTTGAAGAATGATAATACACGTGTTTCTATAATTCTCCAGGAAGACTGCTTCCTATAATTTTTCTTTCCCATAATAATAAAATTCTCATAACTATTTTTTTTTAATTTTCATTCTGTTTCTCCTACCCTGACCCAAATGTGAGAACAATATTTAAGCCCAATTTGTGTGGGGGAGGGGTAAGGTGGGCATTTTCCACGGACCTTTACTCTTTGCCTACCTTAGACTGTAATTCTCATTTTATTCTATTTCCCCAAAAAGATCTAGTCTTGGCTTCCCTGGTGGCGCAGTGGTTAAGAATCCGCCTGCCAATGCAGGGGACACGGGTTCGAGCCCTGGTCCAGGAAGATCCCATATGCTGCAGAGCAACTAAGCCCGTGCGTCACAACTACTGAGCCTACGCTCTACAGCCCGCGAGCCACAACTACTGAGCCCATGTGCCACAACTACTGAAGCCCGCGTACCTAGAGCCCGTGCTCCACAACAAGAGAAGCCACCGCAATGAGAAGCCTGCGCACCGCAACGAACAGTAGCCCCCGCTCGCTGCAACTAGAGAAAGCCTGTGCACAGCAACGAAGACCCAACGCAGCCAAAAAAAAAAAAAAAAATATATATATATATATATATATATAGTCTTACAAATTACTAGTAAGAAGGGGGCTGAAAACTCATGAAAAGAAGAAAATTAAATTCACATTACATATTACAGAAAAGAACAACTAGTCAAATTCCTCTTAAAGATCTCAGTTCTAGTGGTCAGTATCCCCCATTTTCCTGTTAGCTCTTCATCTCACTGTCTTCCCCTATGGAAAGTATAGACTAAAAATCTCTAATTTTTCTCAACAGTTCAGCTCTGGCCCTCAGAGTGTGTACCCCACTCAGCCATACCAAGATTCACAGAAGAAAGACATCTTCTGTTCCTCAGGCCTTTCCCTTGGGTGGTATCCTGCTAGACCAAGAACTATTTTCAAACAACAGATGCATACATTGATCTCCTTATCCCCAATCCCTGAAAAATCCTGAAAATGGAAGAAAACCATATGAAAATATATTCTAAATGATTAATTCTTCAAGCCATTCCTACTTTAAGTCCATCAGGCTGTAAGGCCACATTTTTGGTATGTAACACATGTCATAATTTATTACCTAAAATGAGAATTTAAATGTGCAAAGAAGTGGCAAGAACTTGTATGGAATATGCTACCTTTTGGAGAGTAGAAATTCTGAAACTATATGAGGCTCTTCAGAAACTCTTTAGTAATTTCTTGCCTTTTGCAAATTATGAGGGAGAAGCAGTTCACAGGCATGGTTATACCCTATCCGAAGTGGAAAGAGCCACCAGACACACCTTCCTTATCCCCAGGTTCTGAAGCACAAATGTGCGAAGTCAATAGTTCACATCAATTTCCAACATGAAGGTCAGCAATTAGAGACAAACTCAATAGAAAATAAAAACTGGCTGAATAATTGTTTGCCAGCATTTTGGTTTACGCATAGATCATTTCAAGAAAAACTCATGGCAATCATGAATTGATTGCAGTAGCAAAGTAAGGGCATATAGAGAGGGAAAATTCTGTTATATTTATCACTTTTATTTTCCATATACATCAGAGAAGACAGGCCCTGTACATCACAGAAAGTCAAATATGTATTCACTTCATCAAGATGTGATTTTAAAACCCCTTGTGTTTGTTCAGTGACATATACTTCCTTCCTCCTGATTAAACACTTTATGAAATGCTACTTTAGTTGTAATGAATATACTCTAGCTTTTGTCCAGTATCAACTCAATAATGGCTTAACATTCTCAATCAATTTAAATGGGCGATAAAGAAGGAAAGGAAGTTAAAGCCCCCTCCCATCCCCAGCCTTATGCCTTATCTTTAAGGCTGAAACACTTTGTTTCCAGGTAACTGGATACCATAACTCACATTTATTTCTGATTGGCCATCAGGTGTACTGAAGAAATAACTGTCAAACTGTATTGGAATGGCTTGGAGGAAAAGCATCAGAAAATAAAGATCATGGAAAGAATATTAGTACCTGAGCCATGTACACAGGGCTAATTTTTTTTTACTATCATTCTTACAGCCATGTGCGTGATAAGGAGATAGTATCTAGAATTCTCATGAATGGATCTAGGATTTCACTGAAACTTGCATTTAGTAAAAATATGCTAAGTGCCTACAAATATTCAACATATAATACTATTTGGTGAAGATTCAAGGAAGAGATAAAAATCAGAAAGAAATACAACAAAATATGACAACTGCAATATAATATAAGTGTGTTCAAAGTAAGCATCTCTCTCGGGCCATAAAGGGATCATGGAAAGAATGAGATGTCTTATAACTAGTTAGTTCTCCTATATTCAGGATGTTTCCAAGTATATGCTATAGGACTGTTTCCTTATCAATAGTGTGAAAAGGAGTTCCTGTACTGTGTAGGCCTTAACAAATCCCTGCTAGGCTAAGAATTTATGATTATTCATTGGTTATTTATGTCTTGTTTCTTTGATCCTTTTCACAGCCCTTTTTGCAAATCCCTATGTTTGTCTGTAGGTAAGATAAAGAATAGCCCTTCTTATTTGTACCCGTGTGACATTTTTCTCCAACTGCACTTTGTGAATTTTTTATACCACTCTGAATTACAGAGCTGAATCAATTGTGGGGAATGTGCTGAATATCCATCCATAAAGGGAAACGATTAATGACCTCTAAATGTGAATGGGCAAAAGCAATTTACAAGAGTGAGTGAGGGTCATATTTTATTGCAGGCAGGTGCCTTATTCCAACTTTGCAAACAGTTACCAAAAATGCACACAACCACAAATCTTTAGGCTTTCCATCCCCATGCAAAACCATTGTGAGTTCTGGACAAATGATGCCAACTATGTTTTAACCCTGAACTCAATCTTCATATGTTAATAAAGACTGAAATAGATTGCTAGAGTACTCCTTGTAGCAGAAACCAAAAGAAAAAGCATTTTCCTTTCTAACCCACTCCACAGTGTACGTACTTCACCCAGCAAGAAAAGCAGCATCAAATTGTGTTTCTCACTACTTGGAGAACCCTTAGTGCACGGGCTAACTAATCTTGCATTTTTAAAATTTTCTTTCACCTTGGACTTCGTCCTTGTTCCACTAAACCGTGACTTTTAATCAGTGTATCATATGGTGTTTTGTTTTTATCTTTTGGTAGTCATAGTAGGGGATATTAAAAGGTATGTGATATGGGAAAACACTGGTAAAATCTTTCTAGTATAAATTGTAAGAACAAAAATAAAAACACTTATGATTTGGGTCCCTGTTTTTCACCTTGATGGTAATACCTCTAGTATAGTTTGGGCAAAGACAATTCTAGTACTCAGTAAATGACCTGGGTGAGTTAGTCTACTTGTGAAACTTTGAGGTCAGGGCAGAACAGTTAAACATTTGAAACCAAAGCCAAGATATATTCGCTACCTTTTGCTGTATAACAAATTATATAAAACTTAGTAGCTTAACATAACGTGAATTTGTCATCTCCCAGTTTCCGTGGGACAGGAGTCCAGGCACAGAATAACAAAGTTCTTTGCTAATAGCCTCTCAGCTCCAAAATCATAGTGTCAGTCAGGCTCCCTCATCATCATCATCAGGTCCTTATGCAAATTCATGCGGCTGTAGCAGAATTCAATTTCTTGCAGTTGAAAGACCGAGGTCCCCATTTCTTTGCTGGCTACGGGCATGGGGCCACTCTCAGCTCCTTGAAGCCATCCACAGTTCCTTGCCCTGTGCCCCATTCCATCTGCAGAGCCAGCAATGAAGAATCTCCCTTCTGTTGAATCCTTCTCTCATTTGAATCTCTGTTGCCGGAAAGAGCCTTGACCTCTTAAAGGTTAGCTTGATTAGGTCAGACCCACTGAACCTAATCGCCTTTCTTAAAGTTAACTGTGCCAAATAACAAAACCTAATTATGGGAGTGATATTGTGATATCACCTCATCATCACGGGTCCTTCTCACAATCAAGGGGAGGATATTATATAAGGGCATGGGTCTTGGGTGGTCATCTTAGAATTCTGTCTGCTACATAAGGCACTGAAGGGAGCATCATGAAACCAAGGCTTGGGCCAAGGCAAGTAAACTGTTATCTCCAGGAGGGCTGTCCAGAAAAGGCAGGGAGACAGCATCTCTGGAAATATGAATGTTCACACGAGTGAGGATAGAATCTTAGTTAAGATTAAGGTTTAGTTAAAACAGGATATTTTGACCAAGAAATGACATAGTTAAAAGTATCCTATTCACAATAGTTAGAGAAATGTGAATATTTGTAACTTAACATTCCCTACCTGAAAAGATTCTAGCATGTACCCTTCTGTGCAGCTGGGTACAAGCTAAAGTCTAAGGGTCCTCGGTAAGGCCAACTTATGAAATGTGATGAATGCTGAATGAATCAAAGGATTCAACACAATTGGCAATATCCAAAGGAACTTCTGGATATTTTTTCAGAAGCAAAACAAAACAGCAACAAAAATAGCCAAATGGGGCTTCCTCGGTATCCTCACTGCGGATCTGGTGATAGACTATCTAGGTTTGAATCCCAGCTCTCTAACTTACTAGTGATCTGACCTTGGGCAAAGTTATTCAACTTAATTTGTCTCATATAACTTGGCTGTAAAAACATATAAAGTTGATGTGCAATATATATGTATATTACATATTATGTATTATATATAAACTATATAAAATTATATATAATATATATAATTTTTAAATGCCTGGCTTAGTTAATATGCAATAAAAATCAGTCATTATTACTACCATTAGTTGTTCATATTCCTCTTAATACCATCCAGCACTAAACTTTGTATGTCTCCACCCTACCGCTGACACCTCAAAGCTCCCAATGCACACGCCTGTAACACAGCACATTGTCGTTATTTGCTCCCACATCTATCTAACCTTAAGAAGAGAGAGCCATGCTCCTCACTGATGTATACCTCTAGGCCCACAGGAGACACTTTATAAATACAAGTTGCTTGAATATCACATATGCCTTAGCAGTAAATCATTTTTGCAGTATGAGTTTTCAGTTATGGCAGACACTGCCAGCTGCCCAGTTTACATTACACTTCTTACTAACAGAACCTGGATTTGGTTTGGGGGAACAATACGCTGGCCTCATGGATCTATCATCCCTTGTGGTATAATTCTGTCCAAAAGATGTGGGCATTAAAAAAAAAAAAAAAAAAGATGTGGGCGTAAATACCTGGAATTTCCCTGTCTGGCATGGGGTTGTGAGGTAGGAGGTGGAATGGTCATTTTTTGACTTTGAGGCATAAACTAGAAGAGAAAAAGACACAAATTAAGCATGGCAGTGTGGAAGACATAAGGAGTCTGGGGCATTGAGGGCTTGAGAATCTGCTGCATTAATACTGGACAGGGTACTCCTGTACTTCCTGAATTGTGAGAAAAATAATTGCCTATTTTGGTAAGCTACAATAGTGAGATTTCTGTTAAATGCAGACAGGCACAAGTTTTTAACTGATATATCAGTTTATTCAACACTGAAGGGCAAAGATCACCAACGAGCTTGCAGAATATAGTTAATCCATATTAATGCCATCCTTCTGCCACTCGATGACATGTAATTGGATATAGAACCACTGTACAAGTAACTTGAGTCAGGGTGAGAGGAAGTAAACAAGGAGAATAATACCTAAGGATATGCTTAACCATAACTTCAGGCAATGTAGAGCAATCATCCACTGCTGGGCAACAGAGAGAGGTTTTAATTTAGCATCTCATTTTGCATCTGAGGTTCCATATCATTCAATCAGCCTGAGAGGGAAAAGGGAACCACAAACAGAGAAGTGTAAGTGTGGCTACAGACCTCAAAGAATACGAGAGGAAGGTCTGTTCTACAAAGTCATGATGCATTAGCTTTTTTAGGCAAATACGCGCAAATACACATATTTGTGTATTGTAATGTATATGTTTGTATATATACATTAACCTATTTATCAATGAAGTTCAGAATATCATTGCTGTCAAAAACACAGACTTGGAGCAGATTGCCTGGGTTGAAATTCCACCTCTGCAGCTTATTACCTAGGGGCCTCATCTTTGGGTCTCAGTTTTCTCATCTGCAAAATGGTTATAATAGAATATACCCACAGGATTATTAGAAGGATGTTATGAGTTACTTAATATGAAGCACAGAGGAAAGGGTGTGGCACAGTCATATATGTATTAGCTAATATTATTTTTACGATGTCATAAAAGTAAACATGCTCATAACTGTCCATGTGCAAAACGGTGGGTTTACCACATCTATTTCCGCACCTCTATTCCATAGAGATAAATGGAAAACCCATTGTTCTGGAAAACCCATTGCTCTGGTGTTTGCAATTCTACTTTACATGTTGCAGATCCTTATGAATTTTAAAAAGTACCAGCAGCATCAACTAGAACTACCACTTATTGAATATTTACAATGTGCAGGTGCTGTGTTGAATACTTCACTGGCATTATCTCGTTTAATCCTCACAAAGAATGTAGCATTATTACAAGCCCTCTAAAGGCTTAGTAACTTGCCCATGGTAACAAAACAAGTAGCCAGAGGAACTGGAATTAGAATCCAAATCCAATTCTCTGTCTCCAGAGCCTGAATTTTTGTTTTTGGTGCTGTTATTTTTTTATCTTTTGCACTATCTATTAACTTAGATGACATGCCACTTCTGAAAAAAAAATTAAAGTCCCTGTTTTGGAGACTCATAAGTTTCTATTAATACAGGAAAATACTCTTGAGCTAGTTTCTACAAACAAATCTCTTATTTGTCATTAATCTCTTCTACTTGATTCTAGAATGATAATGTTGGGGAAAATTTTAGAATAAAGAATAGCTAGTTTTAAAATGTAAAACCCGGGCTTCCCTGGTGGCGCAGTGGTTGAGAGTCCGTCTGCCGATGCAGAGGACACGGGTTCGTGCCCCGGTCCGGGAAGATCCCACATGCCGCGAAGCGGCTGGGCCCGTGAGCCATGGCCACTGAGCCTGCACGTCCGGAGCCTGTGCTCCACAATGGGAGAGGCCACAACAGTGAGAGGCCCGCGTATCAAAAAAAGAAAAAGTAAAGCCTGAAATATTTGCTCAACCAAATGCTGAGTAAACCACTACTTTTTACCCATTCACAATATGAAAAAGTCGAATAGTTAGAGGGCACAGAATGAAATATAATAAGCTTCTCCAGTACACACATCTGCCCCCTCCCCCCCCAAAACCAAGCAGCCCTTGGCGCATTATACAGTTAAATCGCCTTGTTTGTTATCTGTTGAGCATGCTCTTTAGTACTTGCCAATTTAATTGCCTTAATCGTGTGCCTTAATTGCCTTAATCCGAAAACACTTAGTCAAGAGGAGGCAACCTGAAATCCATTCCACACTCCACTTGCGATGGTAGGTGTCCTAGGACAGAGCCGTGTCACCCTGGAGAAAGGGTGTATTTTTTCTAATCAGCATTAAGGGATGATCTCCTCTAGCAAGCACCTTGCATCCAGGATTGTGTCATCTTGTTCACCACCACCCAAGTAACTGGGGAAACAGCTGGTGCCAAATAAATGCTTGATTTAAAAAAAAAAAAAAACCTGAACGACTAGTATGCAAAGGAAGGAAGGGAAAATTACTCCTCACCCTTCTCTCCTCTCCTGCACCCTGCACAGTTCAGGGCTGATGCTACTTCCTAGGATGTTCTCACCCAGAATATCTGTGCAATGTTATGAAATGGAAGGCCTGGGGCCTAATGCGCAATTCTATCCAGAATGCACACTGTAGACGTGTGTAGCATAACAAATAACAAGATTAGACCCCGTGTGAGCTCTCTTTTGCATAATAAAATCCCACATGTTAAGATGCAGATTTATTTTAAGCCCTGGAAGTGCTGACCATATGCCTCAGTGGCTGAGGAGATGGCTACTTAATAGATAATCTGAAATGCACACCAAAGAACTAATCACGGCCATCTGATCATCACGCCCCATCAAAAACCAGAAGTGAGGAGCCAGGGAACAGAGCCAGAAACTGCCAACACATCTCACAGGCAGGGAGAGGCCAGGAGCCTAAAGGGATGGGATAATAAAATGAACATCTCCCCGTCCTAAATAACAACAAAATAACAGTAACATAATAACACAGCTCTATTACAGTGAGCTTGCTATGAAACATGCAATCAACTAAACATGTTACTTATTTAATCTTATTTAATCTCTTCTCTCTGGGGAAATTGATGAGGACCTTGATATTTCAGAGGGCAGGATATTTTCCAAAAACATCCTAAAATGTGGGGTCTCTACTCATAGTTCTGTTGACAGTCTAAGCTTTTGACCACCATCCTACAGAACATGGAACATCATAGATGCTAAATACTTGTTCACTGAACAACCATATAACACAGTGATATCAATTGTTTGTTATTAACTGAATTTAACAGCTCCTAGCGCATAACTTATAGTCCCACAATGTGTTCTTTAATATGTTGATCATTATGAATGGAATAGCTCTAAAATTTCCTGGACATTTCTCTGCCATCTCAATAATTGTTAGAGGACAGTTTGCCCCTTTTTTTTTTCTCTTTGCGGTCCACGGGCCTCCCACTGCCGTGGCCTCTCCTGCTGCGGAGCACAGGCTCCGGACGCGCAGGCTCAGCGGCCATGGCTCACGGGCCCAGCCGCTCCGCGGCACGTGGGATCCTCCCGGACCGGGGCACGAAGCCGCATCCCCTGCATCGGCAGGCGGACTCGCGACCACTAGGCCATCAGGGAAGCCCAGTTTGCCCTTTTTAAATGAATGAGTCATGAGCCAAACTGCATGTCTTTGAACTCCTTAGCTTCTGTATTCGTTTGCTAGGGTTCCTATGACCAATGGCTTAAAGAACAGAAGTTTATAGTTCTCACAGTTTTGGAAGCTACAAGTCCAAGATCAAGGCATCATCAGGGCTGATTCCTGTTGAGGGCTGTGAGTGAGAATCTGTTCCCTGTTTCTCCCCTACCTTCTGGTGGTTAGCTGGCAATATTTGATGTTATTTGCCTTGGACATACATCACTCCTACCTTTGCATGGCATTTATCTTCACACGCATTCTCCCTGTGTGTGTCTCTGTCCAAAGTTCCCCTTGTAAGGACACCAGTCATAGTAGATTAGGGGCCCACCCTACTCCAGTATGACCTCATCTAAGCTAATTACAACTGCGATAACCTCTTTCCAAATAAGGTCACATTCTGAGGTACTGGGAGTTAGGAATCCAACATACAATTGTGGCGGGGGGGGGGGGGGACACGATTCAATCTGTAACGGTCTCTTATCTCTGTGCCTTTGCACACGCTGTTTTCCACACTTAGAACACTCCCCCAACCATTGTATCTCTGTCTCCCATGCCCTTTACGATTGGCTAATTAATCGCTCAGGTCACTGCTACTATGTCCCTTCCTTCAGGAAGCCTTCCTGGATCTAGATCAATGAATGTCAGCTAGTATTATGAATAATATGAATAATATCAGATAAATATAAACCGTATTGAGCAGTCACATAGCAATGACAGAAAGCAATACTGAGGCTTCCTAATCCTTCTCTGTGATCATTTGTTTTTTAGTTCTCTCACAATGTTTTCATCTGTTTTTTAATGGAAGAAAATTAAGGCTGCTCCTGAGCATTAGGGTGTTACACCTCTGTTGGTTTATTATTTTCTGATGCATACTTTGCTGTGATAACAGATCTACAGGTCTGATGTCAGATTAACTCCCTTTTCCACATTCCACACTTTGTGACTGATCTCAAGCAAGGCAAAAAATAATATCTAATCCTCATTTCATCATCTCTGAAATCAAGATACAATTCTCAGGTTGCAGAGTTGATGTGAGGATTAGCGATATCATACATCTGGGATAGTGCTTGACTCATGATTGGTACGCAGATACTCATTTGATAATTATTATAATTAGAATTATCACTAATTTATAAAATGAGTATTTTTGTTTCTTTTAGTCTATAATTTATTTTTCTGGTCTACAGGGCCAAAAGTAGAAAAGCTTATCTTTTGGACCTATCTGTAACAAGAGATTAACTATACTCTGACTAGGGCTTTTTCTACGAGCCAGTATGTAAGCTTTGGTGCACAAGCCTGTGAAATCTACTGAGATCCTTTGGAAATGCTTTTGGCTTGTCTTTGCTCATAATTTGATGTTTCATCAATCTGTAGCACAGTGTTATTAAGGTATCATTAAATATCTGTAAATATCATTTTAGTTAAGATACACAAGCACAGAGATAAATATTGAAAACAAGGAAAATCTTATAACTACCAAATAAGCTTTCCAGAAGCAAACGGTTAAAAATCGCATTAAACACATTTACTTCTATAGGAGGTAAGTAGATTGCTTATTTAACTTAAAACATTCACCACTTTATCTTAGATAATGTAACCAATGCTATATCAGACACAGGAAGACATAATAAAACTCCAGAGTATTGCATAAGGCATATTCTTAATACAATATACTTTGGTTTTGGTGGGGGAGGAGGGGCAGCAGAGTGTCATGAGCACTAGATTGAGGGTAAGAGACCTACGTTCCCTCCCTGTATTGCACCGTGACCTCTGTCTCCCTTGTGAAATGAGGAGGGTCTAAATCTTCTCTTCAGCTTTGGGACTTTAATGATTCTGTACATGCTCTCCAATAAGAGGTTGGTAATGCAGTAGAATTACAACACTCAGTTTGCAAATGTATCCTATTGACAAAGCTGAATCAGTAAATAGACCAATTCAAAGTCTCTTCAAATAATAAGTATAATTTATAGGCAGTTTACAAAGTAGTCCATTGATTATTAGATTGGCCTCACAAATTTCACCTGAAAATCTACTGGAGAAAATTTAGCTCTAGCTGCTTTGCAATCAGTTGGGTAGTTTAATATAGTGAAGAGTGAGTACAAGAAATGGAATAAAACCTATATACATAAACTCTTCATTTTTCAGTGAAAAAAGTAACTAAGATATTATAAAAAATGTTTGGATGCTATATTTAATATGAATGTTTAATATTAATATTTAATATGAATGTAAGTTAAAAAGGAATCAGCCAGACATTTTAGCCCCGACTACTAACATATATGGCAGTTTACTTCTTAAAATAGTCTAAAAATACCGCTGACTTAATGTTAAGTCAAATTTAAGACTCTTTGAAGCTTGAACATTTCATCAGTAAGGTACACTAGAAGATCACAATAACATTTGTTATAGATTAAAATAATTTTTAAAAAATCTACCATGGGGTCTTTTATGAATGCATTTAAATGGTTTGGTAACTAAAGAAATGTAAAATGGAGTTGTCTAAAATATAATTGTCATGAATAGGAAAGATAATAACATATTTATGTTCCAAAGTATGATGGTACCTCATCTTCATAAGCTGACACCACCACTGAGAACAAAACATGGCTATTCGGCAATCACTCACTCATTCATTTATTCAACCAGTGACTTTCATTGAGAGCCTACCATATACCCGACATAAAGAAACAGATAACATAAGTCAAACTTCTGGGAATGCTAAGACCTTACATCCTCAGGAGGCCAGGTATGTTATCAAACTTCAAACTCAGAGTAATTTGCATACAATTGTCACTCCGGAAATAAGGTATTATATTTTCTTTAAAAACTGGTAATCTGTGTATAACTGGCCTTTTAGTTCACATATTTACTTTACCTGAGCATCTCATAGCCTAACCATGTTAAGACAGGAAAATGATTTTTTAAAACGTATTTAAAACCTGAAGAGTGGCTGAAATTTGCGTCCATCTAACTTTCAGCCATCACCTGTTTATTTCACTGTTTAAAATTAAAGCTTCTTTTTTAGAACAGTTTTAGATTCACAGCACAATTGAGGGGGAAGTGCACAGGTTTCCCACATGTCCCCTGCCCCTACGTGCCCAGCCTCCCCTATGATCAACAGACCCCATCACAGTGATGCATTCGCTACAACTGATGAACCTGCACTGACACATCCTAATCACCCAAAATCCATAGTTTACATTACAGTTTACTTTTGGTGCTGTACATTCTATGGGTTTGGACAGATGCACGTATATCTATCATTATGGTACCATACAGAGCATTTTCACTGCCCTAAAAATCCTCTTTGCTTTGCCTATTCATCACTCCCCCGTCCCCAAACCCCTGGAAACTACTGATCTTTTCACTGTTTCCATAGTTTTGCCTTTTCCAGAAGGTCATATAGTTGGAATCATACAGTATGTAGCCTTTTCAGATGGACTTCTTTCACTTAGTAATATTCATTTAAGATTCTTCCATGTCTTTTCATGGCTTGATAGCTCATTTATTTTCAGTTCTGAACAGTATTCCATTGTCTGGATGTACCACAGTTTATTTTGCCATTCATCTACAGAAAGATACTTCGATGGCTTCCAAGTTTTGGCATGTATAGATAAAGAAGCTAAAAACATCCACGTGAAGGTTTCTGTGTAGATGTAAGTTTTTAACTCCTTTGGGTAGTTACCAAGGAGCATGACTGCTGAATAGTATGGTAAGAGTATGTTTAGTTTTGTAAGAAACGGCCAAACTGTCTTCCAAAGTGGCTGTACCATTTTGCATTCTCGCCAGCATTGAATAAGAGTTCCTGTTGCTCCACATTCTCACCAGCACTTGATGTTGTCGGTGGTCTAGATTTTGCCCATTCCAATAGGTGTGTAGTGGTATCACATTGCTGTTTTAATTCACATTTCCCTGATGACATGACATAGAGTATCTTATCATATGTTTATTTACCATCTGTTTATCTTCTTTGGTGAGGTATCTGTTATGATCTTTGACCCATTCTTTTAATCAGGTTGTTTGTTTTCTTATTATTGGGTTTTAAAAGTTCTTTGTATATTTTGAATATTAATCCATTTAAAAATTTTTACTAAGGATCTCTCATTTCTTCATTTAGTCCCGATACAGCTAGCAGACTAATCTTCTTTAAGTAGGATCCCAATCATGCATTTTTAGACTAATACATTTAATGGTCACCTTGTTAGTGAGGTTCTTTTTTAAGGTTCTTTTTCTCAACCTTAATGTCCGTTATTTTTATACACCAAAATAAATTTTCTGAGCTAATTTTCTCACATGGATATTCGGATAATAGCTGCTACATTTTAGGTACTTCTTAGGGTTAAGAAAAATGAAAACTATGGCACACAACAAATACTCAATAAATCACAATATTCAGTATCGTTACTGTTGAGACTCCATGATGGA
Organism: Lagenorhynchus albirostris; assembly: GCF_949774975.1. Lineage (NCBI taxonomy): Eukaryota > Metazoa > Chordata > Mammalia > Artiodactyla > Delphinidae > Lagenorhynchus > Lagenorhynchus albirostris. The sequence goes on along the minus strand of NC_083098.1, from coordinate 100,076,215 downwards.
AATAGTATGGTTACTACAAGAAAAGAAAATCTGATTTCAAATTCTAAATGTTACTAGCTAGCTCTTTGTCTTCGGACAGATGAATTAATCTCCTTGAGCTCTGGTTTTTATATTTGTAAGCTAGGGATAATAGATGATTGACTGATATGAGGTGGTATTAGATTAAGTAATTAATGAGGGTAATGTAGTTTAAATAAAAAAACAAGGAGAGTTTGTTTTCATTCTCTTTCATCATTTGTGTACTCTATACTCTAGCTTCAGGCTAATCACTGTTTATTTATTATAGCTGTACTTTCCTGCCACCAAAGTTTTTCTTGGGCTAGTCCCTTAACTAGCACTCCTATAGCTCCATCTTTCAACACGTTACCCATCATATAAAAGCTCATCTGAAATATATCCTTTATTAAAATTCCAGAGATTTTTTTACTAAGAAATATCCTCACTACCCCCTAGAGCCCCCTATATCATACCAAATATAATACTTGTATATATCCTCCTTATTTATATATAACACTTCCTTCCCCCATCTAGACTTTTAGCTATAAAAAGCAGGGATGGACATGTTATTCTTCCCCATGTCTCTTAAATTACCTACTCCAAACGCCCTGCACATAAGAAACATCCAGTAAACTTTGAGTTAACTATGTTATGATTTTTTTATATATTTTGGACTCTATTACAGAACTCTTTACTTTCCATTTAAAGTAAGTTCTATATTTAGGAGCATTTCACATCAAGCAGAATACATAACATATTTAACTTCCTATTGATTTACCCACACATCTTTTCAAATTTTCCCTGAAGATGTAGGATCATGGGTTAGGACAGTCACAGAGGACAGCTAAAGAAGATTAGAGTAAGTGTAGCTCAGAGGAAATTCAACAGTGAATTGGCGCGCCCTGCTTCTAACATTATAAACAAAACAAGACAACTCAGCAGAAGGAAAGAGGCTAGCACTGTCAAAGTGGACGTGGAGGTCAGAGTTGGCTCACCAGGCTTGGGGTTCTCCATTCACTACCCTAACTTGTTAAAGCTGTCCCTAGCCAGAGGTCCAAAGAAGGCCTATTCTTGAAACCTAGTACCATTTTCCAGTAGTAGTTGTAGTGATGAAAATATAACATTATCCTCATTATCCTCATTTACATAGCATTCTCACTTCCTTATTTGTGTTGCAACACAATTCTGTGAGATGGTTTTATCCAATCTGTCTTTATTATGAGAACTCTGTGGCTCAGAATGACTAACCGAACTGACCCAGAGTTACTAATATATCCACAGAGGATTCCAGACAAAAATTATTCTCTCAGTCCACCCCTACCCTCCTAGTACACCACACTTCACAGCTTCTCTTTACCCTTATTTTCCAACTGATACCGCTGAAATGTTGAGAGGCAAGTAACAAAATAAAAAATAAAACAGCAGATATGCTATTTTTTGGCACTTTAAACCAGTGCCAAAAGGCAAAGGAAAAAATATCAAACAATTTTGGTGTAAGAAATTACTGAAAGCCTTTATTTCTCAAGGAAAAAAGAACGCCTTAGGTCAGAACTGAGTAAGGAGAGTTTTCTAGCTGTGAAGTAGAACTCTCCCTTCCTGGAAGGGGGTGATACAATACAACCCAAGTAGTCTGCAGGTGCTTCAGAAAGAGGGCTGAGTCCAAAGCTCTTTTTCAGAAGTGTGATAGGGCTCCCTCTCACCTCTCGGACCAATGCATATCAGCCAGAGTGCGATTGTTTCTGGTACTTTAAACACCCTGTCACCTTCATCCTGAAGTTTAAAGGAACAGAAAGCAGAGATGGGGATGCCCTGAGATATGTCTGACTTCACAGGCCTGTAGAGCTTGGGGAGATATTGACAGTTGTTATATTTTTGTTAAATCCTTTTCCAGAAATAGAAAATACAGCTGCTCTTTATTTCTTCTACATAGTCATTTTTTTTATTTTTGTCCATAAAAAATTTTGAAAGTTACGTGGTTTACTATCTGAAGACAGAACGTTTCCCTTGTCAAAATCCACAACAGATATTCCTCCCTACCCACTAACACCACGGAATAAAATAAATGCTGCCCACTGGCCTTAAAGATGGCACAACATAATATCTGCCTATAAACTGACTTGCTAAACCACATGGGAACTTGTCTCCTGTTATAAATGTAGCATTATGTAATCCACCCAGAAAAATGACAACGGCACAAAAGCAGCATTAATTAGGACCGTATTTCTTTCTACTTAGGCCTCCTACATAACATCTTCATGTAATTTTGGTTTGTGGTCTAAAATAATTGTTTCTATAGAAAAATGATTGTAACAGTTTTGCAGTTATACGTGTTCACTTTTTAAAACCACAGATCCCATACACAGAACCGACAGAAGGATGAAAATATTAACCAAGGAAAAGATTCAAGCTGGTATTGCACAAATAAATATTTGCTACATCTGAAAAAAAGAAAAAGCAAGAGGAATAGGAGAAAGGTTATTCCAGAATCCTCCAGTATTTTCAATGGGAAATTTAAGCAGTAACTCTAATAATTTGGTCTGAGGGCTGCTTGAAAAAGAAAATCAAACCCATATCAATATATGCGGTAGATACATTTTACACTGATAATTTGTACTTTATGAAAAAGAAGACATATCGACTTTTTAAAAATGTTGCTATAGTAACTATTTACCCAGAAAATGTTTCAAAACAGTCTTATTTGGGGCAGGCAAGTGGGAGGAGGTTAAGATCCCAGAGTGAAGGCTATTTTAGAAACATCAGTGAAAAAGAAAAAGCAATTCTTCTCAACAAGACTTATGATTAAAAATGAGTTTTTAAACTGTTAATGTGCCCTTGTCAATACTAGTTTCTAACTCATTTTCATTCTTGATCCTTTTAAGAAAAGTATACATGGATGACATTAAAATGCATATCATATCAAGGTAACTGTCACCTTCTTTTTTAACACCCTTTTGGCAAAGTGTAAGGTAGAGAGTTTTATGATAGTCTCCTGACGATGGAAAGCTGACCCTGGCCCGCAATGGAGGGTGGGGGGGGAGGGGAGGTGTAAGAGTTTGGGAGCACTGTGATGGCAGATGCTCCCCGTTTGCTCAGAGGCCAGCCAGGACTACCTTGAGGCTATTGTATCTGCTTTCTATATGCCTTCAGTGGCGTAGGGTTAGTCTTATAAGTAGCTTCTAGGTGTTGCTAATTGAGCCATACAGGCCTTGAATCTGTGATCATGACCCTGCTTGTGCTAAGGCCTAATACCCTTGAGTTGAGTATAACACTGCTTCATTTCTGAAAGGCCCTTTAGAACCCACTAACCCCCTTGCAGGTACTTCTACACATACTTTGGGACAACCTCTGACCAAATCCATTCCAGAAGAGTTGGACATCTAATACACTGAAGTCCCTGTGTTAGAAAACATTTACACAGCTTCTGAAATCTCCCTACAACACCACTATTTTGTAGGTAACAAATCCAAGGCACAGAACATCAGTGCTGAGATTCAAACCCAGGTCCTCTGAGCTCCTCTCCATTGTTAGTGCCCCTAAACCACACTATCCTTCTGGGCACTGGTCACATACAAACTACGCTACGAATGCTCTTCAGTAGGTCTACCTGTAAATAAAAAACAGAGGCCACCGAAAGAAATGCCCTCTATAACCTAGTACTTAAACAGGCGCAAAGATGGTAGGACACTGAGAAAGTACTTATTCTCATCATATATTTAAGCCAAATAGATATTTCTTCTCCTCTTCTTGCTATCTGAAAGCTGAAAGTGGCTTATGGTGAGTAAAAAAGTTCAGATGTGGGCCTCCCTAGGGAAATAGCCGAGCAGAGCCGTTAAAAGCATGGACTCTGGGGTCAGACACCTCAGTTCATCTTTTAGCTTTGTTATTTACTAGCTGTGTGGCTATGGGCAGCTTATTTAATCCCCTGTGTCTCAGCCTCTTCCCAGATATACACACAGAGACTCAAAAAGGATATTCAAAATATAAATGTAAGCCCTGTTCCTTAATCTAACCATTCCATCTATAACACATTAAGTTTTAAAATATACATACTGTGAAGATTTTGTGCAAATCTTTTTGGTGCAAATTTATCGCATTGTTTTTATGTTAAAACTTTTATTTTGTTACATATATTGTTTCAAAATTATCACAATAATTTTTGTGACTTTTTTTGGTATTTCTTGAATTTTTAATATTCCAAGAGTCTGAAAAAAAAAAAAATGAACATGACGTGGCTCTCCAGACCTTGGCTCTCCAGACCTTGGACATTAATGCCAAAACATGTCATGGCACTAAGAAGAATTGCAGAATACGGAAATTTAAAATGGAGTATCCACTAGACAAATCAGCACCTAGGGTGCTGATTTAAACACAGCGATGCTTACTTTCCTCATCCATAGCATGGGCTGGCTATTAATGGCTACCATATACTATTTTTGGGTGAAGATTAAATAAAATTGTATATATAAAGGACCTCAATCAATCATTGCCATTGTTATTTTTCCGAGAGGAAAAATCACTCTTTTAAAAATTTACTACTGGTTCTCTGATTAGCCAGTGTACTGTCAAAATTCAGGTAAGGGATCTTAACTGAAAATTTTACAAACCTCTGTAGACCTCTCCCACGTCCAGAGCCTCTCTGGAGAAGACAGAGGAAAATGTGTTCTCGTTAACTCTCCTTTTTCCTCAATAGTTAGGGACAATGGGAAGAGAAAGCATAAAAGACAAACGTGTGGGGCTGAAAATATCATAGTAAGTAGTACATAGTTATAAACCTAACTCTTAATAAAATTGAAAACTTGGAAAAAAGTCAGGAAAAGCTGAAGAATGGCCACTATTGCTTTCACCATCACAGCCCTGCCCCTGCACTCCCATGTTTTAAATAAACACACACACATTCTTTGTAGAAGACATTAATGCCAAAACATGTCATGGCACTGAGAAGAATTGCAGAATACGGAAATTTAAAATGGAGTATCCACTAGACAAACAGGCACACCGTCAGATGGCTTTTCATACAATGGAATTTCTTTTAGGAGCATTATGAGATACTGTTTGCAATGGGTCAGAAGGTAAATCATAAAAGCATATCAACCCCGTAGCAAAACTTGTGTAGCGATGAGCCTTGAAGTCCTCATCTGTCCCCCGACCACACATGGAGTCCCTCTCTGTCTTTTGTCATTTTCAGTTATTGTGGATTGAGGAGGGTAAAAACTTACTTTAATATCAGCTGTAGTAAAACGTAAATAACAGATAATTTATTAAAATTTATGTAGTAAAAGACACATTTATTAATGTCAAAACAATCAGTGACAAAAGCTTCTTTATTTTCTCTGGCTGCCATTTTGCTCCCAGCATTTCTCTGACTGTACCTACACGGCTGTGGTTCCTGCCTATAAAAGAATATCAGAGTCCTTTCAAACATTTTACTGGAGCCAAAATAAGAGATGACTTTTCAAAGTGAATGCATAAGAATAAAACTGGAATGTCTCAGCTTTGTTACTTTTTTAAGATGAGAGCATAATGCACTGAGGTAACACTGCTTCTCTCTGATTTAAAGGAACGGCTTGACCGTAAGATATATGGTACTTTGTCCACAATAACTTTTGTTTTCTTTATGTCATCAATTGAGCTAGATCTTTACCTCATTAGAGCATTTGCAAATGCATCATTGCAGCAGATCATCTCTCCACATTACTGTATCCATTATCTATAGAGCAAGTTCATCCAATTTCCCCAGCAGTTTATGAGAAAAAACAAATCAAAAAAGGCCTCCTTTCCCATATATCAGTGTAATTTATGCCAGTGTTAGAGCCCAAGTATTTGTATTTTCTCTGGCTTTTCTATTTGCTTAACATATGAAGTAGCAAAGTTAATATTCTTCGGGAAAAAAACTCTGCTCTGGTCTCCACTGATTTGAACATAAAGTTCAAAAGGAGATGGTATCTTATAAAGACTCTAAGCTTACTGCATTAAATGAACAATACTAATCTCTGTGTTTCACATAGTACTTCCTCAAAGCAGTTTTATAGACATTAAGTGAAAATGCCAAAGCTGTCTTTTAGATAAAAAACGATAAAGGAAACTCCTTTAGACATTCCTTCTGGTCTTTCATGGAATAAAGAGATGGTAAGGCATAAAAGGGAAAAGCTGCAGAAAGCTTTCATGATTTCATAGGCCTGTCTTCGTTAATTTGAGCTGCTATCACAGAATACCACAGACTAGGTAGCTTACAAACAATATACATTTATTTCTCACTGTACTGGAGGCTGGGAGGTCCAAGATCACGGCACTGGTAGATTCAGTGTGGTGGCTGACAAAGGCTCACTTCCTGGCTCATAGATGGTGCTGCCCATGGAAAGGGCTAGGGAGCTTTGTGAGGTTTCTTTTATATGAGCATTAATCCCACTCATAAGGGCTCCACCCTCAAGATCTAAACATCCCCCAAGGGGCTTCCCTGGTGGCGCAGTGGTTGAGAGTCCGCCCGCCGATGCGGGGGACGCGGGTTCGTGCCCCGGTCCGGGAGGGTCCCACGTGCCGCGGAGCGGCTGGGCCCCTGAGCCACGGCCGCTGGGCCTGCATGTCCGGAGCCTGTGCTCCGCAGCGGGAGAGGCCGCGGCGGTGAGAGGCCCGCGTACCGCAAAAAAAAAAATAAATAAATAAACATCCCCCAAAGGCCCCAACTCCTAATACCATCACACTGGTCATTAATATTTCAACATGTATTTGGCAGGGATACAAACATGCAGACCACACTTGTCTATGGGGACCGTACATATTTCTCTGTAGCCCCGGCCACCTCTATTCTTGATTTCACATGTTCAGCAATTCAAAAATGATCTATTGGGGCTTCCCTGGTGGCGCAGTGGTTGAGAGTCCGCCTGCCGATGCAGAGGACACGGGTTCGTGCCCCGGTCCGGGAAGAACCCACATGCCGTGGAGGGGCTGGGCCCGTGAGCCATGGCTGCTGAGCCTGGGCGTCAGGAGCCTGTGCTCCGCAACGGGAGAGGCCACAACAGTGAGAGGCCCACGTACCGCAAAAAAAAAAAAAAAAAAAAAAAAAAAAAGATCTATTGAAAATCTTCACCGTGCTTTGCTCGAATTAAAGACATAGTATATAAACAACAATCACTACCCTTATTGGGCTCCTGGTCTTGGGGTTGGGCTACATGAGGGAGGACGCTGGAGAAAGAGCCAGGGATAGACTATAACAATTACACCGTGGTAAGAGTTTGCATAGGGTGCTGTGTGATTTCACACAATAACCATGTGCCCAGACATGGTTTTATGTTTTTGTATTAAACTTTCAAATCCACGATGATTGCCTATGTGCACAGCACAGCTAAGTCTTATTCCACAAAAAGATGAGACGACAATTACTGTTTCCTTATTCCATACATTGGCTGTCTCTACAATGGGTGTGGGAAGAAAACACTATTAACTAATATGAATAATGTTTCTGTTTATTTTTAAAAGACAATTAAATTGCACTAACCCTTAATGGACTCATTGATTGTATGCCAGTAAAGCACAGAAGTACCTGATAGGAGAGACAGCTATATAGTGGCACACGCTGTGCAGTGAGGCACCCTCACGCTCAACATGCTGCAAAGTCTTCTAGTTGTGTGTGCCTGGTTAGGTCGGTTTATATACCACATTATTTGGTGTTATTCCATTGCAGTTCACACTCACAAAAGAAACAACAAAAATAAATATTCGTAAAAAGAAAGCCTGGATTGTAAACAATACTCATGATGCACACCCAGGACAAGAACATGGCAGAGGTGACGCTTCTGCTCCTGGCAAGATCTTGCTTTCAGTCAGATGGCAGGTAAAGGAAATGATTTATTCAGATCAGACGCTATGGACATGAGAGTTACATTCTGTATCTTAAAAGTGAACTTTACCCTACATACATGATGTGGACTTTTAAAAACTGCTGTATGAAGGCCAGGATACAAGGGAAAATACTTATGTTCAGTAAGTGGGAGGTGTGTTGTGCTTCTTTCATTTTGATATACATGTGTATGTGAGAACTTTTTCAACCATTAAAAGCAAGCATAGACTATACTGAACTTAAAACTAAGTTTGGAACTAATAGAAAAAAAAAAAAAAAAAACCCAAGCCAAAGTAAAATCAAGATTTTCAAAAATAATTAAGAAGGTATAATCATATTGTTCTCACTAAGGTTATTATAAATATTCTGTTATTATATACAAGAAATAACATGATATATATTTTTCTAAAATTTTAATACACAAAAGGTTTAAGTTTTGTTAATTAAAATGTTTAAATATTTATTTAATGTCTATTTCAATATTTTACATTTTAATTTTTGTATTTTTATAATACACACAATATTTTAGTAGAGTAGTTATGTGTATAATAAATAAAGACACATAGATTAAGGAGTATGTCCTATCTATATCTATTTCTTTTTTTTTTTTATTTTACTTGTAAGGCAGATAATCAACACTATGATGACCACTGTTGTTGACCACAGGGAACCACTTCAGACACAAGTCAATGTGTGTCCTCCAAACATATCTAAAATTAATCAAAGGACTGCAACTAAAGATATTACCTTTCAAGCTAAGCAGCACTGCTTCTAAAATATTAAGCAGAAGCATGGTCTAAATAACAACCATTTGTGAGGAGTCTGTCTTGGCCTACTGATCTCTAACAGCTGAAGGAGAATGCATTTCTCTGACCAATACAGCAATCTTGGTGGGTTGGTTTATAAAATCTGCTAATCTGGTTTGACTTGGGAGCTAAATTCAAGCCTAGAACTAATGAAGTCTATATTTTTTTCATAGACGTACATATACATTTCTTACACACACGTGTGCATACACACCCCCACATATATATATATGTGGAGGGAAGGGGAGAGGGAGGGAGGGAGAGAGGGAGGGAGGGAGGGAGAGAGGGAGAGACGGGGGGGAGAGAGAGAGAGAGAGAGAGAGAGAGAGAGAGAGAGAGAGAGAGAGAGAGAGAGAGAGAGAGAGAGAGAGAGACAGGGAGAGAGAGAGAGTGAGCAGGGGAGAGAGGAAGAACCCACATTGCTTGAGTACCTGCTTATGTCAGGACTTCCAAAACATATTTTTCTTTTTCATGTCATCATCACATATGAATCCCTCAACAAACACTCATATAAGCAAGTGTGGTTTAAAGCACTTTTTGTATTCCTCATTTAATTCTCATAATAGCACTGTGAGACAAAGGCTTTTACTGTCCCCATTTTACAGATGAAGAAACTAAGGCATAGAGAGATTAAATCCCAAAGTTATATAGACTTTGGGTGGCAAAAAAGGTTTTGAATTAGGCAGTCTGGTCCAGAGTCCATATTCTTGCTCATTACGCTGTTTACTGAGGGAGAAACTAAGGCCAAGAGAGGTCAATTTTCATATTTTCATATTCATATTTATATGACTTATTTTTTCTCCATTACCATAATCTCACCACTATTCTTTTGCCAAACATGGAACTTCTCATGAACATAAACCCCAAAGTTGAAAAGCATTCAGAGTTAAGTCTCTTGCACCTTTTTTGTTCTGTGTTATAGAAAAAGGATCTATGTGGGTAAAGATGGAGATTTTCAAAGTAAAATCTGTGAGCAGAACAGTCACCTCTGCCATGTTCTTGTCCTGGGCATGTATTAACAGTATTCTTTGTAATCCAAGGTTGCTTTTTATGAATCACTTACTATACTTTAGAAGATATTAAATTTTTCATGACAATCTTATTTTGAATAATCCTTAAATATAAGTCTTCTAATCTTCCATGATAGAATTTGTCTATGCTAAAATATTTGTTATTTTTCTGAAGAAAATATCCATAACTGGTAAGATTCCAATTTTTTTTCATTCGTAGTAAAATGATCTTCACTTAGGATTTGCTACCAAGATGAACAAGACACACATCTGAAACGATGAGACTGTAACACATAAAATGTATTTCTTAATGCTGAAATAGAATATTTCCATTAAATTTGAAGATTAAGATGAATTATATTTAATTTAAATTTTGAACCACATCTGATAAAATAAGTAGAACTTTATGAATAGAAAGTTCTCAAAAATTTTTAGTAATGCGTTTTGTTTGCCACTGGTTTAATCATTCTTTTTCTTTAGGAATCCAAATCGGAGAAGAAGTAGTAAAGCTGTCACTGTTTGCAGATGACATGATACTATACATAGAGAATCCTAAAGATGCTACCAGAAAAATACTAGAGCTAACGAATGAATGTGGTAAGGTAGCAGGATACACAATTAATGCACCGAAATCTCTTGTATTCCTATACACTAATGATGAAAAATCTGAAAGAGAAATTAAAGAAACACTCCCATTTACCAGTGCAACAAAAAGAATAAAATACCTAGGAATAAACCCACCTAAGGAGACAAAACACCTGTATGAAGAAAACTATAAGACACTGATTAAAGATGATACAAATTAAAGATGATACAAACAGATGGAGAGATATACCATGTTCTTGGATTGGAAGATTCAACATTGTGAAAATGACTATACTACCCAAAGCAATCTACAGATTCAATGCAATCCCTATCAAATTACCAATGGCATTTTTCACAGAACTAGAACAAAAAAATTCACAATTTGCATGGAAGCACAAAAGACCCCGAATAGCTGAAGCAATCTTGAGAAAGAAAAACGGAGCTGGAGGAATCAGACTCCTGGACTTCAGACTATACTGCAAAGCTACAGTAATCAAGACAGTATGGTATTGGAACAAAAACAGAAATATAGATCAATGGAACAGAATAGAAAGCCCAGAGATAAACCCACACACATATGGTCACTTTATCTTTGATAAAGGAGGCAACAATATACAATGGAGAAAAGACGGCCTCTTCAATAAGTGGTGTTGGGAAAACTGGACAGCTACATGTAAACGGATGAAATTAGAACACTCCTTAACACCATACACAAAAAATAAACTCAAAATGGATTAAAGACCTAAATGTAAGGCTAGACACTATAAAACTCTTAGAGGAAAACATAGGCAGAACACTCTATGACACAAATCACAGCAAGATCCTTTTTGACCCACCTCCTAGAGAAATGGAAATAAAAACAAAAAAGAAAAAACAAATGGGACCTAATGAAACTTAAAAGCTTTTGCATAGCAAAGGAAACCATAAACGAGATGAAAAGGCAACCCTCAGAATGGGGGAAAATATTTGCAAAGGAAGCAACTGCCAAAGGGTTAATCTCCAAAATATACAAGCAGCTCATGCAGCTCAATGTCAAAGAAACAAACAACCCAATGCAAAAATGGGCAGAAGACCTAAATAGACATTTCTCCAGACATACAGATTGCCGACAAACACATGAAAGGATGCTCAACATCACTAATCATTAGAGAAATGCAAATCAAAACTACAATGAGGCATCACCTCACACCAGTCAGAATGACCATCATCAAAAAAATCTACAAACAATAAATGCTGGAGAGGGTGTGGAGAAAAGGGAACCCTCTTGCACTCTTGGTGGGAATGTAAATTGATACAGCCACTATAGAGAACAGTATGGAGATTCCTTAAAAAACTAAAAGTAGAACTACCATATGACCCAGCAATCCCAGTACTGGGCATATACCCTGAGAAAACCATAATTCAAAAAGAGTCATGTACCAAAATGTTCATTGCAGCTCTATTTATAATAGCCAGGACATGGAAGCAACCTAAGTGTCCATCGACAGATGAATGGATAAAGAAGATGTGGCACATATATACAATGGAATGTTACTCAGCCATAAAAAGAAACGAAATTGAGTTATTTGTAGTGAGGTGGATGGACCTAGAGTCTGTCATACAGAGTGAAGTAAGTCAGAAAGAGAAAAACAAATACCATATGCTAACACATATATATGGAATCTGAAAAAAAATGGTTCTGACGAACCTAGGGGCAGGACAGGAATAAAGACGCAGACGTAGAGAATGGACTTGTGGACATGGGGAGGGGAAAGGGTAAGCTGGGACGAAGTGAGAGACTGGCATGGACTTATATACACTATCAAATGTAAAATAGCTAGCTAGTGGGAAGCAGCCGCATAGCACAGGGAGATCAGCTCGGTGCTTTGTGACCACCTAGAGGGGTGAGATAGGGAGGGTGGGAGGGAGACACAAGAGGTAGGAGATATGGGGATACATGTATATGTAAAGCTGATTCACTTTGTTATAAAGCAGAAACTAACACACCATTGTAAACCAAGTATACTCCAATAAAGATGTTTAAAAAAATGAAATAAAAATGGGTCACTTGGTGTCATTTTGTTTCTACTCTGTTTCTTACAGGTCATATTCAGAGTTGACTGAGCACCGTAAGTGTTCAACAGATTTTGATTTTATTTTTATCACATGCCTCATAAAACTAATTTAGAAACCTAAAAATGTGTCACTAAGATATTGAATTATGAACAGTCAGAGCTTATTGAATTCCCCAAATCTAACAAGAATGTTTGGCTATGAAAGCAAAGAAATACTCTTCAGATATAGCCAGCCACATTTAAGAAATTCATACAGAGATCTAGAAGATTCTGCAGTGCCATGACTGATAGCACGTCAATTTTTCAGAAGCCAGTAACCTGTTTTTGGAAGACTCTGCCTTCTGCATGGGTGCCCAATATAATTCCCATCACAGAGTGATTTGGATCTACTTTAGAATTATAATGGAGGTCAAGTAAATTTGTGGAAAATTCCCACCACTGGCCCATTTAGAGTTATTTTCTACGTGGACATTCTTCCTATGTTAACTCCACTTCACAGAATCTTCATCACATTTCAACTGTCAGCAGAATCCAGTTTTTCTCCCGGCTATACGTCATCATTTTTCTGTTGCTATTAATGGATCTATATTATTTATGGATCCCCTTCTGCTAACATTACTCAGAAGCAGAGGTGTTACAAGGCTTTGAGCTCTACACCAGAGTACCAACCTGATACCTAGGCCGCAATGCACATGTTGGGTGCAGGGGTGGGGGAGGGCAGGAACAGACCCAAATAGCTTGCAAAAATATTCAAAAGTATTCATTTTAAAGGTCTAATGATTCCCAGGAAGAAAGCTAGATACTTACAAAGCTGAATGAAACCCCAGAAATGCCCCTCTCATTCAAAGGCCATACTTCAAGCAAACACATCCCCTTGGAGCCCAGCCCTGAAGCTTGAAGTAAATAAATTTTCCTAGATGTACCAAGGATGCTGCAGTAAAGCTGTGTACTTCATAGACCTTCTCTTAGAGCTTGATTGTTGCTTACTTAACATATAAGGCAGGGATAGGAGAGATCTGTTTTAAGATATATATCTGCACCATCTCTGTCCTGTGATCATTCCTTAACCTCTGCCAGTTGTGGTTTCCTCCTTTGAGAAGAGGGATAATAGCACCCATTCCTAGAATTGTTGGGGACTTTAACTGAGTAAAAACCTTCTGATCACAACTTACTTATCACTAGGAGAGAAAAATAAAGGTCAGTGTATATTAAACACGTGTTTTTTTTTTTTTTATCAGCCTAGCATATATTTGTTGGTAGGTATGTTTGCTTTCTAATTTGTTTCTGTCTAGTTCAGATACCATAAGGTTCCTTATAAGCGTTGGAGGGAGGGCGGGTGACTTTTGGGATAACGACAATGTCCTCGTTATCTGTCACTGGGTAACAAATTTAGTGGATTAAAACAGTAAACATTTATTGCACAGTTTCCAGTGGGCCAGGACTTTGCAAGTGGTTTACCTGGGTGGTTCTGGCCGAGGGTCTTTCATGAGGTTGCCGTCAAGACATAGGGCTGCCAGCATTTGAAGGTTTGACAGGACCAGAGGATCTGCTTCCAAGATGGTACACTCCCATGGCTATTGACAGGAGGCCTCACTTCCTCACCATGTGTGTTTCTCCATAGACTGACCTCACGACATGGCCACTGGCTTCCCCAAAGAAGAGATCCAACAGAGACTGGGAGTGACTTCAGTGAAAGCCATAGTATCTTTTATAACCTAATCTTGAAAGTGACATACCATCATGTCTTCTGTATTGTAATGGTGACACAGATCAACCCTGGTACTTGTACAGTGTGGGAAGGAACTACCTGAGGGTGTGAACACCAGAAATCACTGGAGGCCAGTAGCATTTACATAGCATCTCTCAAGTTATAAAGTGCTGTTCACAAAGAAAACTGCTCTATGAAGTAAGTAATAAGAAAGTTTAAATTACCTGCCTATGGCCACAGTTGTTGAGTGTGTCTACTCAAAATGACTCAGAAGTGCATGTTATTTCATATTATTTTCTTTAGTCCTCTCAGTTCCCTTAGTTGATGAAGATATACCATCTTCTACAATGACACTAACTAGCTTAATCTTGAATAAATTATAACAGTTACAGAAGTGACCGTTAATAACAAAAATATAAATAACTTTATGAGGACAGAAGGTTAATTCAAATAGGCTATAACAATAAGAATGGATTTTTTTTAATGGAAGATCAAAAAAGAAAAAAAGAGAATTCTCTCTTTAATGTAACAACATTATTATAAGACCTTATTCCAAATCCTACATTCTAAAAATTTAACTTATACCTCTGGCAAATTGTTTTAAAAAATATGTAAACAATTTCATATTTGAGAAGTGTAATCTCTTTAAAACCATTATTCCAATCTTGAGTAGGCAATTAGTATAATACTAATGTACTGTATATACTGAGCGAGCTAATGATAGTGGTGATGAACTATTCCCCTATGTTATTCCAAATAAATAGCCAACTTTAAACAGTTCTTTTTAAACAGATGATTTCAGCGTAAGTATTAAACACTATCTAATCATTACTTGGTCCATCATTTCTACTTGACTGAGTTGTATTCAATGTCACTGAAGACCTAGTTAAATTTTTCATGGAAGTTAACCAACAAATTACTGTACACATGCTTTTATAGTTTTAAAAATCCCAACTCATTTTCAGACTCAAAGACACCAGCACATATTCTATGACTTGCAAGGAGTGTTCAGAAACAGAAACAGAAATGAAGACAAAACTGTGTCCTATCAGCAGACTCAATCTTTTAAACACTTTAGCATTAAAAATTCTACCAACAAATCGGATTTAGAATGGAGAATATTAATGACTTGTCAGCAGATTTAAAGCAATACTTACAGCTTTTTGCTATATTTATTGAGTTAGAGCCTCGCCTAAATCTTTTCTTACAGTAATAACCAGAAACTTGGCCCTGGCAGACATGGAAGTTCACAGATCAAGCAAGATTTAATGTATGTGCGTGTGTATCTGTGTATGCACACCATGCACTTTTCTACATCTTCTATAGGATCATGGGTGTGGGCTTTTTCTACATCTAATTCATATAAGCTTTCTGGAAAGTTAAAATGATCTGTATACTTCTGAGTAAAAGTAACTTTGAAGCAGTAATAGTGTACTGTGATTATTGGGGCAATTTAGTCTCTAATGGTTATGATGAGTGGGTAATGTTCTATAATTGTTTTGAATATTACACCTTGAAGACAGTAGTGTTATAACTTTTGCAAATTATTTTAGAATGCAGAGCTGCAGTACACTTAGCTGTTCCCAACTGTAATCTCCTTTATTGTACCTTTGAGAAATGAAGCTTCGACTGAGTATTCCTACTTAATAAATCAAGAGCTAGAATGTGTCTTCTTGCTCCTATTCCAGGGGTTTTCACCCTATACTGTACCACTTGTATCTCAAGATATGACAGACTTGGTCATGTCTAGAGAAATGTCTCCAATGCTCGGTCATCTGTGGACCGCATTCAGAGCTGTGCATCATCTGTATTCCACCTGCTACGTCCTTCAAGAGTTTTACTGTATCTGTGTAGCCTCTAGATTGATGTTTTAAAAATAAATCAGTTTTAGTTAAATATATTATAAAATACAAATTTCATTCTCATAAAATTATCATTTTGCCATAAATGGAAGAAATCCATAAAATACCTTCTAAACAAAATGAGAGCATGGTCTCAAAATTTAGATGTATCTTCTTGCCTTGCTCTCTTGTTAAAACTTGAGAGTCACAGGTTTTCCTGTGGTGATAAAGATACATTTGTAGTAACTCAAGGATGTCCACTGATGACATAAAAAGACTGAAAGAAAACATAAAAGGGCTAATTCCTTAGCATGTGATCCAACTGCTCTTTAACATCAAGTTTGAGTGCCATGTGAAGTCAGCTTACATCTACCAATGTAAGCTACACACTTGGAGGACTTGTAAACTAAACCCTACAGAAAGAGACAGGGGTTCTTAGGCTGAGAATGGAGTTTTAGCCTGAGCATGGTCACTAAATTGTTAGGTAAATCTGGTCCAGCAACAAAGATATGCTGATACAAGTATGCCAAGCATCAAGGCGCTCAATGGACTTGGCCTCCTGGGGCCTCTGGTTCCTCTGCCAAATGATGAGAATGGATTGGAAAGTCACTGCCTCTCATTTCTAGACCCTGGAGTGCACCGTCTTCACTGACTCTTTTCATTATCAACATTGGTGACACTTTCCGTTCCCAGAGTTTGGCAACTTTTAAGACATAATAAGAACCCCCCTTTTAACAAAGATAAACCAGAAAATATAAAATGAATTTTATCATCTTCCTAACTCAACTATCTGCATATAAATTTAAGAGTGGCAATTTCCAAAGTCACATCATAACGTGGATAAGTCATCCTCAAATCTTCTCCAGAAAATGACTCTTGTCTTGGAAATTCTAGCAAGGATACTCTACCACCTCTGTGTTTTTGGTAAAGAATGATTATTTTTAGATGAGCAGGAGATCCTACGTTCCTCTCCTCATTGCAGCAGAGATATTTCATGCTTCTTTCAACTAGTCCAAATTCAGAATATAGCTGTAGACGTCTGAAAGAGCCTGTTAACAGGAATATATTCATTCAAGGAATGTTATACTCCTTCATTTATGAATAAATCATCTCTGAGTTTGAGGTCTATTTTATGCTTTGTAACTTTTTATTTCTTAAAGAAGATTTATAAGATTTTAGCCCACTCTATTCTTATATTTGAGTGTTTTGTGTTTTAGCCTTACTTATCATCACTTGCATTTGGAAAGGTGGGGCTCAGTAAAGTTGGAATATACATATTAGGAAGCAAACTTGTATAACTTTGGACATAATACATAAAATACTGAGTATTTCTTTAAATATTCCAGCTAAGATTATATAATTAATATTACAATCACACTTTATAACAATAAAGGGTTATTTTTAAGGAAGAGGCAGAGTTCTCTGTGAACATATATGATTGAGATGATTTAAGGAACACATAAAATTGAGTTAAATGTCCTTTCACCCATCAATCTTCCAAAATACATATGGGAAAAAAACATGACTCAAATAGCTTAGCGAAGATAATGGATATCTATAGAAGTACTTTAAAAATAAGGTTGAGAATTATAAAAGTAGCTCACAGAACAAAACAGAAAAGCAAAGTTAAAGATTTTTGCTTTTAACCAATAAACACAAATCAAATACACTGGCAATCCAGGTTGGTAGTTCCTCAGACCACTCACGGATTACTAATGGTCTTCTTTTGAGTCTATATTTTCAATATCACACATCCAAAGGTCTAAACTGTAAAAGGCATCCAGCCTGACTCACTTGAAGAACTCTATTTTAACTCAAAGGATATATAATTAGAATACTACTACTCTAGCACTTCAAGATATTTTTAAGTTGTTTGAAAACTGCTATATTATCACAGAAGGTTCCTCTCTGGCACAGAAAATGGAAAAGCTGCTCCATTTGTTCAGCGTGCTCTTGGATCTACCTTTTTTTTTACTGTCGTTGTCTCTCCATTTCCAGGCCATTGGGACCTCTTGCCTTCACCATCGCAGTTAGTCCCCTGTAGCCATCTGCTGCCAACTAGGCTTCCTAAAACACTGCTACAATGGTGACATATCTCTGTTGAAAGGCCTGCAGAATATCCTGTTTCACTGCAGTGCATTCAAACCCTACAACTTCTCCCCAGTGCACATTTCCAACTATTTGTCCCAAACGCTTTGCTTCACTAACAATGCTGTCCGACTCCCACTGTGGCCCCCAAAGCTACAATCCTGATTGGAGCCATCACTCTGTTTCTATCCTTGACCATTTTCCACCTGTTTCTGTCCTTGATCCTCTCTAGCAGGGGTCAGAGACTTACTCTGGAAGGGTCAGAGGGTAAATGCCATAGGCTTTGTAGGCCTAGAAGTTTCCCTTACAACTATTCAACTCTATCATTATAACACAAAAACAGCCATAGGGGTATGTAATGAATGAGCAGAGTTCCACGAAAACTTTATTTTTGGATACTAAATTTGAATTTTATATAATTTTCCTGCGTCATGAAATACTATTCTTCTTGTGATTTTTTTTCAACCACTTAATGTAGAAACAATTCTTAGTTAATGGACCATACAAAAACAGGCCATAGGCTAGATTGCTCCATGGGTTGTAGTTTGCTGACACCTACTCTACTGTACATCTCAAAAGAGCAGCCAGTGATTAGCATGATTGAATTTAACTCCTTCTCAGAATCCTGCAATGGCTCTCAGTTCCACTCAGGGCAAACATTCAGGTCTTTACCATGGCCCATATAAAACCTTATACAGTCTGGTCTTCTTTGTTTCTATCTTCAATTACTTCAGTTACTCTCTTTGGTTTTGCTCTGCTCCAGCTTACTAACCTGCTTTCTGTTCCTTGAACACACTGAACACAAGCCTGCCCCAGGGCCTTTGCACTGGCTGGTCTCTCTGCCTGGAATCTGTTTCCTCATATGTTTCCATGGCTGTCTTGCCTGCTTCAAGATTTTGATCTAACATCATTCTCTCAAAGAGTCTATCCCGACCACTCTATTTAAATTTTAACCACGCTGTTATGGGTTGATTATTGGTATGTTGGAGCCCTAACCTCCAGTACTTCAGATTCAGAATGTGACTGTATTTGCAGATAAGGTCTTTAAAGAGACAATTCAGTTAAATGAGGCCATTTGAGCAAGGCCTAATCCAGTTTGACTAGTGTCTTTATAAGAAGAGGAAATTTGGACACAAAGGAAGATATCAGAGGCCTACCCTCAGACAGCAGAGGCCATGTGAGGACACAGTGAGAAGGCAGCCACCTGCAAACCAGGGAGGGAGGCCTCAGGAGACACCAACCCAGCTAGCACCTTGATTTTGGACTTCCAGCCTCCAGAGCTGTGAGAAAATACATTTCTGTTGTTTAAGACACCAAATCTGTGATATTTTGTTATGGAAGCTCTAGCAAAGTAACATACAGCCTAACTTCCACAGCCCTCGCAAACCGACTGAACTTGTTCTATTTTTACCCAGAGCACTTTATCACCCACTAACATACTATTTAATTAATCCACTTAGCATGATTATTATCCAACTCTCTGCTATACGAGGGCAATGATCTTTTGCTTGTATGATGTATTACAAGTTCCAAGAATAGTGCCAACCAAGAGGGTACATACTTCACAAATACCTGCTGGATAAATGAAACCTAACAATACATTATCTCTATGTATCCCCTTCCTCTCTTTCTGTGTTCTTGTTCGAAGGTCCAGTTGCCAATTCAGCATCTCCAAGCCCATAGCTACTAAAACGCAGCTTAAACACCACCACTGCTAAGAATGTTTCTCTTGCCACCAGCACAAAGTGGATTCCCTCTTCGAATTCTACTAAAACACTGCCTGTACCTCTCTCCTGGTATTTAACACATTCAAGCCTGTAATAAGATTGTTTATATATGTTTTAACTTCTCTACAAGCTTCTTTCTGGTGCAAGCTGGTGTCTCATGCATCTTCAAATATCTCTTTTGCACATAGTGGAGCAATATACAAATAATGTGGCATTTTTTAGGTAGAAGAGGATTTTTTATAAAAGAACACTAAAGCATAATGAAGTGTAACTCTTCAAGTATACAGATCTTAAATTTTATTATTTTTGAAGCATATATTTGAGCTATATATTCTATTTGCTTTTAGAAAATTTTAAATTGATATAAACGGAACACACTTTGACCTCTTTTGAGGACTCCAAAACAACTGAATGATGTTAGTTACTATACTTTGCACTGATTTATCAGTATCCAAAAGAGGGCTCAGGATTACTTGGAATGAGTATTGATCGCAACTACTGTTCTAAAAAACGCTGGCCTGGGGACTTCCCTGGTGGTCCAGTGGTAAAGAATCCGCCTTCCAATGCAGGGGATGCGGGTTCGATTCCTGGTAGGGGAACTAAGATCCCACATGCCACGGGGCAACTAAGCCCACACAACACAACTACTGAGCTCGTGTGCCTCAAGGAGACAGCCCACGCGCCCTGGAGCCTGTATGCCACAACTAGAGAGAAAGCCTCATGCTGCAACTAGAGAGAAGCCTGTGTGCTACAACGAAGACCTGATGCAGCCAAAAAAATTAAGAAAATAAATACACAAATATTAAAAAAAAATGCTGGCCTGAAAAAGTACCTGGTGGCAGCCTGAACAGGGATAACTTAATTTTTCTGATGAGCAAACAGGTATGGAAGAATGTAAACTTGTCCAAGGTCTCCTGCTAAAATGAGATGGTGCTAAGATTTAAGTTTAGGTCTTCTTGGCTGCCAACACCAGGTATTTCTAACAGAGCAGGACATCACCATAGACACTTATCACAATGTAAGGTTGAAAGAACAATGTCTTCTGGAAATAGCAGTGTAATGGACTAGTAACAGGACTAACCAGCTCCCATGATCTTGATAAAAATCACCTGAGTAACTCTGACCTCAACATTCTCTTCTGAAAATAAAGTCAGACCAAATAATTTTTATGATCCATTGAGATTTTACACGTCTACGATCCAATAGCATATTCCAACAAAACTATTTATATAAGTAGCATAATCTACATAATATTGTTTCTATTATTGTCAGTGTGTTGTGCACCTTCACTATTTTGAACTTGAACAAGCTTTTTAACCTTCCGAGATCAAAGACTAAGCATTCACTTGGAGATGGGCTAGGAGGGCATCACTGGATGACACATTTGCATGCATTTGGGTATATGCCCAGCAGTTGGCTGTATAGTTTCCCTTGGGGAATCTTTAGTAGACACAACATAAAACCGATCTTTAAAGTTCTAAAAGCCGTTTATAGAACTGGCTTGAAAGCTCTTTGAAGACTTCTGACTTTTGTTTGGCTCAGGGAATTGCAAAATGTTTAGGAAACTCTTTTATGTATACCCCCTAATAAAACAGGCTCTGTGTATCTCAAGGGTGTATTACAGAAGAGGAACACGACTGACTTGGTAGGCTTTAAAACTCTTATCTTAACCTGGTAACTTTGCAAAATGGAAATCTTCCCATTGTAGAGGTGATAATACTGAGCTAGGGGAAATTTAAAACTTTCTCAAATGTATATACAAGCTGGAGAAGAAAACTGCAGATACAAGACAGAGCAACTGTGCATATATATATATATCTTACATATAAATATAAGTATATATAATTGTGTGTGTGTATATATATGTATGTGTATGTGTGTATATATATATATATATATATATATATATACACACACACACATATACAATTACAGTACATCCAAGGTGGTATCTTTTTGTTCCAACAGGTTTACCATAGTTAAAGATTGAAAGAACCTAGAAATTTCTATATTATTAAAAACATTATAGTGCAATCATTGCACATATACTATGTTCACTGTAGAAAAATGAGAAAATACAAATACATAGAATTTTATATATAAATCCCTCATAGGATATATGACTTTTGAAACAAATGAGAAAATACACATCACCTACTCCTATTTGAAAATGTGCAGTTATAACTCCTTTGTGTACAATTAGAGAGAATTCAGACTTCCAGGGCTCTGGATTATCTACAACAGTTTCTATAATGGGAAGAAGTACTGGGCAGAGATAAGAAAGCAGAACTACAGCAGAGATTACAATGAGTAGCTGACATAGCTGAGATCTGAAGAAGTGATATAGGCAAGCAATCACAACCCTACCAACTTTGGGGAAGACACGTAGTAAAACAGCGGTATAAGATGTGGTTACTTTGTCCCCTAAAATACACTGGTGTGCAACTTAGTCAAACATCCAATGACTACTTATTAATCATTTATTATGCACCAGGCATGGTCTACACACTAGATTACAATAGGAACAGAACAAACAGGATCCTTAAAAAGAAGTTCATATCCCAGTTTTACAGACACTTGTAAATAATCTAACTTATTTTAGATCATGGTCATTTCTGTGGAAAAGGTGATCATATATCCCAGTTTGTCTGTGACAGTCTTGTTTTGTGCCTATATTCTTGCTGTGATTATTAAGATGGCCTCCCTTTACTCTCCAAAGTGTCCCAATTTTGGCCACCCTATCTGTAAAAGAAATTTCAGAAAGGTGATATAAAAGAAAGTCACTGTAGGAGGGGTTATTTTGGATTGGATGATCAGGAAACGACTTACTAAGATGATGCTTGAGCTGAGAATTAAAGTCATCAGACAGCTCTTCAGAGTGAGTTTAAGAAGGGAGAATTGTATAATGAAACAAAGATATAGTTTGGATTCTGCCAAATCTAGTTTTATATCTTACTCCCACCACATCCTAGGTTTGGCACCATGGACTAGGCTCCCCACAGGGTGCTCAAGTGCTCTCGTTTTAAGTCCGATAATGTGAGTCAGAAAGGAACACATTAAATTATATAGAGAAAGAAACTGATACTTATTTATAATATCCTCCCACAAATCTATATTTTTGAACAGATATACGGTAAACACTGTGTTAGGGTAGAGCTGGAGAATTAAATATATTTATGTCACTTAGAAGACTCAGGTCTACTTGAGATACACCTCTAACACCTGAATCTGTTAAATAATACAGTGTTGATGACTAATTAAATGCTGAACAATGGGGGACAGACAACTTGTACTATGAGAGCTCAAAAGGGAATGAAATCAATGCACATCAGAGAGTGGAGACAGCTCCAAGCGGGTAGAAATGGAATGTGAACAGGCACTTAACTGATTCACTGCCTGATTCGCTCAGTAAGCCACAGAAGCACTTTCCCCGACAAGGAACGGAACCTTCTGGTGGGCTTGCTTTGCTGGTAGTTTCTGCTGCAATCTGGTAGTGTAAGCAATTTGGCTTTTCAGCAAAACTTCCTTCTCCTGCAAATAAACCCACTGATCCTCTTTCTCCCAGCTGCTTTCTTACCTTCCTTGTTTGGCTTCCCTCTCATCGGCTTCTCTCCCTCTAATTTTCTTCAAAGGAGCATATATATATATATATATATATATATTTTTTTTTTTTTTTTTTTTTTTTTTTTTTTTTTGCGGTACACGGGCCTCTCACCGTTGCGGAGCACAGGCTCCGGACGCGCAGGCTCAGCGGCCATGGCTCACGGGCCCAGCCGCTCCGCGGCACGAACCCGCGTCCCCTGCATTGGCAGGCGGACTCTCAACCACTGCGCCACCAGGGAAGCCCCCAAAGGAGCATATTTTGAAGGCTTATTGCGTCACCTAGGTTGCTCGTTGTCCTCGCCTCTCCTTGGCTAAAACCACAAGAGACAGCTGTCCTCCGCTTTCGGAAATCTAAGCACACGTTGGTTTGTGGAGTTAACTGCCCTGCATTTATTTGCTGCACTAGCAGAGCAACGTGGGGCAGGCGGGAATCATGAAATAGCTTACAAAACCACAAGCCTCAGCCCTTAACAACCACTTAATAAACTTCAGTTGAATCAATAAATGGCAGTTATGGTTATTGAAAACTAACACAATAAAAGGCAAAATAGTTTTTAAAAATGCAGTCATTTATATTGGTTACTTTAGATTTATTCCGAATTACCAGGCAGCATAATGATGAGGTATCCAATTACCTTTAGGGAAAATTTATTTTTAAAAAAACAGAACATCCTATGGATATCAGCTCAGTAATCATGACAAAAGCTACCCATTTATGGGATGTTGGCTAGCAAGAGAAATCTATGTAGGAATATCCCCATTTTACAGATGAGTTGACCCAGCTCAGAGCAGCTGGATGACCTTCACAATCGTAGAAATAAGGATAGAGCTGGAAGTCCAGCACAAGGCTCCTAACTCTTCCTCTGTGCACGCGTTGCGCTCCAGAAGCATAGCTGGGGGTTAAGCAGAGAGAACAGCTCCTCTGGAACATTCTAAGAATTATGATTTTTTGTTTTTAATGTAATATATTCATATTATGGTCATTAAGACTATGATGTAAAGACATTAGAGGGAGCAAAACAGAGCCAGACAGTGAGCCAGACATGAGACACATAAAGAAGGGTGTCTAATGATGGAATGCCTTTCACTCCTCCAAGCAAAATTTTACTCCTTTTACTCCTCCAAGCAAAATTTGGCATAGTTCTTCTCCTACCTCAGCCACTCATTCAGTCCTCTGACTCACTCTTCCTGAAAATAATTAGTTGGCCCTCCTCAGCCATTATTACATGTTGATCTGCCTCAGAGTCCTATGCATTCACCTTTTAAACATATACACACTAATATATACATACAATAGATAACTAATAAGAACCTACTGTATAGCACAGGGAACTCTATTCAATATTCTATAATAACCTATATGGGAAAAGAATCTGAAAAAGAATAGATACATGTATATGTATAACTGATTCACTTTGCTGTACACCTAAAACTAACACAACATTGTAAATCAATGATTTACAATACTCCAATATTTACAATATAATACTCCAATAAAAATTAATTTGAAAAAGTAAAGTGAACATTGGTCCCACATAAAGAACATCTTGAGACATTCTGATGGTATTGAGTGTATCTATCAGGCAGAAGAAATGGAGAATGGTAGGCACAGAAACATGGTTTGCAAAGGCTGGATCAAAACTAGTTTGTTTGTCAAAATTGTTGGCATATACTGCAAAAAATATACCAATGATGATTTTCATCACGGCCAGTTGGACTTTGCTTTCTTCCACAAGGAAGGGCAGCTCCTCAGATCTTAGCCCCTTCCCCGCAACTCACAAGGTATCTCATGCTGGAAAAAGGAGTCTGGAGAGAAAATATACTTTATGAAAGAAAATCCATCATCGTCCTCAGCAAGCACAAAGCGTAACCATATCACCCTGGGCTGTAATACCATCTACCACTGCCACAAACATCACACTGTCTTCCTGTGTCATTTAATGTGGCTGGTTACGGTGACACCTCCTCAAAAACAGAGTCCATCTGTTTGAAGGTGTAGGTTCATTTTACTTATAAAGTTTAAGAGAAACAGAGAAATTTTGGGCAGAAGCTATATGGTCAAAGTAAAAGATAAACAGCGATAGTAAAAGATGTGGTGGATTGACAGGAACCTTACAAGCCAACCCAGGGATATGATTAGGTTGCTTGTGCCTCTTTCAATATATTTTGAGGGGAAGCAATGTGACTAATGTTAGTAATTTTAAACAAAGCAAGCCTTGTCAGTGGTAGTCGGTGAATATAAAATAATAAATATGGCCAAGAGCATGTTTCTCCTACTTAGTTTTCCCACTGGCTTCTAGGATGGGGTCAGCCAATGGAAGCACTAGCAAAAATTGGAAGGTTGGAGAAAGGAGAGGCCAGCAATTTTCTTTTTTTCCCTTTTCCTGAGCTCCCTTACTGTCAGGTCTCCATGGGTTGGCTATGTCCCTGGACTAAAGGCCACATCTCCTGTCAAGCAGTCTTCTGCCCACCGGTTCCCTCTCCAGGCTTCAGAAACGGCCCCCATCCCTTGCTCCTTCAGCGGTCTGCTATTATTCGAGTACCCCTTACCCCTTGTTGACTTCCTTACCCCTGCCCACATACATGGCCCCTTTAGTAAATTATTTTCCTGAGATCTCTTTCTTTCCTGCCAGGAAATAACTGATACATATCAAAATCAATGTATAATATCCTCAAGAGCCTGTATGGTGAAACTTCAATATTTCTTTGCATATTTAAATGAAGCACTGATGTGTAACTGTTGAAGTTTCTGCTAAGAAAGTCTGATTACTTTAACCAATAGCGGCAAATACAGCTCCTTCTATGAATATTAGCTCTTCCCTTGAGAGCACATGATTAATTTTGTCAGTTAGTCAAGAAATGAGTTTTAAGAGTTTAACATGACTCAGACTGTGAAATCAGATCACTTACTACTTTGAAGTTCTCACAATGGCCAAAACAATCTGCTCTTTGGAAGAGTCTTTAAGCCATATAAGTTTTACCTAATACACTAATTATGTGGTAATAATTATGTGGTAAAGAACTTAAAATACAAAGTTAATAAACATTAATATGCAGATTTTCTTCAGAAATGAAAGGGGCAACCAGTATTCTGCATATATGGGTGTTTTATCCATTGAACCTAGGTATCCTCTAACCAGATTTGGTAGCCATGGCAGAATTTGAGATAAGGCAAGAAGCTGCGCCCCTCAAAATATCCCTTCACTCCTGAATGAAAAGTCAAATTTATTAATAGAGGCCAAAATAATTCTTCTGATAAAGCTTAAAATGTAAACTCTTGCTGGGAAAAGCAACCTAATTACAAATCTTCCTTGGCAGTCAAGAAAAACATCATCCTTTGCATTCTTCTATTTGAGGGCAGGTTTCAACAGAAGAAGCAAATTGAGCATAACTTGTGGCATTTTATGCACATTTCAATAATGCAAATTTTACATAGTGCTATAAGAAATACGATCTCCCTTTATCAGCAAAGTTTGAATGAATTAAAAAACATAAATGTAATCAAGTATAGCATAGTTTCAGAGCAGGCAGGCCAAGCAAATATAAGCTGTTTCATTCAACTGCCACATGCCAGGCCCACGTGAACTGAGAAATAAAAACTCCTATCACCTTTTGCCAGGATGAAACCTGAGTTTTATGAATCTTTAATTATGTGAGGTCTTCAGGGACACATCTTTTGCATGAGATGCGTCGGCCCTGTGTTCAGATGTGGCAGGGATGACGGACAGAAGAGGACAGAGGGGATTGAAAACATGATTCTGTGATTTGTAATCAGGAGGCGAAAGAAGGAAGTGTGCGTAGCTAGAAACAGTTTTTCTTAAGTTTCTTATTTTGCTAAGCATCAACCTTTATTTTCTCTTCATACTTTAAAAATGCAACAGAAAAAAAATCTAAATCTTTAAATCACTAGCCTTGTGAATGGCTTGATCCACAGTCCCTTTAACAATGATAAGGCTGGAAGCGATTCAATGCAAATTTGTAAAACAGATGCTCTCTCTCTCTCTCTCTCTCTCTCATCTAAAGTTCTCTACTTGATGAAATGAAGAATGCTTATGTCATGCTTTTAGTAATATAATTTTATTAAATTTGAAGTACTGTAACCCACTACTTAAACAGCAATTCAAAGCTTAAAAGAATGTTTCGGTTTGAATTGCCTCTGTTTCACTCAGGTGGAGAGTTGAACTTCACCACACCTGTAGCTCATCATCTTGAAGCCTGAAACAGAGCTCCAGGCAATAGCCACTTCACACATATGTTTTGGGAATACCTGCTAATAGGAAAATGTGTTCAGGTCTTGATTTTTCAAGAAAACTATGTGCAGAGAATTGATAAATGTCCGAACAACCTTCCAAAAAGAACCATAAAACATTCCAATACTAAACTTCACACATAAAGAAGAGACAGTTTAAAATTCAATATCTGCAATATTATTTACCCTTTTCAACGGGTCAGCATTTATATGACAGGGTGTTCCTTGGGCTCCTATAGTACACAAATTGCCCATCAATAGAATATGTCTCATACTACTAGCGTCAGACTAAAATCCTCAAAATCAACTCCATTTCTTTAGATGTACAAAAATATATTGGTTACCATGAGCCACATCTAGATTAGAATATAATATGGTACAAGAAGATGTAGGTGTCAAATTGAAAAGGAATTAGGATAACTGATCCTGTATTGCACAGCACTACACTGAACATGGTGGCCACTAACTTTTAATATTCGCATATGGATTTCTGAGATTTATTATATACAAAAGAATCTTTAAAAATGCTTATATTTTCATAACAAGTAAGGCCAACACATGTGTTTGTAAAATCCACTCTGCAAAATGATTTGCCATGATAAAAATATGTAAAAAGTTTCTGGTAAAATGAAAGCATCTTATTTTACCTGGACAAATTTGTATTCCTGAATTTGTACCCTCTAACATAAAGATTATTTTAGAAAAAAATCACTAATTTAAAATTATTTATTTATAAGCAATCCTAGGCATTGCCAAAACTTGTATGAAAAGCTCCCAGAAAAGGAAACTGCTTTTCTCTAACTTGTGATAGCAATAAGGCACATCAAAGGAGAGTTTGTCTTCGTGAAAATTTCTTTGCACTTCAAATTTTCTGTTTGTATAAAGGCATGGGCATTTTGGTATCAAATGAAAGGCAACTGCCAACAACACACATTAAGTATTTCAGAAATAACCTGTTTCCAAATGTAAAACAAAATCACTATTTCCTTAGATCACATCTTTAACTGAAAAAGTGAAGATTAAGGGCTTGCTGGTAAAATGAAGAAAAAAAATCATCCAAGGCATATTCATATTGTTTTAAATTTTTGATAACTACAAAGACATATGCTGATTGTTCAGGATACAATTAGCAACTGCTTGCATATCCAACCTTAAAGCAAATTTTTTAAACTAATTCAACTCTGCTTCCTACTTTTTCATTAATTACTAGCTAAGGGACTTGAAAGCGCTCTAATGAATTTTACATTAGATTCTCCAATGTGAACAGTGTATATTATCACAGCATCTAGTAAACGCATAAATTGGTTTTTCCAAGTTGCATTCTGAGCAGTTGCAAAGATTCTGGCTGGATTTTACAACCTTTAGCATTAGAGACTGAGCTGAAAAGAATTTTTACGAGAAACAAGTTGCTGTAATCACATTTCCCAGGTCATAAATCTAACTTACTATTTTATAATAATCTGTCCTATTTCTCAAAGTTCTTATATTTTTCTCCTGTGGCTCAGAAAGAAGAGAATGAATCCCACCTATATTGATTTCTAAATACGCATTAAATAAGGTTTAAAATATTTCTGCTATACTAGCTTTCCATCAATTTCATATTATAAGTTACCATGCAGTCATTAGCCAACCGCTACATTTTGGATTCAATGCTTATGGTTTATGACTTCACAACCATTTACCATCTTCATAAAATTCTTTGAAATCAGAAGTTTCAGAAAACTATACACAAACTGAGCAAGAAAAGGCAGAGCACTGCACCCAAATCCAGCAAGAAACAGGTAGAACCTTAAAACTGCCTTATCAAAGAGGAAATTACAGATTACCATGGAAACCTCATGCAAAACTTTCTTTTATAAAATAGTTCTCTAATTTCATAGCTAGATAAAAGATCCCCTATTGAGCATTGTCCAATAAGACATGACATCCTAAATGGCGCATCATCCTTAATTGAACGTTTATAGCAAATATATTGATATTATTGATCACAATTGACATGATACAGCAAACTCATATTGGGACTAAGTATACAACAGAGCTCCAAGTTAACAAAAGGCAGGTACAGACTCTCAATAACTATTCTTAAAAGTGTCAAGAGCCACCACAGTTTGCACTGCTTAAAGATTAGTATCTGATAACAATCCTGTTATTATGTTTATGAATACTTAATAATGCTCTCAGAAAATCATTTGATTTTCACAGTTATCCCCTCAAAACTGTTTTTCCTGATCGGGTTGTCAACATAATCATATATGCAGTTCTGCTGTTCACCATAAAGACTTTACTTCCTAGAGAAAATGTTGCTCAAATTCATCCCTCATCCTTGCAGTATAGTGTATAGGTGGTTTTTTTTTTTTCCACTAACTCTTCTTTCTCATGATTTAGATAAAAGAAGACACGTGTAAGTTGAAAAAATAAAGCTAACAATAGTTATTCGTAGCCAGAATCAAAGTGTGGTATTTCATCAACCCAGCTTTGCTCCTCAGAAGTTTGAGGGTCCATTAAAAATATCTATTATCAGAGTCAAAGTAGTTTTGGTCCCACCTGTCACCACCTTAATTACGGCATTGCCTAGGAATTTCACGGGCAGCAAAACTGCTGGTTTAGGCTCATAATTTTGGAACACCTTAAAAAAATATTCTATCAACGCTTAGATTTAAATAGAATTTCCATTTCAATTGTGCAAACTGTTAAACATTAAAATCCACTGCAATGAAACAAATATCAAAGCTCTCATGGACATTATACTCTTCAGCTGTTTTCACAATTGGCTCACATTTTGCAAGGAATTCAGAAATCCAAAAGAAATGTCCTTAACTCTTTCACTGCTAAGTTCTATAATCAAATACTAGAAATAATCTATGGATTATAATGATCAAAGGTAGAGAATTTCTAAATACCTGCAGGAAGAACAGCTTTGTGATTTTCCAGCAAACTGCAGCAAGCAGGAGGAAGGGAAAAAACCTCACACAATCATGCATTTAAAAAAAAAAAAATCTTTCTACTCTGCAGACACTGCTTCCTGAGATTGAGACACATTTAACAGCGACACTGCCAAAAAGACACAAAAGATATATCCACAGAATCCAGTTCTATCCCAAAATTAGAGCTGCATTGCACACATTTTTAGAAACGTGAATCTCAGCAAACATAACTGTATTTTATTGACAGCATTATAAATAAACACAACATAGAAATAGTGAGCCTTTCCTATTCCATTTCAACTTCGGTACCATGCTCTACCAGCCTCCATTAAAAAAAAAAAAAGTCATTACCTGTATGAAGAGAACCTGTTAATAGCCTGAGAAGGTACTGGGCAAATTTCAATATTTCACGTTTACATCGTTTTCTACAGCCACTCATCTTAAGCAACAAGGTATTCCTCTGAGAAGAGCCAGAAGTCTTTGCCAATAGAAAAAAGACAGTCTCTGAGGGGAAACTTCTGTCTCAGTTTATGTCACAGGCTGCCTTACAACTCCTGTGGAATTAGCTGTTAGTGCCTGAATCAGAAATTCCTTTAAAAAGCTAGAGAAGCCGGATATAGATAGAACGGTAACAGGGTGGTGAGAAAGGGCTGCTTCTCAGGTCACCAAGTTCTTCTGTGGCAACAGATAGGCTGCCGGTTCCCACGTGTAGTAACCCACGGTGGCTCAGCTCCACATCCCCTCTCCAGGAGCAATCACAACCTCACAGACCATTCAGAGGGAGGCGGGGCCTGCAATGCCAGCTCATCAATGAATCAGCATGTAAGCAGGTGAGGGGACAGATGACAGGTCACTGGGGCTGAAACCCTTTGGATATCAGTAAAAGGAGCCCACAAATGCCATCAAGCCTGCTGGGGAGGAATCTCACTGTCCAAGGCTGTACAAAATGATTCCCCCCGCCAAAAAGGCAAGTAGGAAAGCATGTTGTTCAAGGTCAGACACCAGACAATTCCCTGATACAGTGTTAATCAGATTCAGAAAGCCTAAATGGTGAAAAGGCTCATTTGAGAAGCTGACCCTGATTCTAAACAGATTTGAAGATTTACCACCAAATAGAGGCAAAGCTCTTTTGTCACAGATAAATATATTCCACTTCATGGGCACAGAGGTGGAAAATAAGCTGTTACCTAAATCTGGCTGTGTTTTCTGCACTGTCCAGGCTCAGGGATTTGAAAATCAGGGGGGAAAAAAAAATCATTGTCTCCTTTAAAATACAGTAGACTGGAAACCACAACCCTTAAGCCCCTATACTTGCTTCCAGGCAACAGAGCTCCAAAACTAATTTACTGCATTATCCTAAGAGAACGACTGCCTCAGTTTCCTCATATTTCTAAAAGGTAAACTGCAACTTGCTGGCTCCTTACCAGTTGACTTAATAGTGAGAACAATTGCGAGAGCTCACAATTTTCACAAAGAGCTATTCTATTAAAGATAGTGTTACAGAGGTAGGCAGTTGCTATAAAAGCTAGAAAACTTCCTTGAATGTGCAGTTTTTGGGTTTTTTGTTGTTGTTGTTGTTTTTCATTCCTGAGTGCCTTGGGCAGTTTCTAAGATTTGTCGACACTCTATATTTCCAGGGTGTTTGGTAATGTATTTGTTTTTGCTTATTTTGTGTGTGTGTATCTCCTTGATATCTCCTTGATACTTAGTGTATGATACCTCCTTGATATTTAATGCACGTGGATGTGCCTCCTCCATATTTTAAATACCTAGACAGGCCGTTTTTTTTTTCTGACAGTTGTAATAATTCTACTTGGAGCTAATATTTCCCAACAATACTATACATGAAATAATGTTCTTTTACAATCAAGAAAGAAGTACTCCTGGAACCACAGACTTAACAAGATCTAGTAGTAACTCGCTCTTTTCTGTAACTCTCCCATATGTCCACCAGACTCAGTGATATCATCATCCGAAGGAGATAATGAAGCATGCTTTCCGAGAATTTTTAGGACTTCAGTTGGAAGTATCTGAGATAAAAACAGGTTTATAAACAAAGGTTAGCAATACACTTCTTAAAGTTCTTTCTCCCATGCATTTGCCATGAGTGATGGCATCCCAAAGCTTGAAATTGGCAGAAGAAATACACTATTGTAGTTCCAGAGCTGGGACAAATAATTTTAAAGCCCCACTTTCTTATCTATAAAATGGGTAACAGGACACTGTTCATTTGTTGGAGGGTGAAATAAGATATGGTATAGATGGCATTAAGCAGAGCACTTTCATTCATTTATGCAGAAATTATGTATTGAGCACTTGTTTTGTTCAATACATGGTTCTAGGTGCTGGCAGTACAGCAGTAATGAAAAAAGGCAAAGCCTCTGCATACACAGAGCTTACACCTTAGATTAGAAAACAACAAATTAACAAAGAATAAATAAAAAATATCACATATAAATAGATGCTATGGAGACTATTAAAAACCCGATTAACAGAATAGAAGGTGAGTAGATTGAATGGTCAATGAAAACATTTCTTCTTCTGGAATACAGATTACAAGGAGACAGCCATCAACCATAAGATGTTCAGGCGAAAGAGCACGTCAAGTACAGTGAAAAGCTTGTGCCAACACCACCAGCTGGAGAAGAGCTTGGCATCCTCAAGCAACAGAAAGAAGGGTGTGACTGCTGAAGCATACTGAGTCAGGAGAGCCTTATAGGAGATGATTTCATAGGGGAGGCCAGGGCCTACAAACCAGGGCCTACTAGTATGCAGGGTCTTATAGCCAGGGTAAGGAATTTGGATTTAGTCCATGGGAGCTGGAAAGTCACTCCAGGGAGTAGGAAAATTATATGATCTCTCTGCTATGTAAAGGATGAACTGTAGAGGAGCAAGATTAGAAGACTGAACTGGCATCGCAGTAGTCTAGGGGAGGATGATGGTGGCATGGCTTGGAGTAGAAATGAGAAGTGGTTGATTTCTGGATATATTCTGAAACAGAATTAGTAGGGTTGAAAATGAGGGAAAGCAAAAAATTAAGGATGACTTAGTTTGAGGCTTGAACAATTAGATAGATAACTCTAATGAACTAATAAAATAAAACAACCGTGGGTAGACTATGACAGTTGAGAAAGTCAAAAGTTCTACTTTGGACATATTAACATTGAGGTTCTGTTTCTTTGTTTTAGCAAAGTGTTTTATTCAAGAGCTTCTCAGCACCATTTAGTTGTCAGAAAGAACGGATATCCCCTTTTCGTGCCCACCCAACTCCCAATCCCAGAGGCAGAAGTTAAACCATTTGGCAAGAGCTCCTGCTAATGATTATAATTCAGATCATGATAAGGTTTGGGTTGTTCTCTCACCTACTTTCTCCAACCCTCTACTTAACCCGTGACTCAAGTAAAGCTGTGTTCCCCCGCAGTTCAGAACAATAGGAAGGAATCATGTCAGTCAGTTTTGATCAACCTCACATTCCTGGCCTATTAGAGGAACATAAAATTACCTTGAAAAAACTGAATTCAGTGACTGCCACCTAGGAGGGACAGTGTTACTGTCAGGCAGTTTTGAGAGCTCAAATATTAGGGTACCCTCCCCCTACTCTAGTCTCGGAACAAGGAACACTAGGTCTGTTTTCTCTCCACACACCTCAATTGCTCATCCTCTCCTGCCTTATAAAACAGACACTGAACCGAACTGGTGTGACAGACTTAAGACAAACAATTACATCTGATTAAAATGCTAAGAGACCCTGAGCTGTTGGAGATGAGGAGAGTCGATAGTATGAGTTGATCTTTCCTTCTTTTTTCTTTAGAGAGTATTTTGTTTCAGCATAAAGCACACTCTCCCAGAGAGATTCCTGGAGGAGAAATCCAAGAGTCTGACTGTGTCCGGTGGGAACACACAGTCACCTGTGTAACTCTGGCTTCAGTCCCTGGATCTGTCCTTTGCAACTACTTCAGGTCCCATGGGAGGAGGAAAAGCTGGAGGCAATATCACTCGGCCAAAGCCCCCATGGGGTCCCAGGCTGGCAGGACAATGGGTTCCTGCTCTAGTACAGCTAGCACCTCTTCAGGGACATGCTTCCTGTCCAACACCACTTCGTAGACATATTCAGAGAACCACTCATCTGTCATGCACAGGTAACGTTTGTGGCCATGGTCTTCACCCCACAAATTTTCCACTCTCCATTTCACAAAAGCATCCTCCTAATCATCCTTTTCTGAGACAGCAGTGAATGTCACGGCGTGGGTCATAAGTGACTCACCAAAAGTCAGCCTCTCAGCTTTATTCATGTTCTTCATGGAGACACCAAACACTAACTCAAGGTCATAGACATTCATGTCACTGAGGCCCAACTTGCCATTGAAGTGTTTTCCAACATCACAGCCAAACCACACAGCCTCTCCATCTTTGATGGAGGCCGCAACCATCTTCTGCAATAAGTCAATGGGCTGGTTGTTATATAGAGTTTTTCTCCCTCCAACCATATTGCTTAAGTAGTCCACTGTGTAAAGTTTATTGTACTTGTGCTGGGGCCGAGGGTCATTCACTAAACAAATCTTATCTTCCATATTGAAGAGTGGCTTGACATGTTCCCTGTAAAACTTCAAGGGTGTTATGGGGCCAATCTTTTGATAGTTTTTATCTTTGTCTTGATATTCCCAGGCGAACGTCTCTGGTGGATTACCCAAATAGATGCACACCACTCTGCACATCTCCTCCATTGTGGTATCCTGTGTGGCTGAGATTTCTCCTTTGGTTGTGCTGTTGTATACCAGGTTCCGTAGTCGTATACAGAATTCTCTCATCTTGTGATTCAGAATATCATTCATCCTTCTGGTTGCCTCTGTTGTATAAGATTCAGGGAAGCACTTAGCAATAACACCATATTTTTCAACAATATTGACAAGCATATCCCATTATCCTCCATTATTTGCAGGATTCGTAAGCAAATACTGCACCAGCCTACCATCCTCAGGCTCTTTTTACTGTGCTGTGTCCACAAAAGCATTTAAGAAGAAATAACAGCATTCAACCTTGTCCCAGAAAAAGAGGTAAGAATGACTAAATTCAAATTCTTCAATATTTAATTTTCTCATAAAGGAAGTCTCATAACATTCAGACAAGGAAAGATCCAGCATCGCCCTGAGCTCTTCTGGTTGGTGACAGGCTTGCCTTCCAGATGCACAGCCTGTTGGAACACGTGCTGAACACCCTGGACCGTGACCCTCCTCAGACAGATGTCCAGCAGGTCGTGGGTGGTGCCGGCATGCTGGGCCAGTACGAACTGAGGATCGGAATTCAGTTTCTGAAGCAGAGCAGCTACCTTCCCTGAATTCAGTCCTGCCATGTTGTTCATGGTGCCCACGCTGCCCGGCAGGGGAACGGTAGTTTCGAGGTCCTCAGGCAAGCGCCAGGACTGCACAGCGGTTCGCTGCCTAAGCTGCCCGACCTGCCTCTCCCACTGAGATATTTTTAATGTATTCAACATTTAATACATTTTTCAATTAACCCATTCATTTAAAAATATCTCTTTAAAAGGAGAAAAGCACTACAGAACCTGCAGATATCAGAGGATACTAGGAAAATACTACATAAACTCTAGAGAAATAAATTTGGCAATTTAGATGAAATGGACAAATTGTTTTAAAAAAATCTACCAAACATGAAATAACAGATAATAATTTGAACAGTCCTATAATTGTTAAGTAAATTGAACTTACAATTTGAACACTCCCCCTCAAAAAAATCTTCAGGCCACATGGTTTCATTGGAGAATTCTACCAAATATGTAAAGAAGAATTAACACCAATTCTTCACAATATCTTCAAGAAAATAGAAAGGAAGTAACACTTCCTAATTCACTTTATGAACCAGTATTACCCTAATAAAGACAATACCAAAAAAGGAAACTACAGACAAATATCTCTCATTAATACACATGCAAAAATCCTTAATAAACATTAACAGAATAATTCAGCAATATATAAAAAGAATGATCTACCACAACCAGGTGTGGTTCAGTCTAAGGCTCTAAGGTCGCAAGACTGACTTGATATGGAAAAAGCAAAGTAATTTACCATATTAACAAGCTAAAGAAAAAAAATCACATACATTGATTCAGAAAAAATATATGACAGAGTTAACATGCATTCATAATTTTTTAAAAAAAATCTCAGTGAAATAGGAATAGAGGGCAACTTCCTCGACTTGATAAAGCACACCTACAAAAACCTACCGGTAACATTATACTTAATGATGAGAGACTGAATGGTTTCACCCAAAGATTAGGAACGAGGTAAGAATGTCTGCTTTCACCAGCATTATTCAATATAGAGTTGGAAGTAGTACCAGTGCAATAAGATAAGAAAGGAAATTAAAGACATACAGACTGTAAAGAAAAAAATAAACATCTATTTGAGGATGACATGATTATCTATGTAGAAAATACAAAAAAAAAAAACAAAAAAACTTAAAAATACTCCTAGAATGAATAGTGAGTTCAGCAGTCATAGAATACGAGCTCAACATTAATTGTACTACTGAGAAGTCATTTGTACTAGCAATAAACATAAAAATTAAAACACAGTATCATTAACAATGGCTCAAAAAAATGAATACTGAGGTTTAAATCTAACAAAACATGTATGAAATTTGTATGCTGAAAATTACAAAACCTCTGGAGAAGGAAATAAAAGTTTTGAATAAACAGAGAGATACTCTGCGTTCATGTATTAGAAGACTCAACACAGTAAAGATGCCAATTCTTCCCAAATTGACATACGGTTTAACACAGTTCTAATCAAAATATGAGCAAGATTATTTTTAATATAGAAAAGATTATATTAATTATATGGAGAGTAAAAGAAACTAGAATAGCTGAAACAATTTTTAAAAGAAGATTAAGTCTTTAAATAATTCTACCTGATTTCAAGAGTTATGCAGCTTCACTAGTTAAGACTGTGGTATTGGTAGAGAGATGGGTACGTAGTTCAATGGAACAGAATAGAAAACCTAGAAGTAAATCCACACAATTATCCACAACTGATTTTTGACAAAGATGCCAAGAGAAAATCAGTGGAGGAAAGAGAGCCTTTCAACAGGTGGTGCTGGGGCAATTGGACATCTATAGGCAAAAACTGAACCTTCACCAAGATTTCACATCTTATACAAATATTACCTCACAAAGGATCACAAAATTAAACATAAAACTACAAAAGTTTAAGAGAAAATCTATACAATTTGGGGCTAGGTAAAGATTTTTCAGACTTGACACCAAAGGATTATTTATAAAAGCGAAATTGCTAAGTTGGATGTCATCAAATTTAAAAACTCTCACTCATTTAAGAGGATGAAAAGTTAAGCTCCAAAGTGGGAGAAAATATTTGCAAAACCACATATCTGACAAAACACTATTATCTAGACTATATAACGAACGTACAAAACTCAACAGGAAAATGCATACAACCCAGTTAGAACATGAACAAAAGACATGAAGACATTTCACCAAAATAAGATATTCAAATGGCAACAGAGCACATGCAAAGATGTTTGATACCATTAGTCATAACTGAAATGAAAAATAAAACTACAGTGAGTCCATCATTACACATCTAGCTGAATAGCTAAAATGAAAAACTAGTGATAAGACCAAAGGCCGGTAAGGATGCAGAGACACTGGACCATTCATACATTGCTGGTGGGAATGTAAAATGGTACAGCCACTCTGAAAAACAGTCTGGTAGCTTTTTAAAAAAATTCTAAACATATATCAACCATTTAACCCAGCAATTGCACTCCTGAGCATCTATCCCAGAGAAATGAAAATATATGTTTAGACAAAAATCTTTATATAAACCCTTATAGCGTTTTTGTCTATAACAGCCCCAAACTGGAAACAACCTATAAACAAATAGTGATTCATACACACCAGCAAGAAAAAAGGAATGAACTGTTGATATCTACAACCTGGATGAATCTCAAGGAGATTATGCTGAGCAGGGGCAGGGTTGTGGGGGAAGCCAATCTTAAAAGGTTACATACTGCACGATTATATTTATGTAACAGTCTTGAAATGACAAAAGTTTTTAAATGGATGACAGATTAGTGGATGCCAAAGATTAAGGAAAGGGTAGGGGCCAGAGGGAAGTGAATGTAGCTATAAAAGTGCAACATGATAGATCCTTGTGCTGATAGAAATATTGTCAATTGACATTGACTGTATCAATGTCAATATCCTAGTTGTAATATTCTACTAGAGTTTTGTAAGATGTTACCATTGGGGGAAACTAAATACTTTACCATGGATCTCTTTGTATCATTTCTTACAATTGCCTGTGAATTTACTATTATCTCAAAATACAGAGTTCACTTAAAATTAAATAAATTAAACATTTTAAATACCTTTTGAACACCTATTATGCATTACTATTTTAGGTTCTGAATATACACAAGTGAACCAAACAGACAAAACAATGATTCATGGAGCTTACATCATAATGGGGGGAAAAGACAATAGAGAGGAACAAGGAGAATTGAATATGCTGAATGAAGGGAGGGGATGGTGGTACAAGTAAAATGGGGTGATCACTGAGTCCTCATCGAGGTGATATTTGGGTAAGCATTTGAAGAAGGCAAGGCACAAGAGTAAGCCATGTGGATATCTAGAATACACATATGGGTACCTGCTCTGTATATGAATATTTCTGTAATCTCTGAACAGTTAATTAATACTCTATAAACCATTCTGTTGAGGAACTTTCTTGAAATCAGCCCTTAGGGCTCATTTTTGATGTTAAAGCCCAGAGCACCAATCTGACCAATTTTTCCTCTAGGAAAGGCAACTATAAATCACCAGTTTTGTTGGTGAATCCATTGCCTGTGTCTATTTACCATTGGGGGTGTGTAGGGAAAATACTGTTGCTTAATGCTATCCTCAGGAACTTACAAAACAGAATTAGGAAAACAAATATAAAATGTCACAGAGCACTAGAAAACAAAAAAGAAAAATGCTCTTAATTATCGGCTAATTTGGATTAATACAACGATTACCTCCTAAAATATATCAATAACCAAGGCTGCATGTTCAAAAATAACAGACATCCTTAACGTTTCAGAAGTGCTTGAGTAAAAGCCACTGTCATTCACAGAGAAATGTGAGTAAACTTCACAACAGTTCACAAGGGCTCAAGGCTTTTCTGGATGAACAAACTAGTTAGCACTTTTAGCACATGGTACAGAGGCTACTAAAGTTAACTGAAGTACAGTTACAGCTAAATTTAATTTAAAGGCAAGCCGGTACATCATGCAGTAAAAACCAAAGGTCCTATGATGAGGGATGATTCCACAGGTAACCACTGGTCTTGTTAAGTAACTTACAGGGAATGTGAAAGTACAGGCTCATTTCAGCATGCATCTCTCCCAGTTACAATTTGGAATTTTATTTATTTTTCTGACCAGCTCTTCTTGAGAAGTCCAAATCCAGGTAAAGCAAATCTTAAATACACTTGGGTTATGCTCATTCCTCCTTAGAATGGAAAAATAAATAAATAAACATGATTGATTAAGGGAAGAGTGTTGGCTTTCCTTCAAGGAAGAAAGAATCCAGTAATTCCCAAGAAGACTCTTGCCCCATGAAGTTTTCCCCCAAATGCTGCCCCTCTCAATACATGTTGGTGTATTTGGTGTGCCTCAGTAGGAATAGACATTATGATGCTTTTCCAATTGTCACAAGTTGCAAAATTAAACATGTGCAGCTTAAAAATAGCTCACCATGGGGCTGCAGAGAGAAGCAGAGCAGAGCCTTGCGGCAAAGTCACAGGTTTTGAAAGTGGGTCTTGATAAAATATCAGACTAGGTAGTTGTCCATTAGAGAGGAATGTGCCAAAGCTAGGTCCATTATTATTCCAGAAACATCACTATCCGCCTACTTCAATGAATAAGCAGCATACCAACACACGAATAACTTTTGCATCAACTTTGGAAACAGCTTTGAGACTACAAAGCAAGTCAAAAATCAAACCTACTGGCTGGAGGAGTCCCCATTTCATGTGCCTAGGTCTAAATCAACCCAAAAAACCCATCTAAATAGTATTCTAGGTAACACCTAGATAACATAATAATTCATTAGACTATCCATAATTTACTGTGATAAAATGAGAGCAAAACTATTGATAGATATGAGAATTCGGCATCACACTGGCATAAAAGAGGTGAGATAGTACAAATATTTACAGGCAAATAGATCCATAGAAGTATGTATTTAATACAAATCATGAGATTTTAAAATACCCAGATGGCTGAAGTTGTAGCTATTTTTTGTTTGCTTTTCAAGAGGGAGAAACATAGATTTTCATACATGTGAATTCAGAGGTAAGTGAAAGTTGTTTATGACATAGTTTAGGGAAAGAGTCTGTTGTACATATGTGCCAGCAAGAGCTGAGTGAGGACTCCTTCGATGGGGCTCCACCTACCCGGAGCCCTATCTAAAAGCCTGATTATTATTGTTACGGGAGCTGGGAACAGATAGGTGTCTTTTACTGATGGACAGCCCTGAAAGTCAGAGTCAGATGCATGCATTGTACTTCAAAGAAGTCAACATGAAGAACTTGGAAGCAGGGTAGACTGAGGTACTCGTAGGAGGAAAGTTGCCACCTTCCCAGCCACAGATTGACTCCCAGATTATAAAAAGGAGGACCTGATGAATCCCAAGGCCCATTCTTTCACAAAAGCAGGCTGAAAACCACGTCTTGAAAAAATTTGTATTAGCTTATTTTCTTTGTGATAGATTCCCCCCCCCACTCTCTAATGAGCCATATAGAGTTAAGGAACTGGGTTCTAATTTAGCACTGAAATTAAATATCAGGTTAGTTACCTTTACTTAGACTCATTCTACTATTAAGCAGGTTTGTAATCCCCTGCATGAAAAAAATGCATGTATTATTAAGAATATAAAAATAATATCCTATAAGTATATAGCCATTTTAAAGTGTTCGTATATAAATACTTTTACTTTATTGAGATCCCTGGAACTTATTCACTTCAATTTTACCCACACTCCTCCCCAGTTTTTCGCAAAGTATGGTCCTTGACCTATTTTCATCAGAACTAGCTGTAATGTAATGCCTGTCTGAAAGATTTCTTGCCCGCCTCTCCCCTGCCCCTTCCACATAAAGTCACAGAATTCTTGGGTTTGGGCAGGAAATGTTACAAATTTAGAATCTCCTGAGCTCTCAAAAAACACAGACTTTTGATCATCAAAGCAACCTAAACCAAGTTCCGTCTTGGAATGCAAAGTCAAAGAAAAGTCAATTGCAACTTGAAGATGATAAAATTATGATTCTATGAATGTTTCAATAATCCACCAGATATTACTGCCTAAAGTCACCTACAATTGTTGAGACCCTGGGATATCATCTTAGTAATGCATCCCCTGCCTTCCATTTCAAAACAAATCACGAGTGAAGGAAGCTTCATTTTCACTTATATCAAAGGCAATCAGTAGGCTGGTTTAACACAATCAGGTTGCTCATTTGGCTTCAGCAAAAGTCATCAACCAAAAGCAGTCCTGTGGTGTCTATTCAAATCTAATGGACACACACAGGCGTGGTGACACTGGATTTTTTTTTTTTTTTTTTTTTTTTTTGTGGTACGCTGGCCTCTCACTGTTGTGGCCTCTCCCGTTGCGGAGCACAGACTCCGGACGTGCAGGCTCAGCGGCCATGGCTCACGGGCCCAGGCACTCCGCGGCATGTGGGATCATCCTGGACCGGCGCTCGAACCCGCGTCCCCTGCATTGGCAGGCGGACTCTCAACCACTGAGCCACCAGGGAAGCCCGACACTGGCTTTTTACAACATTTCATAGAATGGCCAATGTACTTAAAAACAATTAGGCCACACAGACGATCTGAACTGGGATCCAGCATGCTAATTCGCTTCCCTCCCTCCCACTATTATATTTTTTGAAGATTAGTCTTTCTTTTTCAATTATCACATGTCATATACAATTTGGCTAATATAATTATGATTAAGTTGAACTCAACCAATGTTTGTTTTTGTTTCATAACGTATAGGCACAGGGCTTTCTGCTTCATTCTCCTGTGAGGTGAGAGCTCAGAAAAGATAATTTTGAGACTGAAGTAACTAAGTAAAGGGCAGTATACAATAATAAAAAAAAAAAATTGAAAGGAGCGATAAACGTATTGGCCTCCCCCAAATCCCAACTAACACATACAGATGATCGCTTCAGAAATTTTTTTATTGAGTCTCTACTATTTTCCAGGCAGAGGTCAGTAATTAACTCTTAGATAATGTTAAGGTATACACTGAGCATTTAGAAATGCTAACCTAGCAGTCAGAAGAAAGGTCAAGGTTGAAGGTAACATGTAGAAGTCATTCATGTAGAAGTGACAGTTAAAGCTGACTATGGATGGAACTCCTGAAGGAGACAGAGGTGACCTACAAGGCTGCTGTCACATTGTCTCAGTTATAAATGGATTTGCCCTATTTGTCACTCAAGATCAGATTGCCTTACACGGTTTATCAGAAAAGTTTTTTAAAAAGAGAAGATGTAAATTTTAAAAAGTCAAAGAAGAGTTTAAAATAAAAAACAAGGAAACAAAGAATTAGTCTAAAGATTATGAGAAATAACAGTGATATTCAAACTGAAATTTTCAAGATGGAAATGCTGCCATTTGCAACAACATGGATGGACCTTGAGGGTAGTTGAAATAAGTCAGACGGAGAAAGACAAATACCACAAATTCTGTATGGTCTCACTTACATGTGGAATCTTAAAGAAAACAAAGACAAAAACGAACATATATAGATACAGAGAACATATTGGTGAGCTGGGGCTGGGGGATGGCAAAATTGGTGAAAATGATCAAAAACACAAACTTCCAGTTATAAGATAAATGAGTCTGAGGGGTGTAATGTACAGCATGGTAACTGCAGTTAACAGTACTTATTGTATGTGTGAATGTTGCTAAGGAGAGTAAATCTTAAAATTTCTCATCATAAGAAAACAATTATTTTGTAGCTATGTGTGGTAATGAATGTTAACTAACTTATTATGGTAATTATTTCACAATATATACATATATCAAATCATTATGCTGTACACCTAAAACTACACAATGCTATATGTCACTTATAACTCAATTTAAAAAATTATTTTGTAAAAACAACCCCTGAAATTTTCTTGATTTGTTCAACAAAAAATAATTTTCTCACTTATGTAAACAGCAATGACATTAGATAATCACTGAAACATATTTACTCATTAATATACCTGTTTATGATTCTCTTTTGCAAAGTTCCTGCTAAAGCTTCCACTGATGCTTTCATAACTACATGAAAGCAATAGGCCAAATGCCAAAAAACAGCATAGATTCTAGCCCTGCAGCTAATTATGATAACCTCCATCATATTATAATAACTCCTAGAGCTGCCAGGACATACAACTTTCAGATGAAATTGATGGGAGAGCACACATTGGCACCCCATTATGG
Source organism: Lagenorhynchus albirostris (assembly GCF_949774975.1). Taxonomy (NCBI): domain Eukaryota; kingdom Metazoa; phylum Chordata; class Mammalia; order Artiodactyla; family Delphinidae; genus Lagenorhynchus; species Lagenorhynchus albirostris. Next base: position 100,032,277 of record NC_083098.1, on the reverse strand, counting down.
AAAATGAAGCAATGTAACAACAAAATACAACTGCTGCGATTCCCCCCAAATTATATTGATACATGCTTGTTTTGACTCACATAAAGGGAAATATTAAATTATGCTGAAAATAAAGACTTCTTTGGGCATTGTTTAACAATTCTAAATTCAATTTTGACTAGCTGAAGGAAAAGAATGTCTCAGAATCCTCTGTGCCTCTTGAATGTCCTTGAGTGTGCTCCACGGATTCATTTCCAAACAGCAGTCTGAGGACGATAACACTGCACACACTCCCCTGAAACTTGCTGCCAGACCCCCTTCTCATCAGAGCAGCATGATTAAATATTCAGGATCCTGCCACAGTAGTGCCGAGCAAAATAACACGGGCTCTGACCTTCTCCAGGAACATCATTCAGGGAACAAATGTGTGACAATGAGTGACACTAACTGTGTGCTGTAACTGAAAACCACCTAATGAAGTTTTCATGTTACACACTCTCCAGGACGGTAAACGAACTATTAAACTCTCACTGTAGTAGTCACACTAAAAGCCTTTTTAATGCATGCTGCAAATTCATATTCAGATCCATCCACAGCGGACCCTCTGCTCTACGTAAAACTCCATAGCCAGGCTTCCCTGGTGGCGCAGTGGTTGAGAGTCCGCCCGCCGACGCAGGGGACATGGGTTCGTGCCCCGGTCCGGGAGGATCCCACATGCTGCGGAGCGGCTGGGCCCATGAGCCATGGCCGCTGAGCCTGCGCGTCCAGAGCCTGTGCTCCGCAACAGGAGAGGCCACAACAGTGAGAGGCCCGCGTACCGCAGAAAAAAAAAAAAAAAATCCATAGGCCTTGTGGCAGGAGTGGGAGGCTGTGAGATGAGCACTGGACTGATAGTCAGGCTGGCATTCTGGATCTCTCAAAGCCCAGAGTTGAGTGAGTTGCTTCAGGTCTCAGTGTCCTGGTGTGTAAAATGACGGCATTGGATTAAGTAATCTCTGCCTTCTTTTCCAACTCAAAATAAAAAATATCTACAAGAGGAGCTCTAAATATATTTTTTAAGATACCCACATAATGTTCCATAATATGGATGTAATTCAGTCTATTCACCATACATCTACTGACAGAGATTCAGGACTTTTCAGTTGTCCTGCTATGCTACCACAAATGATACTACAATAAATAACCCTATAAACACATCCTTATGATATGGTGCTTTCATTGCTATAGGTTTGTGTCATTTACTTAGATACATGCCTACCACATAGTGTTCATATAGAAAACAAGTTACAAAGACATGTATGTAATATGGTCCTATTCTTGTGAACTAAAACTACATCCTCTGCATGTGTGCATGTCATTTGCAAAGAATGGCAACCTACTTTGTTGGAGGGAGAGAACAGATGACATAAGAAAAAGGAGACTGCCACAAAATGGATGCTCTCATGGTAGAGTGCTAACATTTGGAATATACAGTTATACAATTTATGAAAATATGAAAGATTTTAATATACATCTATGAGAAATATATATGTATTAAAAGAAAACAATTTCATGAAGTGATGGGAAATGTAGGCAAACTTTTACTTGAATCCCTTCTGCTATTTTTATATTGTTTTTGCAGAAAAGTAACACCTAGACAAAAGGAAAAATAATGAGTCTGTGATATGAACTTCCTTTAGAGGTTCTATGCTTGCAAAATACCAATGGTATCTATTTATGGGCAGGCCACCATGGTGAAAACTTTTGCTATCCAATCTTCCCAAGAAACTTTTGAGGTAGGTCCTCTTATTCCCCCCAAAAAGGATGGAGGAACTGAGACTGAGAAGATTTAACTAACTAACTCTCCTATCTCTTTTACTGTGATATGAAGTATCATATCCTAAATATGTTCCACAATTTGCCTGACCCCCAAATCCATGCTCTGAAGCATCGTGGAACATCAGTGCCCACCTCTCTGCCTCCTGTGAAGCCTGACAAACCCACATATGTCACTCCTATGGCTTAGAGCAAAAGCCCCACCCCCCCGCCTTTCCTACAATGGAAGCCATGAAATGCAACAGATAAACCCTATGTGTGAGAAGTACGCAAAGCAAAAGTTAATATGATTGCTTAGAAAAATAACAAATATTATTAAATGATACCATCTTTACCATTCTGAAATATTTTTAATGGGTACAATCATTTCGTAGAGGGACCTAGATACCACATTTCATTTAAGGAATTTTACAAGGTAGAGCTTGGCAAACTGAGCAGGATTTATTTTCAACAGAGGTAAGTCTACTATTACTAGTCCTATAGAGTAACTCCTTGTGTGTCAGGGAAACAGGTTTAGGGTGAAAACCTTTTTCTCCCAATCTTTCATCATCTGAGAAGTATGTTTTCAAAGTTTTTATAATTTTGCCTTTAGCAAAAGACTGTTTATCTCATAACCATTTGGGCATATTTTGAAGATTCACTCAGTCTTTGAGTGTAGATGGATTTTTTTAAATTAATTTATTTTTTATTTATTTACTTTTGGCTGTGTTGGGTCTTCGTTGCTGCATGCAGGCTTTCTCTAGTTGCAGCAAGTGGGGCCTACTCTTCGTTGAGGTGTGCGGGCTTCTCTTGTTGCGGAGCATGGGCTCTAGACACGTGGGCTTCAATAGTTGTGGCACGTGGGCTGAGTAGTTGTGGTGCATGGGCTTAATTGCTCCATGGCATATGGGATCTTCCTGGACCAGGGCTCGAACCTGTGTCTCCTGCATTGGCAGGCAGATTCTTAACCACTGCGCCATCAGGAAAGTCCTGGATTATTATTTTTTTTTTTTTAACAATATGATTGCTGAGACCTTTTTCATGCAGCCATCTCCCTACATAAACTCTCTCCATACCTGTCTTCTCAGATAAAGCCAGAATCTCCATTTTATTTTGCTGCTGAAACACAGATTCATTTCTGCAAATGTTTGCTCCTGCACACAAAGTCTAGACCAGTGCCATGGACAGCTGCTATTGTGTGGGATTTAAGGGCAATTTTTCCATTTAGAGACCTGAAAAAATCTGGCCATAGCAGCAATCAGCCAACTTAGTCTTCATTTTCCTCTTCTTTAATTTCTTAGCATTCTTTAAAGAATAGATATGTATATGCATAACTGAATCATTTGCTGTGTAACCGAAACTAACACAACATTGTTAATCAACTATATTCCAATATAAAATAAAAGTTTTAAAAAATAGGAAAACTAATGTCTACATTGATAGTAATTAGAACAGTATTTTCTCTGAGTATGACAAACATTGACTGTAAAAGGCACTAAGTAACTGAGTTTATAGAAATGTCCTCTATATTTATTGGGTGTAGGACAAGGATGTATATATTTGTCAGAACAATTCAAACTCTACACTTAATATCTGTGCATTTCATTATGTATTAAATACAACTCAAAAATGATGTAGAATTTAATTTTTTGAATTAAAAATGCTTCGGGAAAAATATAAAAAATAAGAAAATAAGGTCACATAAGGCACTTACTCTATCATTGGACACCTCGGAAAGAGCAAGAACCAAGGACGTGGGCCATTTGAGCTTCCTAGGCCAGCCCTTTGGACCTACTGTCCATGATTTTGGCCAGATCATTTAAAAATGTCTATGCCTCATTTAATCACGTGTAAGGGAACTAATGATGCCCATCTAATAAAACTACCCAATAAAAGTCTTGAGAATTAAATGACATAATGTATATTAAACACATTGGAAAATATCTGGTATACAGGAGATATCACATCAGTGGAAGTTGCTGCGTTATTTCTAGATTCAAAATTAAGTAGGAAATCTTTTAAAGCAAATATCAAATAGAGTCAGTGGGAAGCATCTAAAGTTCCTCTAAGTACCTTAGGAGAAGCTTCTCATATACTGTTGTGATTATTATTTGGATAATAGTTTATATCACTTTATAAGCAATACTGCAATATATCTGCATTCTTTCTTTTATCATGTAAACATAGGCTGTATAGTCAATGGGAAAAACTTACCAAAATAATTGTACTTCACAGTACAAGAGTATGGACAGACCCATGGATGGGCTTCAAAAGATTATAAAATGGTATGAAAATGGTATGAGTATGTATATATTTTTGACAAAAGAGTTCAGAGCTTCCATTCAATGCTGGAAAGTTTCTAACAGCTTAAAAATAAGATGTGGTTCTACACTAGGTATATCGAGGTAAATAATTTATGTCATCAGATTTTTTTCCCTCTAGAAATCTGAGGCATATATCAAACTATGTCCTAAAATATAAAATATAGTGCCATGTTTACTCATCTTTTTGAGGTGATTGTCCCCTTTGATAATATATGAAAATTATAAACTTTCTCTTAAGAGTAATGAACTGTAGTCAAATTGACTGCACTTTCAATGGTTCCTAGTGGCAATCTCTCACTCAGAGGTTGGAAATGATCTTTCTCTCCCTTTCTCGGTATATTGACAACTTTACAATCTCCCCTGGCATTTATCTGCCCCCACCCCCGAACTCCCTTGTTCTTTGTGAGAAGGTCATGACAATGAGCCCTTCTTTATCACTGGCCATCTAGGGCAGAGAGGGAAGGAAAAACAGAAGAAGAAAGGGAAGGAAGGAAGATGGGGCAGAGAGATAACAGAGTCATTTACAGGGATGGAGAATAGAGAGGGAGGAGAGAGGGAGGGAAAAGGGAAGAAGGGAAGAAAAGAAAGAGGTGGGAAGGAAGGAAGGGAAGGAAGGAGAAAGGGAGGAAAGAAGGGAGAGAGAGAAAGGGAAGAGAGATTATGACTTGGTAGCTTCTGGCATGTTAATATGTAGGTTTCTGAGAGACATCTCTCCCAAACCCCTCAACTCCCTTACCCACTCAGCACATTTTCTCTGAGATAAAGGAGAAGCATTTGAGGACATTCTGATCATAGCTTTTAAAATTACCTATGAATGATGTTTAAAAATTACCTATGACTGGGCTTCCCTGGTGGCGCAGTGGTTGAGAGTCCGCCTGCCGATGCAGGCGACGCGGGTTCGTGCCCCGGTCCGGGAAGATCCCACATGCCGCGGAGCGGCTAGGCCCGTGAGCCATGGCCGCTGAGCCTGCGCGTCTGGAGCCTGTGCTCCGCAACGGGAGAGGCCACAACGGTGAGAGGCCCGCGTACCGCAAAAGAAAAAAAAAAATTACCCATGACTGATATAGCAGCTTTTAATAATCTGCCTTTTGAAAGTATCATATTTTATTGTATCAAGTTACTATACATCGATGTGTATTTCTTCTTTACTGCCAAACTATTTATTTGTTGCAGCATGGATGAGAGGACAGCATTCTCCTTGGTGAACTGGAACAAAATCCCTTCTGTTCCATTTTTGGTCTTTGGTCTTGATAGAACTTTAGATGGTGTATCGTTGCCATTTCTGCTATAAGATAAATTATTTTCAATTCAGTTTAACAAATGAGAATTGGGTCCTATGGCTTCCCTTATATCAAGCCCAAGAAGTAGATGAATTATATCTGCTCTGGAAACTGTATAGGACTACAAATGTTAGGGGTGAGCTGTATCCGTCAAAAAAGTACTAACTGGAAAAAGTTACTTTGTAAAAATTAATTTGCTTTCCTTTTGAAAAGATCTACAGTTTTCATAATAACTTTTAAAATATTTTCTTTGTGCTTCTGGTGCCATCATTGCAAAATATTTCACTTGACTCTTACATTATTCATTCGCTCATTCATTCAAGCATTTATTAAGGAAGGAACTGTAAAATCAGGTTACTTTGATAAAGCTCTGGTTTCTTTAAGATCGGCATTCAAGTGGAGACACCTGGGATCCATCTAACTGGAGGGAATTAGTGTGCAAAATTTATTAATATAGCCATGTGAAAGCCTCTTCTATAATGATCTCACTTTTATGGGGAGCAGCTAAGGCTAAGAATAAGCCAAATCATTCTTGGCCAGCTTTGATGGTAAGATAGTCTAGGAGAGCCCGACTATATTAGCCAAAGTAACTCAGTCCGCATATGGGAGCAATATGGAACAGTCTTGAGCTTCTGATAAAAGGCAGAAACTTCTGCTTCCTTGAAATCCTATAAGAAGGATTCATTATTAGGTAAATTTAGGGCACTTCATTATAAGATGATCTGATAGACATACCCCAACAAGTGAATCAGTTGGGATCACATCCTCCGCCTCCCAGGCTCCCACCCATTCAAATTTCCTTACCTCCAATGCTGGTCCTAACTCATCCTTGCCTCCTAAAATGGCTCCTTGATGGCAGTAAAGGGATATGACCAAATACTGCTGGCACTCAGTTACTTTGGCTATTCCACCTTCCCAGGTAACTGACTATTAAGAGCTCAGAATAAGTAAGAAATTTCTTCTAAGAAATCACTTCTCTCCAAACCCAGGTAAAGGTGGTGGTGAAGCAGTTTCGTGCTGGGTCAGTTTGCCTACTCTCCTTCCAAAGGTGAAACTACCAACACTGGAGTTACTTAGTTTACGTCACCCTGTACTTCTAAAACTATTACGTTTTACAGGCTTTAAAGGATGCTGGCAGATTCCACTTTCTTCTCTTATACTCAGTTTTCCTAAGCCAGCGTTTCTCAACCTTGACACTATTTTGGGTCAGGTAATTTTTGTTGGGGACTTTGCTAGTCATTGTACGATATTTAGCAGCATCCCTGGCCTCTGCCTACTAAATGTCAGAAGTACTCCCCCACTTGTGACAACCAAGGGTGTCTCCAGACATTTCCTAAGGTCTCCTGGGGGAAACATCAACCCTCACTGAGAAAGGACCATTGTTTTATGGCTATGACCCGATTAATGAGATCTTTGCGGATTCTTGCTTAGAGCCCTAGTGACATGAATTTTACATGTGATTTTGACAAAATTAACTACATAACTTACTATATATTAAGTAAATAGCTCCCTAGAATCTAATAGGTTATAAGCAGTAAGTTAAATGCACTGAGCATCGTGTGACCCTCTAGAAAAGCTCAGTCTTTGTCTTTGCAAGGATTAAGCTATGCCAGAACCAATGGGACTCTCTTTTCCCCATGGAAACCCCACCTTGCAAGCTTTTGGCCCCCTACACTCTATCAGAAGTCTAAGACTGGGACAAAAAGGCAACAGCCAGCAGTCCCTAATTTTACTCTTGCTAGCTGGCTTATTTTTCTTGACTGGGTTGAACTGATTAGAGTTTGCACATCTTAACTCATTAACCTGATTCTTTACTTCCTTTGTTTTCTGACTTCAAGGCTCTTGATCACTGTTCACTTACATCAGCTCCCTATTTCTGCTTAGAATTCCTTTTCTAATATTGCTCCCACTACAAGTTTGCTTTATATTCTGAATCTATGATTATCAATTTGTCTTGTATCACCAACATTACTTGGGATCAATCCAAGTTGTCTCCTAGTTCTGGCATCTTCTTGCCTTTTTTGTCCCGAATCTGCCCATACTGTGGCGTGTTAAGAGACACTCAGAATATAAAGAAGAGATAGCAGTTTACCAGTGGAGCAAAAAACTATAAAAACCAAGCACACATTCTCAGAAATACTTCTGCAGACTCTATAACTTTTGAAAATATCACATCATCACACTAGATTATGACTAGAATATCTGTAGTAACGATTTTGAGCCTTCGATTAAGGAGTAGGGATACTCTACTTGAGAAGAGAGGAAAGGAGGTACTGTGCTTGGAAAGAGTTCCATCTCATCTGGTTAACAGGGAAGTTATAACACTTGAAGGGAGCTCTGGTTATCTGAAAAATATACTTATTTAAAATACCACCTTACCTAAACAGCATATTTATTAACCTTTTTGTACTTACACCTATTAGGTTGAATCATATAAAGCTGATAGTTTTTACAGGCAAATATTGACAATTACATTTTCAACCCCAGTAATTCTAAGAAGTTCCTAAACACAAGAAAATACTTAATACAAACTAGGAGGGCCTCCTTCAAAAGAAACACATTTAAACTTTCATAAAAAGAATTTATTTCTATTTTGCTAATATTTGATAAGTTCTTTCTTTAAACATGGATATCCTTATGATCACAGGAACCCAAGAACATTAAAGGATAAACTAAAACAGTGTGAGAAATCACTCTACAAGACTATATAACCAAGGGATACACAAAACTGATTAATATAATGAGCAAACTTATTTGCAACAAACCTCTCCTGAATCCTCAAATTTCTGTTTTGCCAAGTTAGTGCATTAATTTTAGATGTCGGAATTTGCATTTTTCAGATTCTAATTTCTTGCAGCATGATCAATGATGTGCATTGCATTTGTCATTTTCAAGATGACGGCACTCAGAATAAGAATTTAACAAACAAAACATGTCAAAGATACATATTAAGTTTCACAACACAACTGTTACCCTAAAAAGTGATCGATAAAGAAGTAATATTTTTTCTTTCCTAGTGAAACCCCCATAGTTGCTAATCACTGATGGTACCTAATGTTGGAAATCAATAAGAAAGACACATCTTCAATACATGAGATGGAATATAAGAGAGAAAGAGAGGAGAAGGAAAGGAAACCTAATTATATTAGATACCCAAGAACTCTGAAATGAACTCCATTCATCTCAGAGGAACATAAAGAAATATAAGGGAGTCAATTTAAATTTATCTGCCTGCTGCTGCTTCAGCTGCTGCTAACAGATGCTCCATAGGTAACCTATGGGGAGAAAAGCTTATACATTCTCTTTGTATGAACCTGGAGTGATGGTGTTAAGAAGGGATGTAAATGTGAAAATATGGTACTTCATCAAGGCCAAGTTTTGTGTTACCAGCTCAATGGAGCAAGTAGAACAAAAGTTCAACAAACATTTGTTGAATAAATAAATGAATGTGACTTCTCCTAAGCCATCTAGAAATCCATGGTGCAATAGAGGCTAGCACTGGACCCTGACCTCTTATCAGCAGTGCAGAAAGGAAACTTTTGGGACAGGTAAAAGAAGAAACAATAGTGGGAGGGCCAGTAACTTGATATGTTTTCTTTATCTGTTTACACTAGTTGATGACAGTTCCTTTCTAATCCTTAGGGCTTCGTTTAAACATGACTCCACCTTTCATGCTCAAGAAATGTGCACTGGCCAGTTGCATTAAGTATCACATAAAGTATTTTCAATAGTAAGTACAGTACGTATTTCCCTAATGTCTCCATGTATAAGTAGAATAAAACGATTAAGAGAACAAAAGAAAATAATTCAAACTTGCAAAGGCAAATGGAGCCTCACAGCTGAGAGATGTCAAGAAAATTTAAACTAGATTCTACCGTCTTGATTTTCATATCTAAACACTGGAACGTTCGTTTGTTCCTTCCTTCCTTCTTTCCCTGTTTTTTTTTTTTTTAGTTTGAAGAATCTATCCATGATTACCAAGCTGTTCTCACAGATTTAAATGACCATGCTTCACAATAAAAGGGAATGATTCAAAGCTGTTATGTAACTTTAGAGCTTTAATTAATGTTTTCTTAAACTGCTCAATGAGCTAACTCCAATGTTTATGTACAAAATAATTTTTCAGTGAAGGCAGTATAGTGTAATGATTTAAAGTACGGATGCCTGGGTTTGCATCTTATCACTGCCTTTACTAGCTGTGTATCATTGGCCAAGTTACTTAAATTCTCTGCACCAAAAGATTATGTACGATTATTTCTGCATTTGGGGGATTGATGGGGATTTACATTTTCTTCTTTGTGTTTTTATTTTTCAGTTTTCTGAGATTTCAAAAATGAACACATTTTTAAAAAGAAAGAAACTCTAAGTGTTGACAAGGTATTAAGTAAAAAGGAAGTATTAGACTAGGTACCTCCTTTAGTGATACACTTTACAGAGTTCAATGTCAGTTATAATCCACATAGTTTGCATATTTTAACCAGTTAAAATAAAGTATAAGCCAGCCGCACAATTTTTGAAAATAAGTAATTTCAGGGAGCAAGTACATAGAAGAGCTGAAGTTCTTGATCAACTGACAGAAATACCACATAAAAATTTACCCACCTTCTTGTTATCAAACACTTTTTGGTTTTTATCATTATGATGTTGAACTCGAGCGTCCAGATATGACTCTAATACATCCAATAACACTTTTTCTGCCATACTGATAAAGCCTGGTTGTAAACTCAGCACTTATTCACACGGTCTACACAATTCTTTCCTTCTTCCATAATAATAAACCAACATAAAGTCATACTCATGACCACATTAAAGAAAATTTCTTCCCAATTACATGTCATATTCACAAGACGTGACTTTGCATTTAGATAATGCTTTAAGGTGCTCTATGCACAGCCTACAAGTTTTATTTATGTGAGTACATCACTGGTGTAAAGAAAGACAGATTATTTTATTTCAAAGGTATTCATTTTCTGATTTGCACTAAAACCTAAGAGTTCTTAAGATCGTAAATGTAATATTCAGTCAAATTACTATTCCACTGAGCTCATTATTCAGTCTTTCACCAGAAAACAAAACGAGATATTTTACGAAGAACCATTCATTTATTCATTCTATGGCTAGGTGCTGAAAAAGCTGTAAAAATGAATCTATGCCAGCTCTGAATTTTTTGGCTCTAATAGCCCAGTTGAGAAGAGAGACGTGAAAACCATCCCAGTGCATCACAGGGCGATTAGATCCAAGGTTTGGGCACACTAACATGGGGAGAGGGGAGGAGGGACCATGTGTTCAGGGTAGGCGTTACTAAAAGGAGTTTGCGATGAATTTTAGGAAATGAGTAGGGTTTTTGCAAGTGGCTAAAGGAGAAAACAAGGAAACCCCATAGCCTGAGGAAAGAGCAACACCTCAACAGCACAGAGACATGAGTAAGCCTGGAGAGGGAAGGGAACTGGGTGAGTGACAAGGGCTCCTTCGATGCCAAAAGTACTCTTATTTTTAGTTTATGCAGATTTAATTCCACATACCATTTGGACAACCACCAGAATTTTTCAATTGAAAATAGAGAAAGCACAAGTCAGTTCAAATTATAAAAGCAAATTTGGCAAGATGGCACGGCTGCTCCCCTGATGTCTCCCTGACTCTAGAGAGAACGATGGACTTCTGGCTCTCTTGCACCAGCCCCCCAGGCAGCCCGTTGTATCTCTCTGAAGTCTCGTGAAAATGCGTTACTGATGCCGTTTTACTGCGCATATCACATTTTGCTATTTCCACATCCCATGGTAATATTTTTGTGCCACTTGAGGATTAAACATCACTTTCATTATTGTAACTATATATATACATCTGCAGTCAATATGTCTAATGTTGAAGAGAGGAGGCCATCAAAGGATCCCCAGTGTTAGCAACATGTAAGGCAAGTCCCATCTTCAGACAACAAGCGGCTCCATAAGGATCATTACTATCTAGATATCTATGTATATATGTGTCTACCTACTCACGACCTACCTACTTACCTGCGTTTTTACTTTATATGTATTTCATATAACAAAGGTACACAATATAGAAAGATCTAATGGGTCATTTGCTGCCTTTGTCCCCAATCCCATTTACTTTCCATGGGACATGATTTCACACAGATGGCATAAGTTCTTCAAACATGTTGACTCAGACCCCACTTACTAAAAAACGAACAATTAAAAAAAATATTTTTTCTGCACTGCTAAAATTCGTCTATTTCTCAAATTCCTCAGGCATGGTCTGTGGGACCCAAATTAGGAACCAAGAGCTGCTGGAGAAGGTTATGCTAATGATCCCTGCTGCTTCTCCTTTTCTGTGTAGTAATCTCACTTTTGACAGGTTTTTAAGTACACGGCTGGTTAAATCAGGTGTATGCCTTTCACCTGGTATATTTATGCATCATCTCTTTCCAGTAATGCATAACCCACCCACACTGCTGTAGAGAAGAAATGTTGAGGTTAGCATAGCTAATGGAAAATTGTGTGTTGGGAAATGGAGGAGACAAGGTAAAAACAAAAACAAAAAAACCCTCACGACACATGGAAAGTTGGGTGCCCTATAGCTCAGTCATACACAGTTAGAGAATTTGCACATATAAACCATTGGCCACACACACAATCTGCTCTCCAAGGCAAGTGCAGGGCTTCCTGCCTAACCTTTCCATCAACTTTGATGTAATAGCCTCCCCAGGGAAATTACTGGGTTGTGGTCCTTTTGATATAAGTGAGTCTTATGACGATGACTATGAAAAACACAGTTTCCTTTGAGTTTACTTTTTCAGGGCCTTTACTCTGTGACAGTGTTAAGGGCTCGATGTGCCAGGACCATATTATAATCTTTAGGAAAGGAGCCAAGGGCATCACTCAACCAATTTTATATGCAGGGTTTATGTTGGAAGGGCCAGAATAATTATACAACTTGCATAGGATCTAGGGCAGAGCATCAGCATAGGTGAATGCCTTAGGCATTGGAGAGAAGACTCGAAGAGTTCCTGAATTGAGATAGAACCTACGTAAATGATGGCAAATAATTTTGCGGACTCAGGATCTGTGCATCTCTTCTCTTTGATCAGATATACCTGAACCGACTGTCACAGAGCCCAGGTAATAACAGACATCCACGCAATAAGTGGTTCCTGAGAACCAATGAATGTAGAAATATGAAAACGGGTTTTGGAGTCATGAAAGCCAGAGTCTGAATTCCAGCTTTCCAACTTACTAATTATTTACCCTAAGAACATTTTCTTGGCCTTTCTCAGTCTCAGGATCACCTATATAACCCTAAAATATTGTGAAAAGAGTTATAAATAATGCATGTGAGATATCTGGTGCACATTTGACATTCAACATGTATGAATTATCACTACATAAACGCATCTAAAAATTTAGATGAACTGTAACTATAAAATGAGGTGCTGCATTTCTGAATATAGCTTGTGGGACAACACATTACTTGACAGTGCCTCCCCTATGTAAACTGTGTGAGGGCCATTTTTACATCTTCAGTTATCTTCAAACCTTTCAAGTTCTAGGAAAAAATATTGTACTCTTTTCTGTTGGCCTAAGAACTGCTATTAAATTATTAGATTTAGCATGCAGGTTTATGTTCATAACTTTTCCCAGTATTTTTTTTTTTTTTTTTTTGCTTCCCAGTATTTTTATTCCAGAGGGAAGGGATAATGAAGACTTCAAGGTAACCATAAATATCTGCTGCTCAACGAAGAATAAAATGGCACGTAAACCTCGTTTAACAGGTCCAAGGAGCATGCGGCACAGCTTGCTTTACAAGAGATCACAGCATTTAGATGGGATGCCAACCACATCATAACCAAAAGCCAAAGGAAGGACTTTGTATTTCTGGCCTAATGTTCTTTCCTCTACATTATCTTTTGAGATTCCTCCTCTCAGTCCTTACTCCTTCCTTTTTGGACCTGCTTTATAAACATTTTAGCTTCATGAAAGTTCCTGTGCGATGTCAAGATATTCCAACTCTGTATTTACTCAACCTGACTCAGCATCCAAACCTGTTCAATCTTGGATATGATTTGTTTGACACCTCTGACTTCACTATGCTCTGATTCCAAATATTACTGTTAAGGAATTGGAGGTTTCTTGTAAGTCAGTAATTCTCTATCAAAACACAGACCTAAAAATCAGACTTATCAGGAACTATTTCAAAACTAGATCTAGAGAAAAGCTCCAGCTCTCTTTTTTTCTTAGACTGGTTGTCACAACATTCATACCACTTGTGAATAATAATCAGGAACTGATGCTTTGGAGCATGGCTGAAAAATTGGATTTTTTAGACTTAAACTTAGAAGTCATCCATAAAATAATCATCGTAAAAAAGGCAAATAAAAAACATCAGCTACAAGGCGGACAAAATGAAATCAGTCATCAGCAGTAGACCACTCGAAGAGATAGGAAACATTCAAAGAAAGAATTGCTAACTCTGACGTGTCTCACTCTGGCAGACTGGTAGAATAAGTCTTCCACTTACTGACAAATGTGGAGGATTAACACTTCAGAACAAGCCCCAGTAACGTTGGCATTACCAGAAATAGAGTATACATATAGCTAAAACAAACGATTTTATCATTTTCATATTTTATCACATCTCCTCTATAAATGAAAGTAGAGGACACCAAGAAAACTTAATTTAGCAATAGTTTTCTTCTTCATAAGGATCTATTTCCCCCTTAAAACTGTGGAATATTCATCATTAAACTCTGACACTGTGTTTTTCCTAACTTGTGGATTTCCAAGCAAAGCAACTGGCATGTAGCAGGCACGAAATAAAGGATATGAAATTAATTTACTAATTAATTAATTAATCCAGGATCTTCTGTACTACAAGGCAGCTCATACTTTTTTTTTTTTAAAATCTGTTTTACAGGGCAGTTATTTCCTTCTGTCTCATTTATTTATTTTTTATTTTTGCTGTGTTGGGTCTTCGTTTCTGCGCGAGGGCTTTCTCCAGTTGTGGCAAGTGGGGGCCACTCTTCATCGCTGTGCGCGGGCCTCTCACTGTCGCGGCCTCTCTTGTTGCGGAGCACAGGCTCCAGACGCGCAGGCTCAGTACTTGTGGCTCACGGGCCCAGTTGCTCCGCGGCATGTGGGATATTCCCAGACCAGGGCTCGAACCCATGTCCCCTGCATTGTCAGGCAGATTCTCAACCACTGTGCCACCAGGGAAGCCCCATACTTTTCTTTTTAACATCGTTATTGGAGTATAATTGTTTTACAATGTTGTGTTAGTTTCTTCTGTATAACAAAGTGAATCAGCTATATGTATACATATACTCCTATACCCCCTCCCTCTTGCGTCTCACTCCCACCCTCCCTATCCCACCCCTCTAGGTGGTCACAAAGCACCAAGCTGATCTCCCTGTGCTATGTGGCTGCTTCCCACTAGCTATCTATTTTACATTTGGTAGTGTATATATGTCCATGCCACTCTCTCACTTCATCCCAACTTACTCTTCCCCCTCCCCCACGTTCTCAAGTCCACTCTGTACATTTGTGTCTTTATTCCTGTCTGGTCCCTAGGTGTGTCAACCTTTTTTTTTTTTTTTTTTAGATTCCAAATATAAGTGTTAGCATATGGTATTTGTTTTTCTCTTTCTGACTTCCTTCACTCTGTATGACAGACTCTAGGTCCATCCACCTCACTACAAATAACTCACTTTCATTTTTTATGGCTGAGTAATATCCCATTGTATATACATGCCACATCTTTATCCATTCATCTGTCGATGGACACTTAGGTTCCTTCCATGTCCTGGCTGTTGTAAATAATGCTGCAATGAACATTGTGGTACATGACTCTTTTTGAATTATGCTTTTCTCAGGGTATATGTCCAGTAGTTGGATTGCTGGGTCATATGGTAGTTCTATTTTTAGTTTTTTAAGGAACCTCCATACTGTTCTCCATAATGGCTGTATCACTTTACATTCCCACAAACAGTGCAAGAGGGTTCTCTTTTCTCCACACCCACTCCAGCATTTATTGTTTCTAGATTTTTTGATGGTGGCCATTCTGACAGGTGTGAGATGATAGTTCACTGTAGTTTTGATTAGCATTTCTCTAATGATTAATGATGCTGAGCATCCTTTCATGTGTTTGTTGGCAGTCTGTATATCTTCTATGGAGACATGTCTATTTAGGTACTTTGCCCATTTTTGATTTGGGTTGTTTGTTTTTTTGATATTGAGCTGCATAAGCTGCTTGTATATCTTGAAGATTAATCCTTTGTCAGTTGCTTCATTTGCAAATATTATCTCCATTCTGAGGGTTGTCTTTTTGTCTTGTTTATGGTTTCCTTTGCTGTGCAAAAGCTTTGAAGTTTCATTAGGTCCCATTTGTTTATTTTTGTTTTCATTTCCATTTCTCTAGGAGGTGGTTCAAAAAAGATCTTGCTGTGATTTATGTCATAGAGTGTTCTGCCTATGTTTTCCTCTAAGAGTTTGATAGTGTCTGGCCTTAAATTTAGGTCTTTAATCCATTTTGAGTTTATTTTTGTGTATGGTGTTAGGGAGTGTTCTAATTTCATTCTTTTACATATAGCTGTGCAGTTTTTCCACACCACTTATTGAAGAGGCTGTCTTTTCTCCATTGTATATTCTTGCCTCCTTTATCAAAAATAAGGTGACCATATGTACGTGAGTTTATCTCTGGGCTCTCTATCCTGTTCCATTGACCTATATTTCTGTTTTTGTGCCAGTACCATACTGTCTTGATTACTGTAGCTTTGTAGTATAGTCTGAGGTCTGGGAGCCTGATTTCTCCAGCTCCATTTTTCTTTCTCAAATTGCTTTGGCTATTCGTGGTCTTTTGTGTTTCCATATAAATGGTGAAATTTTTTGTTCTAGTTCTGTGAAAAATGCTGTTGGTAGTTTGATAGGGATTGCACGGAATCTGTAGATTGCTTTGGGTAGTATCATCATTTTCACAATGTTGATTCTTCCAATCCAAGAACATGGTATATCTCTCCATCTGTTTGCATCATCTTTAATTTCTTTCATCAGTGCCTTGTAGTTTTTTGCATACAGGCTTTTTGTCTCCTTAGTTAGGTTTATTCCTAGGTATTTTATTCTTTTTGTTGCAGTGGCAAATGGGAGTGTTTCCTTAATTTCTCTTTCAGATTTTTCATCATTAGTGTGTAGGAATGCAAGAGATTTCTGTGCATTAATTTTGTATCTTGCTACTTTACCAAATTCATTGATTAGCTCTTATAGTTTTCTGGTGGCATCCTTAGGATTCTCTATGTATAGTATCATGTCATCTGCAAACAGTGACAGCTTTACTTCTTCTTTTCTGAATTGGATTCCTTTTATTTTTTTTTCTCCTCTGACTGCTGTGGCTAAAACTTCCAAAACTATGTTGAATAACAGTGGTGACAGTGGGCATCCTTGTCTTGTTCCTGATTTTAGAGGAAATGGTTTCAGTTTTTCACCATGGAGAATGATGTTTGCTGTGGGCTTGTCATATATGGCCTTTATTATGTTGAGGAAAGTTCCCTCTATGCCTACTTTCTGGAGGGTTTTTATCATAAATCGGTGTTGAATTGTGTTGAAAGCTTTTTCTGCATCTATTGAGATGATCATATGGTTTTTATCCTTCAGTTTGTTAATATAGTGTATCACATTGATTTATTTGCATATATTGAAGAATCCTTGCATTCCTGGAATAAACCCCACTTGATCATGGTGTACGATCCTTTTAATGTGCGGTTGGATTCTGTTTCTTGGTATTTTGTTGAGGATTTTTGCATCTATGTTCATTAGTGATACTGGCCTGGAGTTTTCTTTCTGACATCTTTGTCTGGTTTTGCTATCAGGGTGATGGTGGCCTCATAGAATGAGTTTGAGAGTGTTCCTGCCTCTTCTATATTTTGGAAGACTTTGAGAAGTATAGGTGTTAGCTCTTCTCTAAATGTTTGATAGAATTCGCCTGTGAAGCCATCTGGTCCTGGGCTTTTGTTTGTTGGAAGAATTTTATTCACAGTCTCAATTTCAGTGCTTGTGATTGGTCTGTTCATATTTTCTGTTTCTTCCTGGTTCCTTCTTGGAAGGTTGTAATTTTCTGAGAATTTGTCCATTTCTTCCAGGTTGTCCATTTTATTGGCATATAGTTGCTTGTAGTAATGTCTCATGATCCTTTGTATTTCTGCAGTGTCAGTTGTTCTTCTCCTTTTTCATTTCTAATTCTGTTCATTTGAGACTTCTCCCTTTTTCTCTTGATGACTCTGGCTAGTGGTTTATCAATTTTGTTTATCTCCTCAAAGAACCAGCTTTTAGTTTTATTGATCTTTGCTATTGTTTCTTTCATTTCTTTTTCATTCATTTCTGATCTGATCTTTATGATTTCCTTTCTTCTGCTTACTTTGGTGTTTTTTTGTACTTCTTTCTCTACTTGCTTTAGGTGTAAGATTAGGTTACTTATTTGAGATGTTTCTTATTTCTTGAGGTAGGATTGTATTGCTATAATCTTCCCTCTTAGGACTGCTTTTGCTGCATCCCATAGGTTTTGGGTTGTCGTGTTTTCATTGTCATTTATTTCTAGGTATTTTTTGATTTCCTCTTTGATTTCTTTAGTGATCTCTAGGTTATTTAGTAGCATATTATTTAGCCTCCATGTGTTTGTAGTTTTTATAGTTTTTTTCCTGTAATTGATATCTAGTCTCATAGCGCTGTGGTCAGGAAAGATATTTGATTCCAATTTTCTTAATTTTACCAAGGCTTGTTTTGTGACCCACGATGTGATCTATCCTTGAGAATGTTCATGAGCACTTGAGAAGAAAGTGTATTCTGTTGTTTGTGGATGGAATGTCCTATAAATATCAATTAAGTCCATCTTGTCTTATGTGTCATTTAAAGCTTGTGTTTCCTTATTTTGTCTCATTTCGGATGATCTGTCCTTTGGTGAAAGTGGGGTGTTAAAGTCCCCTAGTATTACTGTGTTAATATCGATTTCCCCTTTTATGGCTGTTAGCATTTGCCTTATGTATGGAGGTACTATGTTGGGTGCAGAAATATTTACAATTGTTATATGTTCTTGAATTGATCCCTTGATCCTTATGTTGTGTCCTTCTCTGTCTTCTGTAATAGTCTTTATTTTAAAGACTGTTTTGTCTGATATGAGAATTGCTACTCCAGCTTTCTTTTGATTTTCATTTGCATGGAGTATCTTTTTCCATTCACTCACTTTCAGTCTGTATGTGTCCCTAGGTCTGAAGTGGGTCTCTTGTAGACAGCATATATACACGTCTTGTTTTTGTATCCATTCAGCCAGTCTATGTCCTTTGGTTGGAGCATTTAATCCATTAACATTTAAGGTAGTTATAAATATGTATGTTCCTATTACCATTTTCTTAATTGTTTTGTGCTTCTTTTTGCAGGTCCTTTCCTTCTCTTGTTTTTCCCACTTAGAAAAGTGTCTTTAGCATTTGTTGTAAGGCTGGTTTGGTGGTACTGAATTCTCTTAACTTTTGCTTGTCCCTAAAGGTTTTAATTTCACCATCAAATCTGAATGAGATCCTTCCTGGGTAGAGTAATCTTGTTTGTAGGTTTTTCCCTTTCATCACTTTAAATATGTCCTGCTACTCCCTTCTGGCTTGCAGAGTTTCTGCTGAAAGCTCAGCTCTTAACCTTATTGGGATTCCCCTGTTATGTTATTTGTTGCTTTCCCCTTGCTATTTTTAATATTTTTTCTTTGAAGTTAATTTTTGATAGTTTGATTAATTTGTGTCTTGGCATGTTTCTCCTTGGATTTATCCTATATGGGACTCTCTGCACTTCCTGGACTTGATTGACTACTTCCTTTCCCATGTTAGGGAAGTTTTCAACTCTAATCTCTTCAAATATTTTCTCAGACCCTTTCTTTTTCTCTTCCTCTCTGGGACCCCTATAATTCAAATGTTGGTGTGTTTAATGTTGTCCCAGAGGTCTCTGAGACTGTCCTCAAATCTTCACATTCTTTTTTTCTTTATTCTGCCCTACAGTAGTTATTTCCATTATTTTATTTTCCAGGTCACTTATCCTTGCTTCTGCATCAGTTATTCTGCTATTGATTCCTTCTAGAAAATTTTTAATTTCATTTATTGTGTTGCTCATCATTGTTTGTTTGTTCTTTAGTTCTTCTAGGTCCTTGTTAAACGTTTCTTGTATTTTCTTCATTCTATTTCCAAGATTTTGGATCGTCTTTACTAACATTACTCTGAATTCTTTTTCAGGTAGACTGCCTATTTCCTCTTCATTTGTTTGGTCTGGTGGGTTTTTACCTTGCTCCTTCATTTGCTGCGTATTTCTCTGTCTTCTCAGTTTGCTTAACTTACTGTGTTTGGGGTCTCCTTTTCACAGGCTGCAGGTTCATAGTTCCTGTTGTGTTTGGTGTTTGCCCCCAGTGGGTAAGGTTGGTTCAGTGGCTTGTGTATGCTTCCTGGTGGAGGGGACTGGTGCCTGTGTTCTGGTGTGTGGGGCTGGATTTTGTCTTTCTGGTGGGTTGGGCTGTGTCTGGTGGTGTGTTTTGGTGTGTCTGTAAACTTAGTATGATTTTAGGCAGCCTTGGTGAGGTTGTGTTCCTATCTTGTTAGGTTTTTGGCATGAGGCGTCCAGCACTGGAGCTCTTGGCTGTTGGGTGGAGCTGGGTCTTCGAGTTGAGATGGAGATCTCTGGGAGAGCTCTCACTGATTGATATTACGTGGGGCCGGGAGGTCTCTGGTGATCTAGTGTCCTGAACTTGGCTCTCCCCCCTCAGAGGCTCAGGTCTGACACCAGGCCAGAGCATCAAGACCCTGTCAGGCACACGGCTCAGAAGAAAAGGGAGAAATCAAGAAAGAAAGAAATAATAAGAAAATAATAAAGTTAAATAAAATTATTAAAATAATTTTTTAATTATTAAAATAAGAAATAAAAAAGTAATTAAAGAGAGCAACAAAACCAATAAACAAATCCACCAGTGATAAGAAGCGCTAAAAACTATACTAGGATAAACATAAAAATCAGAAACCAGTCAGTCGCAGACAGCAAACTCCAAGTCTACAGTTGCTCCCAAAGTCCACGGTGTCTATTTTGGGTTGATTCATGGCCTATTCAGGTATTCCACAGATGCAGGGTACATCAAGTTGACTGTGCAGATTTAATCTGCTGCTCCTGATGCTGCTGGGAGAGATTTCCCTTTCTCTTCTTTGTTCACACAGCTCCCGGGGTTCAGCTTTGGATTTGGCCCTGCCTCTGCATGTAGGTTGTCCTCAGGCTTCTGTTCCCGCCCAGATAGGACAAGGTTAAAGCAGCAGCTGATTAGGGGGCTCTGGATCACTCCTGCTGTTGGGGGGAGAGAGGGGTATGGTAGTTTTGATTGGAATGCGGGGCAAGCCTGCAGCAGCAGAGGCCAGAGTGACGTTGCAACAGCCTGAGGTGTACTGTGTTCTCCTGGGGAAGTTGTCCCTAGGTCTCTGGACCCTGGCAGTTGCAGGCTGCACAGGCTTCCACGGGGAGGAGGGGTGCGGGTAGTGACCTGTGCTTGCACACAGGATTCCTGGTGGCTGCAGCAGCAGCGTTAGTGTTTCATGCCTGTCTCTGGTGTCTGAGCTGATAGCCGGGGCTTGTACCCATCTCTAGAGCTGGTTTAGGCGGTGCTCTGCCTTCTGTGGGCAGACAGGGAAGGAATCCCCTCTCCTTGTGCACCCTGAAACAATGGTCTCTTGCCTCTTCGGCAGGTCCAGAGTTTTTCCTGGCCTCCCTCCCAGCTAGCCGTGGCGCACTAGCCCCCTTCAGGCTGTGTTCATACCGCCAACCCCAGTCCTCTCCCTGCGCTCCAACCAAAGCCCGAGCCTCAGCTCCCAGCCCCCGCCCGCCCCAGTGGGTGAGCAGACAAGCCTCTCGGGCTGGTGAGTGCCAGTCGACACCGATCTTCTGTGCGGGAATCTCTCCACTTTGCCCCCTGCACCCCTGTTGCTGTGCTCTTCTCTGTGGCTCTGAAGCTTCCTCCCTGCCCACCCCCTGTCTCCACCAGTGAAGGGGCTTCCTAGTGTGTGGAAACTTTTCCTCCTTCACAGCTCCCTCTCAGAGGTGCAGATCCCATCCCTATTCTTTTGTCTCTGTTTTTTCTTTTGTCCTTTGCCCTACCCAGGTATGTGGGGAGTTTCTTGCCTTTTGGGAGGTCTGAGGTCTTCTGCCAGAGTTCAGTAGGTGTTCTGTAGGAGTTGTTCCATATGTAGATGTATTTTTGATGTATTTGCGGGGAGGAAGGTGATCTCCATGTCTTACTCCTCTGCCATCTTGAAGATCCCCTCCTGGGCTCATACTTTAAATGGAAGGAAATAAATTCCGGTTTGAACATTTCTAGAAATAATTAAATGAATGGAAATCCATCACTGATTCCTCCTGCTTTGGCAAGATGTATTTTCTTAAAATAGAGCAAACGAATGCTATATGTAGGTTAAAAGTACACAAATGGAAATAGTTTGATTCCTATCAAGTTCATTTGTATAAAATCTGCAAACTATACAGTCAGAAGTTTATGGATAACAGCGTTATTGTCTCATAATTTCATTAATTTCGATGCTTAGATCCAAAGCAGCTAGGACATCATCATACCTTTAGCCTAGAGATGTTTACTTCTCCTTTCAGACTCCTCATGGATAAATAATATGATGGTACTACTGAAATGACTTGCTCCTGGGGCAAGCAATGCAGCAGTTGTTCCTTTAGAAGCTAAGCTCTGTGAGTGCACAGACTTTTATCTCTGTGCTTAGAGGTATATGCTGAGCACCTCATAAGGTACCTGATCCATATAAGGCCGTCAATAAATACTTTTAAAGTAAATAAACAATTGTAGATCTGTATTTGGATAGGAATTATCGGCCTCTTGGTTGCCTTTTGCTTAGTCACATACTTTCGACGAATGGCATCTTCATAGATACACAATTTTTTATTTCATTATTAGAGATACTTTTGCATTTAATTTGCCATGCTTAGCCTAAATTAGAAAGGAACAAGGAATACGCCAGTGACTACTTAGAAGAGATGCTGCTGTAAGTCTTTTAATCCCAGTGTTAATCTAGGGAATATAATTTGTTAGAAACATAGAATTACTCCACTAGCAATTCTTACAGGCAAGGTGCAAGACTTCTGTGATAAGAATTTCACCATGCCCCCTCACATTAATGCAGATTATAGATTTTTGTTGTTATATGAAGGCACAAGTACAGCTTATTAATAAAATAAATTAATTTATTTTAACAAATGAATGGACTGAATAAACATTAATACTGCAGTGAATGAAGATAAGTAATGGAGAGATTCTTAAAGCAAAAGTATGGCTAAGGCTCATTCCACTGAAAATTTCCTGGAAGGACAGGAGAAATCAGAAGGCTTTGCAAACTTTCATCTTAACCAAGAAACTATTTTAAATGACAGTAGTTTTATTTATAAATGAAATATATATTTCACAAACTAAATTTTTTTTACTTTCATTTGAATACTTTACCATACACTGTTAAATACATAAACATATATGCATAATACATGACACATTATGAAAGTTAAGTATTGTTTGAAAAGTATTTAATGCATAAAGTTTAGCAAATCATAAATTAGATACAGTGTAAGGTTCACTGACACAATTGTTTCAGAAAACTCTGCATGAGGCAGATATTGCTAGCTGATTTCCCATCTCCCAGGACCACTGCCCTCTATAGACTGACGTCGTATGTTTTGAAAACAGTTATTTTATGGTCTGGCCTGTTTTTCACTTGTTTCAGTTGGGAGGTAAATCTGGTCCCTGTTATTTACTCCATCTTTACTGGAATCAGATGTCAAAAATATCCAGTCTTATGATATGGACATAAGATTATTTCAAAATGAACATAAGAAATGCCTTACTGACGATCACTTGGTTATTAAATTGAGGAAGGGGATTCAAACCTGTCTTAGCTCTTAAACACACTGATATCTGTTTCTTCCTAACTCTTCATTGGCATTTGCCACTTACCATTACAATGTCAACTTTAGATCTTTTTCTCTGGACTGTGAACTCCTTGAAGGAAAGGATTCCGTGTTGTGTTTAACTTTATGGCCAGGTAGCACAGTGTTGGTACACAGTTGACACCCCCTCAGTGTTCAGGAATGAATGAATACAGGTGAATAAGCAGCTTTTTAGATTTGTGCAGGTAGAGCCCTAAACCACACCAGTGACAGCAAGACAGGATACTACTTACTAGTGTCTTTGTAAGGAAGGTTGTGAGGCTTGGAGATATTAAGATACTTCAAGGAAAATAAGTTTCATGAGGGAAGAAATAAAAAATTAAAATATTGGGATGCCCCTATGAGCAAAGAGAGTCACACAACAGCTGTAGAACTCTGTCTAGTTTCTTGCTCACTGGAATTTTGTTTTGATTCTAATTTGCTTTGAAATTAGCATCTGTTCAGAATCACAAACTTGTAAGTGGAAGGAACCACATATGTCACCTGGGCCTTTTTCCTGCTCAGTTTAGGAATACATCCTGATGTACGACATCAAACTCATGGTTGAATCCCCCATTATTGACTAGAGAGCCTGTCCTACTATTAGACAATATTATTCATTATAAATCTTTCTAGTATAATCTAGCTTCTGCACATGTTAAGAGAAGGTACACACCACACACATACACGCACACAGAGCTACTATTTACAGGAGATGTGGCAGATCTCTGTATGTTTAGACATAGAAATATACTTTCAACATGGTGGAGGATAAGGGAAGAGGTGGGGGAAGGGGAGGAAAAAGAGTTGGAAGTAAAACATAGATATGAAGAATAGTTTATTGGTAACCACACTGCATTTTAAGTGGGCTAGAAAGTTCAAAGAATATATGGCAACAATAATGTGCCACAAATGCCATTCTCATCATTCTCATCTCCATGTTATTCTTGAATCAAGTCATTTTTGATCACCACACCAGTCCCTCATCCCAGACACCCTAAGGCTGAAAAGTGTATAAATTTACTGATAGTCAACATCCAAAGATGTGAACTATTAGGTCTTTATGGGAACAAGTCTCTAACTAGCCATACTTTGCATAGTCTTCTGATATCCAGGACATAAGTCATGATCAACTTAATTATGTGATACTATACGATCACAATATTATCATCATATTCTGGCAAAACATAGACACAAAAATGAGAACAGATAAGACAGTCCTGTACCGGTACACACTGGAGGCAGGGCAGACCCTAGCACTCAGTGAGAAACTCCAGAATTGGGAGTTGATCAGTATTCTTTATTTCTTATGTATACAGTTGACCCTTGAACAATGCAGCAGTTAGTGGTGTTAGAGGCTCCATGCAATCAAAAATCCACATACAATTTACAGTTGGCCCTATAAATTAGCCCTGTATCTGAAGTTCCTCTGCATCCACAGTTCCACATCTGAAGACTCAAACAACCTCAGACTTTGCAGTACTGTAATATTTACTACTAAAAAGAATTCACATGTAAGTGGACCCACAGTTCAAACCCGTGTTGTTCAAGGGTCAGCTGTATTCAAATAATTCCAATTATATATATACATATATATGTATGTGTATATATATATATATTTAATTTGATTGAATAACCTTGGTTATATAAACTTGGCTTAGTTCTTAGTTACAACGTAAGTTGGTCACTTAGTTCTTTGGTTTCCCATTTTGTAGCATATGCAAAATGTATATAATATACCAGAGAAAAAGACTGCTTGGGAAATCTACTAGTAAAAATAATTATTCTACTTCAACTGAGCTCCATTTATCAATTATATTAGGTTATACTTGAGCCTTTACAGTGACACATTCTAGGATGAAATGATACATAATAGGGAAAATAATATGAAACTTATTAAAACAGTAGCCCCAGATTTTAAAACATATTTCAAAACATACCAGTAATTGTTTTGTCTTCCCTTAATTACTAAATTCAGTTCCAGAGACGTGAGAAGGAAGAGAAACAATATTGATTGTTACCTATTGTGTTCTTTCTGGCTACTCTGAAGGTCTGCATTTTTTAATTTATCCCTCACAATAGCTCTAAAATATTTAGTCTTGCCCAAAGTCGACCTAGCTATTTCATAGCAGTCAAGAGTTAGCCCAGAGCTACATCCAAAGCCAGAGCTCAGCAACATACTACCATTCAATGGTGGTGCCTCCCAGGGCTCATCCCTAAAGAAAAGTTCCTTCCTCTACTCCCCTCATTTCACTCCAACGTCATTGCCTCAATATATTCACCTCTCAAGGTGGAGTCAAGGGAGGAGGACACTAGCGTTGAAAAGTTATAGTCTATCCATTGGTGTCTGCTCAGACTCTAAGTATCACCAGGATTCACATCATATGATGGTAAATGGGAGAAGTGAACTTGAAACAAAAAGTTTTAAAAACCTATCCCAAAATATTCCTATTCCAAAACACCACTCTTCTATTTCTATTCTATTTCTATACAATTTCACTTAACCAAAAATATGAAAAACTATATTGATATTAAAGATAACATGGTTTCCTAGAAAAGTGTTCATTTTCAACAGCTACACAACCCTCCAATGCAATCTGGATCTCAGCCCGGTGATGGAGAATGAGGCTTTCTGGGGGCACTCTCATCCTCAGGGGCAACGGCAGCTCCTTATATCTGCAATGCACAGAGTCTTTGGAGCTTGCTTTATTTTTTATGAGCCAATCCTGATTTTTACTCAATCTTGTTCTCATAAATAATTAAATTCCTTAGTTCAAATTACTGGGTAGTTTCTGTTTCCTGAGTTGACCCTGATTGATACACACAGTGAACTGAGTCTGGGAACCAGCAGACTGAATAAACACACACACAGAAACACACACGCACACACACGCATTTTTTACTGGAGGATTTCTCAGAGACTCTGAAGTATATTAATATGTTTTACAAATTTGTAAAAGGATAAGTTGTGTACAGAATTTCACAAACATTAATATAGACACTCCTCCACACACACACATACACACATACACTGGCACAAGGTAGTGTTCTGTGGGGCATCTTTGGAGACACAACTATGGGTTCTAACCTGTGGGTATAGCTGAATTTTACGTAGTAGAAATCTGAAACCAATGCCTGTTCGTGGAGAATAGTAAGTACAATTTTTATAAACCTGCAAGTCAACAATTTTTCTTTTTATTCTTCTGATAAAAAGAGCTATAGAATAATGTTTCCCACGTTTTCCTGTCCTTGACTACCTGAGACAACACCTTCTCATGAATACCATGGATCTCAACAAACAGCCAGGAGAGCAAGAATTCTCAGTCAGGAGGGGGAAGGAGGACAACCTCTCAGGAGTGCGGCAGTGTCTTGAGAGGAGGGGGAAGGCAGAAAGCCCCCCCTTCTAGAGATTCTGTTTCATATTCTCTACCTGATCATTCCAGATTCTGAACGTTTGGGCTTTCCCATAAATGCGTATGACATCCATGGAAAGTTGCAGACATGATCAGATTTTTCGCTCCTTGCAGCTTGAAACAGTGTCATTTAGGAAAAGACCTTGCAGAGGCCTCTGCTTTTAGAAATATATGACTTAAGTAATAAGTGTCAGACACTATCAGAATCCAGGACTGTGACATGCTGCAGGACAGAACGCTGGTGGAAGCTATTATTACCTTTTATGTACATTCACTAAAATATTGTTAGGGAAATGTAATCACTGATGTAATTTATCCAAATTATTCTGGGCTACCAAAGAAACCTGACATGTAAACAATTTAGATAAGGATTCTCATAGTCTAGCTACAACAAGTATCTGCAATTTGTCATGCTAAGCACTCTTACTCTTAGCTGCAATGTTCTGCTGTCCTTGCCGTGTTAGTCCAGCTGAATGTACACCGGGAAAACAACTTTAAGTCATTGTCATGATACTGAGTGAATCAAGCTAAAAACAAACCACAATGCAATGAGATTTTCATCTACTAATCTCAAAGTAGAATGCAGTGGCATTCCTATAATAAAGAGACAACTAACTCATTAAAATGGAAACTACAGAGGATAAATAAGGAGCTTCAGAAAGTAATCTTGGATTTATTTGACCTGGTATTTGTGGTAGAAGTAAAACAGTCAAATCTTAAATGCGTTGAGTCACTAGGATATGACCAGTAATGTGCCAGGTTAAAGGAATGTGAATAAAGCATAAGACACAATCACTGATTTTAATAATACCTCATTTGGGAGACTGAAAAAAATGTCAGTGGTGACATACAGATTATTTACCTAAGAAAATGTAATAATAAAACTCCAAAGAATAACAGAATTTTCTAAAGCTACACTCTAGATCTTGAATGCACATTTACCTCAAGATGTTTTCTAGAGAAATTGGCATTCACCCAAGGAGCAAAGCCGGGCTTGAAGATATTTCTTTTAAACAGCTGAGGATTTGCAGGTAAGGATAGTTTAACGTAAGAGCAACTGTGTGGAGTGGCTCTTTCTTAATAAAATGAAATGACTTGGCCCCTGCAAAGAAGGGTCAGTGAAAAAAGAAACCACTGATTTGCTTACTTCATGAAAAATATGTTTTCATGAATTCATTATCTCAACTAGTATTGACTGACTTTCTGCTGTGTTCCAAGCACCATGTCAAGCACTAAAGCATTCAACAGTGAGACAAAGCGCTTTGCCTTGAGGAGCTCACTCTCCAGCGGAGAAGACAGATGGGTAAATGAATGATTAAAATAAAGTTGATAAAAGCAATAATGGAACAAGTACAGAGCATTGTGTGAGTGCAGAGAAAAAGAAGGCTCCAGGGCTGTGCTGGAGCCAGTCTGTGAGCACCTGTGAGAGCCAACTACAAACTAACTTTTCAGGAATTTTGTAAGCCAGTCACTGAATACAGCCATTATTAAAAATTAAATTAGACAAAGTTTCAATTAAATAAATTAGATTTAAAACAAAGGTTCTAAATACCTGAAACTCCATCACTTCCTAATCATTGTATTGCATTTTACTATTATCTATGCACTTGAGGTTACTTAGTTCTATCACACACGTATGGTGGAAATGCCGTATAATGGGGGTGCTTCTGGACATCCATTACCAACCTTGTGCAGTGGCATCACGTTGGTAGCCTGAGGTTTGCCATGGTGGGAATTTAACAAATGCTACCAAACAGAGTTTGTTTGTTTTTCCCCACAGATAGCCAGTTATTAAACATGTATCAGTATAACATTGAGAACATCTAACCTTGGCCCCTGCCAGCCACGATTAAGGAGAGCTTCCTGGAAAAAGAGAAAGCAAGGAGAGTTAAAATTTATCAACACAGAATGAGGACCTGCCTGCAAAAATAAAAGTCTAAGCTAGAAATATCTTTGAAGTTTTCCTAGCTTGTCTCATCCTGTCTCCTCTAAATCTAATTATTTACTATCACGGTTATCAGAGTTGTTCATCTAATGCTAGTTCCTACTACCAGAGCTCCCACAGGACTGCATTTTGCAGCTCCCTTGAAGTTGAGCATGGCCAAATGACTTGACTTTGCCAGTACAGTGTGTACAGAAGCGAAATGGGTAATTTCCAGGTTGAAGCTTTTAGAGACAGTGTGACTTGCCCTGTTCATTTAACCCTAATATGGTGACTGTGGAACCAGTCAACCTGAGTCCCTGAAGGACTGGGACGGGTAAAGAATATCTGAATGTCTCCCTCTAAATTCCTACTTGGACAGCTTATGTATATTCAGTGTATGTACATACATTTTTGTTGTCTTAAGCCACAGTTATTTGGAGGTTATTCATGATTCCAGCATAACCCAAACCATCCGGACTCATACAATTGCCAAGTATTATAGATTCTTTGAAATAGTTCTTTCATAACTTTTGTCTCAGTTCACACACCTAATAATCCCTCACCTGAATGACTGTAACAGCCATCTAACTTTCCTTCTTGATTCCAGTCTCAGCATCCTTCAATCTGTCCTATGTGCCATAGAGTGAGGTAGGGGCCCCAATCACTCTTCTGTTTAAACATCTTTAAAAGATCCTCATGATATACAAGATAGATCTAAATCGTTTAAAAGGGTCTACTCAAAATGTCCTCATGATCTGTATCCTGATACTCAGGCTCCAATCACACTGAAATAGTCAGTTTCCCAAACAAGTTTCCTGGCCTCAGGGCACTCAAACATTGGGTCTTCATGCTCTCATCTCAAATCCTCCTCTTGACAAACTCACGCTCATACATCAAGTACTTACTATGGGAAACCTCAGCAAAATAAGTGCCTTCTTCCCCTTTCTGTATTTTTCAAAGGCAGTTTGCTCACATTTCTATGATAGTAAAGACCTTATGGTACTACAAACAATTCTGTATATTTCTCTATCTAGACTTTGCCTTCCGGGATCTATTTTTGAATTCCTGAGGCTTGACACACAGTGCTCATTTAAAGCCTGCAAGAAATATATATGAGGAACTAATCTTTGATTCCCTAAACATGGTCAGCTAGAGCAGAACTATCCCTTTGGTTTTCTTGATGCTGATTTAATTAAGATTGTATCTCGGATTCCTGACGAAAGTAGAAAAAAAAGGTTTACTCATTTAGTCCAATCCCTTCATTTGAGGGACAGAAACCAAGGCCCACAAATGTCTGGTGATATGCCGCCAATCCAGTGACTGAGTCAGAAGTAAATTCCGAGGCCTTCTCACCCTGAGGAACTGCCATTTACCAATCTTGAGTGTCATCTTACAGTAATAACGTTATCTGAACATGCACTAAAGTTCACACCCTCATCCTCACGCCTGAGAAAAGCAGTCATTTGTTTGTTAATATTTTTCCATTTATTTTCACGGCCCTGATTCAATACATTGATCTCTCCTTTCACCCAGTCTTTACATTGTTTTGATTCCCTAAAATATTTCTTGAAGCGGTCACCCAGTGAAAAGGGAAAACAATTTATTGTCAATTTTAGAATTTCTGAATTCGAAGAGACATGATTTAATTAAGGCCTCAGAGCCAACATTTAATTAAGGCCATAGGAGCCAACAGGACAACACACTCAGATTTCTCAAGGCCAAGACAAGGACTCTTCCTCCAACAAATCACAGGATTTTATTTTGCTATTAATCTTGATCACTGTTGCCTTCCAGCTCAGGGTCCCATTTCTGTGGCTTAAATTAAATAATACAATGACCTAAATAAAGTTCTTCATATTTTTTTATGTAAATACAAATAAAAAAGAAGAAAATGAAGGAAACATAGTCTGTAAAATCTAAATACCAGAGGTAATGAAAGGTTAAAAATGGTTTAAAAGTTAAACAAATGTATTAATATTTTAGAAGGCATAGGTAAGTATGTTAATAAAAAACAATTAAAGGAGTACAAAAAGGGGAGAGGAGAAAAACATGTTATGTTTCCTGAAATCCTTTTGTGTCTTTATTTCTCCTTCTATAGCCTACTTATAGGATTTTAAAAGAAAGCCTATGCTATTAAGATGATCACTTCAGATGAAACATGAGCGGCAAAAGGAATTCAAGCTTTCTAAATGAAATGGAACTACCTGACCATCCACTCCAGGCAATTAGGCAAGGGATTAGAGTAAAATTCTATACGTAGCTACATGTTAGAAATAAATGGAAAATTACTGATTTAATAATTTACCAAAACAAAACAACTCTCAGTCTTCTAAAAAGAGTCCCTCAAACAAAACCTTTTAATGGCTGAAAAGCATCACTGTACGGATTTAATAGCATTGCTCTGGATTTTTGCTACACTGATGTTTGAGCAATTAAGAATGTATTTTATCCTTACCCGTGCCCTGCTTTCACAGTCGCTCTGGTCAAATTAATGTAAGCTTTGACTATGTTGTCTCTCATTTTTATTTCTCTAACTCTACCCATTTTTTAAAAACTTTGTTTTCGTAGATACTATACTAGATTAAGAAAATCCTCTTCTATTATTTCTTTGTTACACTTTAACTTTTTACTTTTATTTTATTGTGGTAAGAACACTTAACATGAGATCTACCCTCTTAACAGATTTTTAAGTGTACAATACAGTATTAATAACAATGCTGTAAGATCCCTAGAACATATTCATCTTGCATAACTGAAACTTTATACCCATCATTGATTATTCCCCCTCCCTCCAGCCCTTGGCAACTACCATTCTACTCTCTACTTCTATGAGGCTGAGTATTTACCTACGATCATGAGGTGACTGACCTCTTTCACTTAGTCCCCCGGGTTCATCCATGCTGTCACGTCTTACAGTATTTCCTTCTTTTTTTAAAGGACAATAATATTTCATCCTATGTATAAATCACATTTCCTTTAGACACTTATCTATCGATGGACATTTAGGTTGTTTCCACATCTTGGCTATTGGGAATAGTGCTGCAATGAACATGGGAGTGCTATCATCTCTTTGAGAAAGTAAACAATCAACAGAGTGAAAAGGCAACCTATAGAGTGGGAGAAAATATTTGTAAACCAAATATCTACTAAGGGGTTAATCTGCAAAATGTATAAGGGACTCCTATGACTCATTAGAAAAACTCCCCTAATAATCCAAGTAAAATATGGGCTAAGGACTTGAATAGACGTTTCTCCAAAGAAGACATACAAATGGTTACTAATTATATGAAAAGATGCTCAATGTCACTAATCATCAGGGAAACTAAATCAAAACCACAATGAGATATCACCTCACATCTATTAGAATAGCTATTATCAAAAGACAACGTGTTGACCAGGATGTGAAAAAATTGGAACCCTTACCCACTCATTCTTTATCGTCAGTCATATCCAATGTATCTGTCATGATGCTTCTCCAGCTATCAAGGTCAGCCCTTTGGTCTGGCGATTCCCCCTGTCCTCCTCTTTTTCTCCTCAATTTCCAGTAGCATGCATCATGTATGCTGCTTAATTGGGATAGTAATCTGTAGTCAACAGCTCTAGATATGCAGACATATATAATGATCTGCCACTAAATATGAAAGGAAGAATCAAAGGGTTTGGGGAATATAAATATTGTGATACCTTGGAATTACTGAGTAACGCTATTAAAAGGTACAAATAACCTTGATTAAGCTTTGATTAAACTCATAGTGAAATCATAGGCTACACATTTCAATAAGAAACGACTAGGGAGTAAAAGACTGTTGACCCAGGTACCTTAGACACACAGAGCACTAGACTACTGCACATTGCTCAGAAAGGGAAGGAAAGGTAAAAATACATACAGAAAGTTATAAAATTTAAGTTTAACTTTCTCATCATAAAAAGTTGAATGTTTAAGTCTGTTTCCTAAACTAAGAAAAGAGCTTTCCTATAATATTCAAAAGTTTGTTTTCCTAATCTCCCGAGAACTGTTAATGTATAACCCGTAGACCATGTGTCTTTGTTATAGAAAAATATACTAAAATTCATGTTTGTTATAAAGAATTGTGTCAATTCCCTTTAAGTTTATATATTGTGTTTACCATAAGAGGATCAATTTTACCACCAATTTGTAATGATTGCTCTTTGATAACGAACTTTTTCATCACAATCTGATTAACATCCAGTACATATAAAGTATGCATTCTCTTAGTATTTTAGAGACTGAATGGAATTAAGAAACAAAAGAGGTTAAGTAACTTGTCAAAGAAAGGAACACTAGTTAGTAAGTGACACAGCAAGGACTTGAACCCATGTTAGTCTGGATCAAAAGTCTGCAGTGTTCTTAATATACTACTTTTCTCTTGGGTTTGCAGTATATCTTTCTCACCTGCTCTTGATTCCACAAAATGTTAACGTGCTCAAAAATTTATGTCAAATACATACTATAATAAAAGTTTTATGTAATTGCCTTTAAAGTAAAATATAAACTCTAAAAGCTATCTTCAAGGTTTAAAAATTGAATCAATATTTTAAAAAGGACAATTTTTCAAGCTTGCAGCTCTCAGATTGTTTCATCTCTATTTCTCTCAAAATAATTTAGACAAAATTATTTACAGAATAGTTGAACATGTTTTTCAAAAAAAGTATCAGGAAAATTTATATGGAAAAATTTGCTTGCCAAAGACATACATGACAGCTTATAACTGTCTGCAATGAATCTCTGTATTATAAAAGAACTATTGTTTTCTGCATAGAAAACTCCCACTTCTACTCACATCATTATGACCTGTGAAAAAAATTACACTTGTTAAAATACAGTTGTGTCCAGAAACATTTTCCTTTTTGTCTTGAGTAGCTCCTCTGAAGTAAATCCTTTACATCAAGGCCAATTTTCTGTTTCTCTCATTATAATCTAACTAGCATTATGACAAAGGAGAAAAAAATGAATAAACAAAATGATCGAACAAAAGTATCCAATGG
Source organism: Lagenorhynchus albirostris (assembly GCF_949774975.1). Classification (NCBI taxonomy): domain Eukaryota; kingdom Metazoa; phylum Chordata; class Mammalia; order Artiodactyla; family Delphinidae; genus Lagenorhynchus; species Lagenorhynchus albirostris. The sequence goes on along the minus strand of NC_083098.1, from coordinate 99,998,575 downwards.
TTGATTCACAGCAAAACCAAAAATGGTATCTATAAGGAAGCAGGGATTTCTGATTTAATTTGCTTTCATATTCACTCAATCATTAAAGCAAATAGTTTCAATCTTTGCATACGAGCTTAGCCCAAGAGTGTTTCAAAAATGTGGATGACATTGAATACACTTGAGTAACCACAGTTAAGCAAACTTTCAAATACTCAAGGCTAGATATGTATATAACACCATACATATTATATTTATTTATACATGTATATCATATATACACATATATGCATATATATTAATATACAAATATACACATACACAGTGATACTTTTTCAATAATTATTTACATATATACACTAAGCAAGTTTACAAATTCCTTATATTCTATAGAAGTGATGCTTGAGCTACCTGAAGCAAAGTAGTATTTTCACAGACCTACCATCTTTCCTTCCTTCTTTCTTCCTTCCTTCCCCACTGTCTTCCTTCACTCCATTTTCTATCCATTTCTGCCTTTTATCCTTCCACAAAAAATAATTAATCATATCATATATACTGGAAACTGGTTAAGTATCGAGGGTCCAATGGTGAATAATTACAGAAGGACCCTGCCTTGATGGAGCTGTAATTGTACTGGATGTAACTTTGTTGGCAGATAAAAATCATAGGATTTTAAATCAGACAGACCTTAATTCAAATCATGATAACATCACTTATGCACCTTTGGGAAATTACTTAACTTCGCTGTGTTTCCTTTTTCACAAAGGGTAAATGCCAATAATTTAAAACTCATCCTATATCTTACAGATTAAATAAGATAATGAATGGAAAGAGTAGAGTGGGGAATCTGACACATAGTAGATGCTCAATAAATATTACATATCTGCTGTCCTCATATACATTTGAACAGGAATTTACTATTAGACCCAAGGTTCACTGTTGCAGGTTTGCAAATAGTCAAAAAAAATATGGTCAGGGTTTTACATTGCTCTAAAATAAATATTTTACTCAGAAGAAGTACTTAAGAAACAGTGATTGAAAACCATTTGGCTATTATCAAAAAGAGAGAGAGAGAAAATGTGAGTGGCAATGACACGGAGAGCTACTGTAGGAAAATAAATAAGCCCATGTGGACATCAATATGGCAGTTTAAAAGGTGATCAGTATATCCTTTCCTGTTCATAAAAGTGGCATCATTCCTCAGTGCTCACTTGTAACATTCTCAATCCCAATTTTATTTTCTAACTTTTACATAGGAGGTGCTTTCAATCACTGGGAAGGCAGCTACAGAAAGAAGGCCTCCAGCCATGGTGGGCAATATTCTTTGTTTCCACAAAACAAGTTACTGCATAAAAGATAGATGAGCTGGAGAGGGAAGGAGGTCTGCTGGATACTCAGAATGATGGAAACAACAAGCAAAATGGATATTCTCACCAGGAAATTACTGCCTAGGGGCACACTGAGTATTCCAGAAATGCAAGGCATGTCCTGCTATCTCATCTATTGATGAATCCTTCATCACTGGGATAGATTGGATGATTCTAAGTGAGATTTGAAAGCAGTGGGCTCCAGTGGAATTCAGCATTGTTTAGATCTTAAGCCTCACCACTGCTTGCTACACCATTCCAGAAACTCTGACTCAATCAAGATTGTTACCCTATCATTTTAGTTTTAAACAGACAATTTTACGAAAACAATGAAACAAAGATAAGGTGCAGATCTGTGGTTAGAAGAAAAGCACTTTCAAAACTCTGGTTGTTAAAATATAAAATCAACTCCTAATTTAAAGGCACCAGAGGGAAAACGAATGTTTCTTCTCCATAAATAAGAAACTCAAGTGTAATACTGAAATGGCATTATTGTATCTAATGGAAAAAGTATTAAGGAAAAGGCAGATTTCTTTGCAGAGTTGCGCAAAAATGAGTTTCAGTGTGTTTTTGTTGTTCAACCAAGCACTGTACGGGAGAGGGCGCCAATACTAAGGAAACTCCTGACAGAGTCAGTCCTGTTTCAGATGGATGTTCCAAACAGTTAGGTCAGGCCTCTGAGCATGAAAAACAGAGTTAATTCCACTCAGACTGATTCCCCGTTTGCCAAGCAACCTTTTGATTATGATTTGGTTCCCTACGTGGATCTTCTGCTGTGAGTAAAGAAGACAGGTTGCTGGAAACCTGTGATCCATCTGACAATTATTTCTCACTGTAAAGTAAAAAGTTGGTATTCTACCTCATCTGCCTCAGTCTCTTGTGAGTTTTCTAAATATGAATCATCATCCCCAAGTCCAACACTGAAAAGATGGAACTACTAAAGCATGTAAGAGTTAGCGCCAGACCCAAATACTGGTAAATTTGCCAAGTTAATGGTTTGTGTATACAAATCAGTACTTAAACCATTGAAAGCATTGAGGGAGACACAGAGAAGTACGTTCAGACTTAGTTCCCCCTCTCAAGGTGTCTTCAAACCAGAGGAGGAGGCTATCAAAAGATACTACTATAACCTCAAACAATGTAGGTTAGGGTCTGACTTTTATAATAAACATTTTGTAGAACGATGCACATTAAACTTGATAATAAATCTAATGTAATAATCTATAATGGAAAAGAATATGAAAAAGATATCTATATATCACTTGGTTGTATACCTGGAACTAACACAACATTGTAAATCAACTATACTTCAATTAAAAAAAAAAAGTAAATATATTCTTTACCTCTTCTGAAAAGGCCATTCAAATCCTTAAAGTAATTTCTCAGATGACATCTTTTACTATTTAGCATTGATATAAAGGTAGTTCAACTCAAGGAATTCCAGAACGGTCAGACAATTTTATCTCACAAGTCAAGACAGTTTTATATTTTGAAATGAATGCCACCAACAAAGAAATGACAGTGCCTTTAAGAGATGGCCTTTTTAATGAGCCTAAGAGTAAAACTAAATGAAATAAACATTTCTAAATAAGTTCTAGAAAGATCTTCACAGGAAAAAATAGAAAAAGCAGAAACGCTGGATAAAATGATCCATAAAAGAATACTTTAAATTTTTTCTTAGCACAAGAATCACAAGTGAAAACAAGGAAAAACAGAAGGGACTGTTTCTTTCATCTTATAAGAAAACATGCCCTTCACTTCAAAGAAGATTTCGGTAGAATTTCAAAGACATTTGAACAGGTTTCAGAGAGCTGTAGCTATTCTCCACCTTGAGGGTTTTTGTCCTTATAACTTTTGATCTTAATAAATTTGAAGATTTAAAAAATGAGGTTATTGTTCCATTTGACAATGCAGGTTTTCAAAATGAAGTAAAAGCCACTGAAAATAACTTATCTTAAATGGGTCATTTTAAATAAAGATGATTGGGTTTTGGGCAGGGCATAAAAATCTTAAAGAAAGCTTTGCTCTGTAAATTCGAAATTCACCTACTTTTGTGAGTCTGCATTCTCAAACTTGGAGAATAGTTACATTATACAGGTCAACATCAAGCCACAGAAAAACTAACAAAAAATAGAACCAACAGTGTGTCAAATCTCTTAAGGAAGAAGGACTTTCTAAGCTTTGAAGTACTAGGAAGGGAAGCACAAAGGAAAAGGTGACTAATTGTGGCAATATATTAAATATACACATGTTGTAAACTAAAAAATAAGAAAATACGAAAAAGCAAATAATGACTTTGCAGCAAATGCAAAAAGGAAACAATAAATATGTTTAACATAAAAAGAGCCTATACAAATTACTAAGAAAAGCTCTAAGACCCTAATAAATAAACTGGCAAGAAACACTGTGTTATTATGTTAGAGGTGCCATAACAAAATACTACAGACTGCATGGCTTAAGGAGCAGAAATTTATTGTCTCACAGTTCTAGAAGCCAGAAGTCTGAGATCAAGGTGCTACCAGGTTTGGTTTCTTCTGAGACCTCTCTCCTTTGCTTACAGATGGCTGCCTTCTTTCTGTGTCTTCACATGGTTCTCTCTTGGTCTTTGCGTTGCCTGTGTCCTAATCTCTTTGTATAAGGACACCAGTCATTGAATTAGGGCCCAGCCACATGACCTCATTTCCCCTTATTATCTCTTTAAAAGTCCTATCTCCAAATACAGCACATTCTGAGGTACTGGTAGTTAGGACTTCAACGCAGGAATTTGGGGGAATACAACTGAGCTCATAGCAGAAATCAGCAATTCAAAAAATACTGTCTAAGAAAACATTAAAATGTTATCTTTGCTAGCAAGTAAAAGAATGTTAATTAAAGGTAAAATATGATTCTGTTTTTCATCTGTTCAAACTAGTAATGATTGAAAAAACATTTTAATGCTGTTAGCATTTTAATACTGGCAGGGATTCAGTCCAATGAGGACACTGAATGCTACACACAGGAACAAAAACTGGCAAACCATTTTGGAAAACAAATTTTCAATACAGATTAGGAATATAAAAAATATTAACTCTCAATATAGATCAATATAAACAAGAAAAAGATAATAAAAATATATCTAGAGAGCAGCATATTTCCTTCTGGGAGATATCTTTAATAAAATATTATCCATCTGAAATAAAGATGTTAAAAAAAAAATTATCCATCTGAGTATTACTTACAATACCAAAATTATCTGAAACAATTTATATACCCACAATGGGGAAACTCCTAGGTAAAACCTACCCTTGATAAGATATTATGCAGCTATGAAAATATAATATTTATAAAGACCATGAAAAACATAAAATATCTATAATTTTATATTTTAAAAATAAAGCAGGATGCAAGGAATATGTTAAAAGGGTGCATAGAATAAAAGAAGTCAAGAAATAAACCTATAGTCATTATTTTAGGGTAATAAAACTGAAGTTTTGTTGTTTTCTTTCTGGTATTACGTATTTTTAATTTCCAAAAAGCAACATGCATTCGTTTCTATAATTTAAAATAATCATTGTACCTTAGGTAAAATTGGATTGAATTTGGATAAGTTCAGTTTCAATTCTATCAAGCTTAGGTTAACATGTCAGCTGCTTACTTAAATGCTTTGCTTTCATACTGTTACATATGTTTTAACAACCGTTAACGTTGATAAGAGTGACACCTTCACTTAAAGACCCCATTGCCAACCCCACTTTATTCTTCCCCAGTTACTACAGACCTAGCAAAAATGAAAAGAGATCAATCTATGGAAAAAGTTGGAGATTCCTATCAGAAGGATTTGAGAATCACTGGTTGATCAAGCTCACCTTCCAGGGAGCCCTGATGACCACTCCCTATTCAGTCTGTCAACCTGAGAATATTCATTGCATAGGCCTGATGGTCAGAGCCATGTTTTATAAGTTCTGTACACATCTCAATAACAGGAGACACTCAGCATCTGCTGCCTTTCTCTATGACTGTGAGGGACATGTACAGCAAGTTCTGGCAAGTTCCAACATATGGGAACCAATTCTAGTAAGTACAGGGTACAGAATATTGTACCATCAGAGCTAGTGAAATGGTATAGTTTACTCTTTGGTAAAATATAGAGATTCAAAGCACAATCATAAAGAGCCCTAAATTTTAAACTTTGGGCAATCAATTGACCATCAAAAATATCAGGACTCAAACCATGTTCATTAATTTGATATTATTGTTAACCAATAGTTTAATTTTCCTACTAGAGTAGAAATAAGAAACATAATTATAATAGGTTGAATAGTGTCCTTTCAAAAATTTATCTACCCCCTGGGCTTCCCTGGTGGCACAGTGGTTAAGAATCTGCCTGCGAATGTAGGGGACATGGGTTCCAACCCTGGTCTGGGAAGATCCCATATGCTGTGGGGCAACTAAGCCCGTGTGCCACAACTACTGAGTCTGTGCTCTAGAGCCCGCGAGCCACAACTACTGAAGCCCGTGCGCCACAACCTCTGTAGGCCGCACACCTAGAGGCTGCGCTCTGCAACAAGAGAGGCCACCGCAATGAGCAGCCTGCACCCTGCAACAAAGAGTAGCCCCCGCTCGCTACAACTAGAGAAAGCCCGCGTGCAGCAATGAAGACCCAATGCAGCCAAAAATAAATTAATTAATAAATAAGTTAAAAAAATATTTATCTACCCCTGGAAGCTGAGAACATAACCATATTTGGAAATAGTCTTTGCAGATGTAATTAAGGTAAGGTCTAAAGTGAGATCATACTGGATTAGTGTGGGCCCTAAATCTGATGAGAGTGTCTTTACAAGAGACAGAGAAGGACACGTGGACATACAGGGAAGAAGCCATGTGAAGACAGAGGCAGAGATGACAGTGATGCTGCCATAAACCAAGGTATACCAGGAGCCACAAGAATTGGAAGATGCAAGGAAGGATTCTCCCTTAGAGGCTTTGGAGGGAGCGTGGGCCAGCCAACACCCTAATTTCAGACTTCTCACCTGCAGAACTATGAGAGAGTAAAATTCTGCTGTTTTAACCCACCTAGTTTGTGGTAATTTGCTATTGAAGCCCTAGGAAACTAATACAGTTGTTTACAGAGGGAACAATGTCACATTTCACAAAAACTATCTCTTTATGTCGGAGGCAGAACGGTGTGGTGGAAAGCATAGAAAGAGCTGGAGTGAAAGGGTACTGCTTCCACGCTGCAGCTTTCCATTGGGCAATCCAGTTAGCCTCTCTGATATCCATTTAACATCTCCAAAAGATAGACACGATCACAATGTCAATCACACAGTACTGTTGACAAGATTAAACGAGATGACAATATAATAAGCATTTGATAAGATGTAGACAAATTTTGATTTTTTATTGTTGCTGTCAATGGTTCAGAGTAAATGTCAATTTTGTGCTAGATATGTATTTATGAAATATGAAAACTGAATATATGAAATTTATATAAGTATATGTTTGATTTGCCTTTCAGTTCCTTCTCTATCATAGAGTCTTTTTTGCTTAAAGGGTGGGCTTATATCCTGACTTTGGACCCTGATATGAATCATTTATCATATAGACAGGTGACTTATAGGGGATGTTTTGAAAGGGGAGTAACTGGCTGCTCAGTTATTTTTAGAGTTGTTGTGCTGTCATTAATAATCATTTGTTGTACTTTTAGTCATCTGAGCTAAGAAAATAAATAGATGACCCTGACCATGGTAAGACAGTTTTAGCTTTGGTGATGGAAAAAACAAAAAGTTAGCGACAAAGCATCCTGCTGTTCACATCCAGATCCTGGGTCTTTACAGCATTCTCTGTACTTGAGAAGAGCATCCAATGGATGGTATCAAAGGCAAGAAGATGGATTGCAGTTAGTTAGCTCAGTAATAACTACAGTTCAATACTGCTTTTAAAAAATTCAAGAGAATAAATGACTCAATTCTTTTACAGCTTAGGTGTACTATTCAGAAAATTAAATTTATAGCTCTTGATTGTGAATCACTTCATGCAATAAAAATATCAACGAGGCAAATGACTTCAAATACAATCTCTTAGAACTGAAATGATCCAAATAGGTTTTCGAAATTAAATGGAAGATACGATCCAAGCTCCTGGTGCTCCTGTTTTCTTCCCCATCAGAGCAGAAAGCAAGACTCATTCCTCGGTGCTCATTCCCAATGGGAAACCAATGGTGAACCTAATCGATGATGGGGAATCAATGGCATTCTGATCAAAACAATCAGTCAACAAACCATTTCTCCGAAGTCCATATCCTCAAGGAGCATTTTGTCAAGGTTAGGTCATGAGCTCTGGGAATCACTGCTGTCTTTCAATGAAAGTTTACCTTGACCTGTCCTTGTTCTCCTGCTGTCTTTGGGGTTCAAATGAGGACCAATGTGGCAAGTACTAATTCCTCACTGCTCTGACCTTTATTGACCTCTCCTCACTAAACACCACCCCCAGACATGTCAGCGGTAACTGTGATGAAAAAGAACTTGACCACCCCCAAATTTCTGTCCATCCTCATCCATGAGCTCAGACCCTCACTCGCTCGTGGATAGGTCATTGCAGTAGTCACCAGTGGGGGCCTTCATCATTTGACTTCTGATTACTTCTGCATCTACATCTCCCACCACTGACTTCCCACATGCTATGCTGCCATCACACAGAGGGCCTGGGCCCTCTCACCCTTCTACACCTTTGAGTAGAAAGAACAGTAGAGCATGTCTGCTTAGAACACAAGATCCTTCTGGAACCTCAGCTCCTAGCTGAATTTCCTGTTCTTCTCTTTTGCTCCCTATGAGTATACCTCCCATCTCTTCATATTTCATACTTAGAGTCGAAGTTTCCTAGGTAGAACTATATCTTCTACCCTGATACCCTATGTAACCATAAAACCAGCACAAAGAAAGTACCAAAAACACTTTTTAATAAGCCAGTGGAATTAAAGCCAGAGTTTATTTCCTCTTCTATAACATTCAACAAATTGTTTAAATTCACCATGCTTCATTGTTTATAGTGTATAAAATTATTTGAAACAGCATTGCTTAAGGATTAAATGATATGGAATATACAAATACGTTTCATAAACTCTGAAGTTTCTTTTAAATGAAAGGATTATGACCATCATTTTCATTTAAAGAAATCTACAGATTGACCAAAGTGCACCCAATTCACTGATACTGTATGGAATTAGACACTGAAATTACCTCACAGTGTGTGACTCCATAGAATTTTGAGGGCTCATACATATTCCAGGGATGTACAATCCAATCTGACCAAGGAAATGGAGAGGGGAAGAAGGAGAAATAAAGAGGTATGATGATAACGTGAAGGGGAATTTTCATAACGATTTCAGAGCCCAGAGATCTTCATCCTAAGCTCCAGATCTGCGGCTGTGCTGGGAATCAGGGTGCAGCTGTTGAGCCTGAAGATGGCTTTACTATCAAATAAGTGGGGCACTGGCATCCCCTGAGAAAGGTGGGTAATTATAAATACATTTTCAAAATAAATGCTACCATTTATTCAGCATTTACTAGGACTGAGTATTAAGTAGCTATATATTTTATATACATTTTTTCATCTAATCCTGTGTACCTGTGAGGTACAAGATTGAGTCATGTGGTTGCCCTGAGAAGGCTAATAATCTACTATCCTTTCCAATTATATTTTCTAAGTGCCCCACACTGATTTATACTGGAAATGTGAGTTGTAGAGCAGAAGAAGAGAGAAGGCAGACTGCTGATGTTAGTACAACATTTCTCCTGTAGGGCCTCAAACAATTCAGCCCTGGCCACAAATTTAGAATCCCATTAGGCACATAAACTCAGTTAAATGGAGTGACCCACCTCTTAGTAAGATAAGACTGCAGGCATCTATTGTTACTTAAGGCTGCCCCTTTGCACAGATTAAGGTGTCCTATCTTCTACCCCAAAGCAAATCACAGAGAACTATTTCCTGAGTGGCAGTTCTGGGGAACACACTGGGTTTCATTTGTCTCCATCTACTGCTGCCTGGTTGATTACCTAGGCCTTGCAAACAGAACAGAACCTGATTTAATCCAGCCTCTACAGGGGGCAGGCTGAACAGAGGGGATGTGAATAGAGGTACCATGAGGAAGCCCTCAGCCAAGTCCACGGTGTAAGACATCATCCAGAACACATGCCAAACAAATCAAAAGTCTGAATAAAAAGGAAAGTGGAGCAAGTGTTTTATATCAAAATAGACTTGGAAAACACAACAGTCAAATGCAATAAAAGGACTAAGTTCAGACTGATGTGACAAACACAATATTAAAAAAACAATTCTTGAGATAAGTGAGGAAATTTGAATATGCAAATATGGTCCAAGTATTAATTTTTTAAAGAATATTATCAATGGTGCTAAGTGTGATAACTGCATGAGGCTTACGTATAAACATGTTCTTTTCAGCTGGAGTTGCATATGTAAGAATTTGCAGAAGATAAACATCATGCCTAGCATCTATTTAAAAAAATGCGTCCCCCACCAAATAAATTAATAGACAAAACAAGGCTGCCGATTGTTGACAGTTGTGGAAGCTGGGTAAAGGGTCCATGGAATTTATTATACTATAGCCTCTCTTTTCATTTATATGTCAAATTTTCATCATAAAGAGCCTTAAGAAAAGTAAATGAACTGATTCTTTTTATCTCAAAAAGGGACATTTGCATCTGCCAGGTAACGTTTTATTAATGTAACCAGAATGCCCAAATCCATTTAAATTCATATGAAATCATAATTAGGTTGAACATGGGGATGGAAAAAACAAGTAGAGCCATGAGGATTGGAAGACTTAGGCAGGAAGATTATTAACATAACATCAGATAGAACGATAACAATTATGTGCATAATCACAATATGAAAGATGCTAATGAACTCCAGGTAAGAGAAGTTCAAGGAAAAGGTGGCAATAGTACTAAAATAAAACCACTCTCTGTGGCATAATCCTCCTCTTCCCTCAAGACCCATCTCAAAAGTTACTGTGTGGTTTTAGCCAGCTCCCCAAGGCTTTTAGCTGTTCCCTCCTCTGAGATTCCACAAAATTTTATTCATACTTTTCAGTTTAAATTTTAAAAGAAGAAAGGGATATTGACAAGCATAAGCCTTGGAATGTGGTACAAGCATATGCTTAGGAAATACTAGTAGAAGGGATGTATGGATGGATGGGTAATGGAGAAGGAAGAAAGAGAGAAGAAATAAAGAGAGAGAGAAGTGCTATTCCTTCCTGGGAAGAAAAATCAATGGGGTCAGCATAGGGACTCCCATTTAAGAAAAGACTTCATTTAAATAATTCCAAATCAATCAGAATCAAATACATAACTTTCCTTAGTAGCCTACTACCACGAATTTATTTGTTTTGTTTTGTTTTAGTTAGACTAAATCCACACATTCTCTTAGTGCAAGCAATTAAACAAATATGCCAGGCTGGAAACAGCTGAGGTTTTTTTATCTCTTGCTGAGAAAAGAAACTTTTCATTGAGCTATCACATGCACAGTTATTTTTATTTGACTCTCAGTTGAAATACCCCTGCTGCATAGCATACTGAACACTTTATTGACCATAAAATGTGCTGCTGCAATTAGAGATTTTTATTTTTTCTAAGCATTTTGCCTTTCTGGAGGCATTTGGAGGCTCATTCCTGTTTATCAGTTTTTCAAGGATGCTTGCAATTTAGCAAAACTGAACCAGAAACTGTGTTAAATGCCTGGCATCTTTGAATGAGTGTTTCCAAGATCTGCAGTTAAACAGTGCAGGGTACACTGTGGTGAGGTTCCTAATACTTAACATAATCTACAAAGGTCTTTTACATTAGCTAAGATCCTGGGGGGAAAATGTATATTATAGTAAGTCCCCTACATACTTTAAGTACTTTAAGTCCCCTATAGTAAGTCCCCTTTATCCCAAATTTAGTCCCCTAAATTTTCCCACTTAAGTAACCATTTCCTTAACATGTCTAATAATTGAAACTTCCCTAAGCCCTCAGCTTCCTAGGGTGGGACGAAGACGGTAAGGAGAAAAAAGGCCACTGAACATATACTTATTGGCCAAACAGTTCGTTCGGGTTTTACCATACGATCTTTTTGACCAACCCAGCAGAAAAAAGGCAACAACAAAACTGCAAATGTAATTCTGATAAACCTCTGAATAAAACTTGAGTATCATCTTGGACAGAGTTATAAAAATAAGTGCTATCGAGGGAAAATGGAAAGAAAAAAACTTTAAGAGTCAAGTGTGGATGTTAATCATGTCAGCCACAAATTATCTGTTCACTTGCTCAACCTCAGTTTTCCTATCTATGAAGTGGGGGTGATGCCTCCCCCCCCAGCAAGGTTGTTGGCACAAGGAAATGAAATAATGAATGTGACGTTTCTGGGACAAATTTAAGTAGAATGAGTGACATCAGTCACGTTACTCTAATAAATCCTAAGCATATAGACTGAAATAAAATTTGGTTTCAGTTATTCATCTATTAATACATAACACAAAACCCGAGCTGAGCATCTCAAAGGAACAGCTGCCTTTCTCCAGAGCACATGAAACTAAAGGACAAGGGGCTTGTGACAGTCAATGATGTCTAATCCCACAAAAGATGTCCCAAATTTCAGTTAATTGCTGTTGATCAAGCTGATCAATTGATCAGGCTGGGGGAGGAGGTGTATCTAAATATTTATTTGGACATAACTAATGAACTTCCCAAGCATTCTTAGGGAAATCACCTTATCATCTGCTAGTCAAATATCTGGTTGAAAAATGTGGAGTTAATGAAAGATCTTTAATAAAAGTATTGGTAACAGTCAGTATATATTCATCAGAAATCTAGCATTTGAATTTATATTAATACAGGTCTCAGAAAAAATTTACTAATGTCCTCACTCTGATGTGGTCTTAGCAATTTAGCTGCTCACAACTTCTACAGTTGTTGACAGCAGAGTACTAATGATCTTCTGCTATGTTATGGCTGAATTGATACAATAAGTTGCATGTTTTCCTTAGATTGTATTAGAAGCTACAAATGGTTCTGTCACTTTTCAAACAGCCTGGGGAATATAAAGTATTTTTAATTTTATGAGCCTGTCTCACATTTTAGAATCAGAATATTTGCTTGACAACCTAAACATGCTAGTCTACCTTAAAGGAATATCAATTGACATATTATACCTGAAAACATAATATTTTTTCCCATTTCCTAGAGAAATGCAGAAACATTTCTCTTTCTTCTATTTGGTCAGTTTGGAATCTCTAGATTGTTGAGGTTTGGTTGTTTTTTTGGTTTTATATTTTGTTTTCTTTTTCTTTTTTTTTTTTTTTTTTTTTTTTTTTGCGGTACGCGGGCCTTTCACTGTTGTGGCCTCTCCCGTTGCAGAGCACAGGCTCCGGACGCGCAGGCTCAGTGGCCACGGCTCACGGGCCTAGCCGCTCCGCGGCATGTGGGATCTTCCCGGACCGGGGCACGAACCCGTGTCCCCTGCATCGGCAGGCGGACTCTCAACCACTGCGCCACCAGGGAAGCCCTGTTTTCTTTTTTGCTATTAATTCTTCTGAATAGATAACTTTTAAAATAGTTGAGCTAAGCATTATAAGAAATATCTTTCCACTGCAGCCTCTCTTTCTTGTATAGGAGAAGTCCAAATGTATGTTTATTAGTTTAGTAACTATCTGACCTCTTTAAAAGGGGCACAAATTTGCTTTGGTATTTCTGAATTACTCCTGAAATTATTCTTTATCCCAAAAGCAAATCAATGAGAGATCCAGAAATTTGTCAACTGCCATTTAGGGATACGGAACACAAATGTAAATTGGAGAGAAAGGAAATCATCCAGGACACCTCTTTGTGTAGGTGAGATCTCTGCCAAAAAAATCAACTCATGTATAGATGTGGACTAAACCACTATCCAGAATCTATATTCATATATTATCTGCCCCAAGAGAGCACTTTACAATGGAATCACAATATCTACCATGCTACAACTCTTCCGCTTGATACACAGTTTGAAAATAATGGTAAGGAAACCCGTGGCTGAAGATGCCATTTGTCTTTAATACATAACAGAGTGAGCAGGAGACTTGAAATCAACGGTCCTGGGTTTGTACTGCAGATTCACCACTTGCCAGCAATACTGATATTACTTACCTGAACTTCCTTTTTTCCCCTTGTAAAGGGACACTAATGATGTTTGCCACACAATCTATGAGCATGTTCAATAAATGTTAGTTGAATTTATATCTTGTCTGTAAAGTCAGTAATGAAACCACATAAATAACTTATTGGGAAGACCAACCAAGGAGTAGATCAAACTGTTCAGGACATTTGTAGTCACAGGGGAGGGCAATATTGGGTATGGTCTCTGGGTTGGCTTGTGCCTCTTAACCACTAGGTGTGTGTCCTTATGCAAGTAATTTGATCTCAGTATGCCTTATTTTCCTCAAGCTGATAGGACCAACTCCCTGATTTGCTGTTAGAAATAAATTCAGAAAATGTATATTAACACAAAGCAAGGCATATAGGGAACTGGTCAATAAAAATTTGCTGCGATGGGTATTTTTGATAAGGAGAATAAGCAAAATTCATTCATTCAATAGAAATTTTAGGTTGTACTTCGTGTCCTAGGTGCTGAGGTTAGAGTAGTCAATAGAACCAGATGCTCTCCACTCATGAAACTATTTCCCAGTAAAGAATAGATAGGACAACATTAATAGTGATAAGTGCTCAGAAGACAATAAAACAAAGTAACGCGAACAGCGAGTAACTGCAGGTGTGTGTGTGGGAGAATGTATATTTGGGAGGTACTTTAAAAACATAACTTAGGGTGATCACAGAATATCTCTCTGAGGAAGTAACCTTTGAGCTTTGACCCAAATCATGAGAACCAGCCAGCTGTGCAGGGTGTAAATTTCTGCAGGACTGTGGTACATGCTTATTCAAGATGCATTTCCAGACATTCTGCCTTCTATCATTCTGTAAATCTAGAGTAGTAAATGGGGTCCAGATTTCAATACATGTATTTCATTCACTTTGATTTAGCAAAAAGAATATCCACAGTTATATAAACACTCACAGAAGAGAGGACTGAACCCATCATGTTCTTTGGAATTAGAGGTTCTCAGCTAGGAGACTTACTAGCTGGGTGACAGTGGACTCGTAACTTAGGCAACCTGAGCCTCAGTTATCTCATCTGTAAAACAGACCTGATACAAGATCGTCTATGGAATGCTTCTGGCATAGTGCTCAGTGCAGAGTAGACCCTCAAAACGGTAATTATTGTCACTATCAGGTTAAGAACTCCGCTGTCTACTAGTATTGTGACCTTGAGTAGGTTGTATAACTTTTCTGTGCCTCAGTTTCCTAATTTATAAGATGATAATAAAAATAATAATAATGACTTATTAGGCTTGTATGAGAAATTAACTGAGCTGTGTGAAGCACTTTGAATGGGTCCTGGAACAGAGTAAAACTCATTAAATCTCAGTATTAGTATCACCATGATTTTGACATCTGTCATGATAGACTATAACCGTGGGCTCACAGACTACTGTGAAAGAAAGGACCCTTGACTTAGAAAATATGATGGGCTGAGTTGTCCCCATGCAAAATTTCCCTAGTACTAAGAGCAATCACTTGCACCACTCTTGTATCTTACACTTCTGACCATTTTAAAACATTAATTCAATTTATCATAATGATAATTAAATAAATTAAATTATTTAACATAACGATGTGGTCAGTGAACAAGAACCCTTGCTTTGGATAATTTTGCCCTTTTTGATGGATTTACACATTTCCCTAAGATTGAGTCTTACTGTCACCACACAGCTCTTCAATTAACACTGGCTCTATTTTATATGTTATTTACAAATCATGCAAGAAATTTTAATACATTACTGATTTTTTTAACAAAGCCTTCAACTGAATCTTCCTAGTTTTACATTCGCAGGACAAACACATCTTCTGAAGTCAAAGAATTATAGAATATTTAACTTAGAAGATCAGCTGAGATGATTTTGTCTAAACAGAGTAATCACATTACTTTTCACAGACATCAATAATTGATCAGGACACTTTTATCCCTGAGCCGACCCTGAATATGGCTTAAACACTGAACCCTAGGAAGTCATTCCCAAGCATCAAGTTATAGAAGAGAAGACATACTGACCCACCCTGATCCGGGCTCAGTCCCCGTATTAGAGTTGACTTCTGAGGACTCTGAATTCCTCAGAGGTGAACTTACTTTCCTGAGCAGTAGACCTGGAATGGCAACCTAAGTTTCCAGAATCCTCATGTCTATGCTTTTGCCACCACTCCTTGTGATCTGCTGTTTAATGACGACCTGAACAGAGCTGTGGACCTGGGAGGAATGGAGTTACAATATGGGTTAAAATCCTCATCCTTCATCTCTGCTGGAGCTCAATACACTGCTCCACTCAGGCTTCCTGCTCTTGATTTCCCTGTTGTCCTTTCTATTTTCACTGACACCTATATCCTGTTACATCTAACCTGAAAAAGAAAGGACTATGGGCCTTCAACTCATCCATTACACTGCACTCATGCTCAAGAACACCATCCTACTAGCAGCAACGTGAATATAAATACGAGTGATGATGTCCTCGCCCATAACCTTGCTCTGCATCTCAATTACTCATGGTTTCCCTTGCTGAAAATTTAGCTCAATTACTCCCCCACTCCAAGCTTCTTTCTTAATATCTTACTTCCACAGCCCAAACTTAACCAAAGTCAGTGACTAGAATCTAGTGTGCAGTGAACGATTGTTTAGTGTTCTGCTGACATTTATAATATAGCATGACAGCCCAAGAAAAATTCTGGTAGCAACTGTGCTATTTAAATGGGTGAAAACACTCATAGCACACCCATACACTCATGATAAGAATTATTAGTAATGGGAAAATTGGCTTAAATTCAAGAGCCAATTAAATACATGTTTTTATTAAAGTAATACCATGCATTTGTTCAATCAATAGGAAAATGATGGGCTTTTAGAGATTGACTTTATTAATATATATTTGTTCTGCTGGCAGCACAGCAAAATGAAAAAGAGAACTAGGAGACATGCGGTCTTAATTATTTTAATTGTAAAGAGCATCCTATAACTTTTCAACAATATAACTTCTAAATTGAAGCACGGCATTTACTAGGATTTGATACACAGTCCTTCTTTGGGTACTTTTTCTTAAATGCCCATCTGAGACTTATGCAGTGAACAACTGGAAATAATCTAAAATTTGGAGAAAAAAGATACGTTATATATAACTGTTCAAAACTGAATTCAGCCTATAAAGCCAATAGCAAAGGAAAATGATATATTCACTCAATAGAACATTGTACAGCTATTACATGATCTCCTTCTCTTCTTTTTACAATAACTTATAATAAAATGGAAAACATAAAATACTTATGTTCAAATAAAAAAGAATGAAAATTCAATATATGTTTGTAAAACAAGAAATCAAAAAAAAGGAAAAAGAAAAAAAAAGAAATATAACATTAAAAGTGAGTACTTCCTATAATGAAGGTATTTAATTTTTAATGATTTCTTCTAGATTTAACTTTTCCAAATTTACTCCAATGGATGTGGGGAAGAAAAATGGTATTGGTTAAAAACAAATTCATTTTTTAAAAGTCCTTACTTTGCAAATTGGAAATGACCTCAATGGCTAAACGGGGACAGAACAGGATGTTGTGTTTAAACACACGCTGGCCATTCACATGATGGATAATTATGAAGCTATTAAAAAGTCATGGCTTGAGAAAAAATATTTAATGATATAATCTTAAATACAAAAAAATAGATTATAAGTCTCTCTATATAATAATCCCCAAAATAACTAGCAGAAATCCACTAGAGCCACAAGGTCTAATAGAAATATAATATATGCTGCATAGATAACTTTAATTCTTCTACTAGTCACATTTTTAAAAGTACAAAGAAACAGGTGGAATTAATTTAAATAAAGTTTACTATAAATAATGATGACAACAACTGGCCAACACTTAAACACTCTATCCATGTTATTAGCGGGCTGGGGCAATGAGATTCTTCTACCAGTAATCAAAACTCTCCCCCAGTCATGATGCTTCTTTCTTTGAATGAAGGCTCACAGAGTCTTTATAAGAGTGAGATAGGTAGGGGGACCTCAGAAGGCTGGGAGGAGGTGCAGAGAGAGGTGGAACTGGAAGGGGTGGATCCATGCAAGAATTTGAGAAGTGCCCCAGCTTTCAAAGTCTATCATCCCCAGATGACAGAGTGGGTATAAGTCTTCTTGTCTAGGGCAGTGCTTGGTACACAATGAACTTGTCACAGGACACTCCAGATTGCATCCCCGACAAAGAGCACAGGTTCCCTGGATAACAAGTCCTGAACCATGGTTGAGTTCACACAAATGAAATGAGAACAACATTGCCCAAACGATCTGTCTACTTCCGTTACCATTTTAACTATTGTTGTTGACAGTACATCATAATAAAGCCCACAGCTATGTAATTCTGTAACACAACAGCACACACCATCCAGGGCTTGTTAAACACAAGTGACTGGATGGTGACTGTGACTCCACACAGAGACAAAACAGACTGCTAGGTCAGCTGAGTTGTAACTAACAAATACACTTAAGATTTGTTCTTTTCCCACAATGGTTTATCATTCTTTTCTTTTTCTTTTACTGAATATAAAGAACTCGTTTAAATTTTGAATTCCAGCCATGGAATATTATTCCACTAAAAACAACAGTCCATTCAGGGATGTGGAGCAAAGCCTTAGGTAGTCGGAAAGGGTAAATTCACCATTGTTGAATGTCTTCTGGGACCTGGGGCATTAACTGGAAGTGGTAGGTACAGAAGGACTGGGATCTGTCCACTGGACTGATTAACCTTGGGCAAGTTACTTCTCTTCTCCAAGTCTCAATTTTCTCAGCAAAAGGGAATAATGAAAACTAAACCCACACAGTTGGTTCTTCTGAGGATTAAATAACGTGTTGAGTGCTTTTTCTACAGTAGATGCTGAGTTTTTCATTTCAGCTTTGGTGCATGCATCCTTTTTTTGGTTGAAAAATGAAGGCTGGCAAAAGGAAGAAAAACTATCTCTGATTTATCTCAAATTGTAAAAATTTTCAAGTTTGCTTTTTATAGTTTGAAAAAAGAACCTGGTGCCAACACACAGAATTTGGAAGCAGCCTGTGAGTCATAATAGGTTTGCTAGGAAATGGCCTGAGTGCCAGGAACTCTGGATCAGAAGAAAATATACGCAATTAGATCATTTGGTCTAAATGTGATTATACGTTTTAGTAATGAACAGTATAATTCTGTAGGTAATGCTAGAATAATAGGGAGAAAACAGAAGAGATTTGATTTATTGCAGAAGTTTCACAGACCTTCAGAAATGGAAATCATGTCTGTATGATAAACAGGCATTTTTTCCATAATGGCTAAAGATAACAAGTAAATTATTTCAGACAATTGTGTGGAGAAAAGAGAGGGTTCAGACTGACGATTCTAGGAATGTGGCTATAATACCAGCCTGGAGACAAACTTTGAAGTTCAGGAGAAGAGGAAAAGCAAAGATGCTAAAGGTGGCAATACTGAGTGTGTGTGCCAATTAATGTGCTAAATTTGCAACTCAGAAGAGGAAGAAGAAAAGTCCAATGAGAAAGCTTATAAATGAGCTAGTCTGATTTGGAGAGAAAGTGGAAGAAGAAAGAGCCTCGGGCTATGTCATGACACTAGGACGTTTGTTTTCAGAAAGGTATTTATATAAAAATGAAGTGTGGCATATTTGTACCCATAGTTGGTGATGATTAATCATGTCTCGCCAGAATCAGAACATGATTAATCATGTCTCGCCAGAATCAGAACCCTGAATACATAAATCACTGCCAACTACTGTCCTGGCTTCTAGAAGACCCTAGAAGATGGTGAAGCTAAGCTAAGGCTTTGCTCCCCACCCTGAATGGACTGGGCCATACAGGAGCCTTAGAAACCTCTGCTGCCCTTTCCACCAAAGGCTCAGATGAGGACAAGATTAAGAGACCTCCTGCCCAGCCCTCTTTTATCTTGTCTGCTGCCCCTTGTGCTTCTTAGAACTGGTAATAGACCAACAGCACTGAAGAGAGGTATTTGCCAGAGTCTGGGAAAGGAGAGCCTTTGCGCCCTGGCGGGTCAATTCATAACCCCTTCGCTCTTCTCCTTAAAAGCTTTGTATTGACGCAGTGACTCTATGAGACCCATATCACAGCTGTGCCCACTTCAGATGGAGATTAAGCTGAGTGACTATTACAGAATATATGCTACCACTGTGACAATCAAGATAAGAACAACATTAACAGGAATTTAAGACGGGCATGTTGTTCTGTTGTTTTACTATCAAAAGAATCTAATCTTTTTTTTTTTTGTATTTTAAGGTTCCTCAAGCAGCCTTGCTAATTATGCAAATGATGTCCACTGCCCTGAGAGAAAGTGACAGTAAATGACTGTGTGTGTGTGTGTGTGTGTGTGTGTGTGTGTGTGTGTGTGTGCATGCGCTTGTGTTACATAGCAAAGCTATTTAATCCCTGGTTCTGCAGATCTGCTCCCCGTGGAGAAGGTGGGCAGTTCCTGAGTGAGGGGCTGCCTGATAGAGAGGAAATTACTCCTCAGGATGGTAAGCCAAGCTTGGACACTGCCTCAGGGGCCACTCATTATTGACCACAGCCTGTGGTTGATGCTGGAAGTCCCTCAGGATCCAGAGAATTTAGCACCCTGCGTGTAATGACTAAGAGCTGGCACCCCTGAGCCCAAGCACCATGGGTGCTACTGCAGGGAGCTGGTTAGGAAAAGGCATAAAGTAAACAAATTGCTTTTGGACTGTAAAGGAGCCATCTGCAACAGTGACACCATGTGGCCACAACGTGTAATAGCGGCTGTGGACCAGGATTGTAGTTCTTGTCTCCACTTGGCTTTCACCTGAGACCAAGCCTCTGTGAGTGAGAGTTCTTGGATTACATAGGAATGAGAGGAGGCAGCGGAAGGACAGGAAAACTCAGGTGTCTTCCCGCTAATGGGGCGGGTGGTGGTCTGAAAAATACATTGTTTTAAATGAGAAGATGTGATCTTTGGGTGCTGTGAAGTTTACTCCAGGTCACCCCACTTGCAATAATAATAAAGTACTGTGATTGACATGCATCAATCCCATGTAACATCTCTGTAATAATCCTCAAGGCAGTTCCAGTTACACCATTTATACAAGGAAGACTGAGGCCCAGAGAATTTGAATAATCTGTCCAAAGTCACTTAGGCAGCAAGGGGCCAAGCAGGGACTCACATGCAAGTTCATTTGTCTTCAGAATCCTGAGCTTCCAATCCTGCTCTCCTTGCCCCTCTCACAGTCTGAAAACAAATGTCCCCGGGCTTTCCTTTACTGCCATTACTGCTGGTCTACAGCAAATGTGACAGAGTAGTGAACTTAAAATTCTCAAATAACCATTACTTTTTGCTTGATTTCTCACAGTTTAGCAAGATCTTGTGAAACTGTTTTCCTTTTTGATCTTTCTATAACTTAATAAAGTAGATCAAAGAAAATTAATTATTATCTCATTTTATAAATGAGGAACGTAGAGAGAGAGAAGAAAGCTCTCTGACCTGCCCTATGGCAAAGAGCTAGCAAGGGTCACCACACAATGTGTTCAATGCAAAGTCTGGTGCTGGCCCTAAACAAAACCTGATTTCACCCGTTGGGAAACTGACCTGTGGAGTAGTGGACTGAGAGAAAGTGAAGGCTTTATTTCTTCATTTATGTAAATAAAAATTCACTGACTGTCCACCACCTACCAGGCATTGTTCTAGGCACTGAGATACAGTAGTGACCAAAACAGTCCCCTGCCCTTGTGGAGACTGCAGTCTAGTAAAAGAGACAGAAAATATGCAATGAAACAATGTATTTTCGATCAAGTGTCAGAGAGTGATCATTACAATGAAGAAAAACAAAACTGAGTAAATGGACAGATGGCACAGGAAGTGTCAGGGAATCTGTCTTCACAGAGTGACCCCGAGATGAGGTGAGGAAGAAGCCCAGGGAGAAGACTTCAAGTGTCACAGGTCTAGAAGGGAGTGTGCTTTATGACAGGCTGAGGAGGCCAGTGTGACTGGACTCAAGAGCGGAGGAGCCCGAGCTCTAAGAAATGACACTGGAGTAGGGGACAGAGCCGGATCACACAGGCCTTGACATACCCTGCTGAGAAGGTTGGATTTTTATTCTGAGAATGAAGGGAAACTGTGGGAGGCTTTGGAACAGGGGTGTGGCAGAGCTACCTTCATTTTAAAGGACAGCCCCTTGGCTATGTGGGGATTATACAAGAGAGCTGTGGGGTGATGAGGCAGCCATGGCGGGGGGTATCTAGGAGATGGGGATAGGAAGCAGATTCAGCAGTTTAGGTGAGAGAGGTCCACAGCTCAGAATAGAGTGATAACTGCAGCTGCTTTTTTTCCCCCAACTTTGAAATCCTTATAAGTTCTGTGACCCTGAGTTTAATTAACCCCTCAGTCTCAACTGTTTTTCTTTTTAATTTCAAAATACAGTTATTAAAAACTTTGCAAGTCTGGAATGAGAGCAAATTTACAAAATAAAATAATAGATCCTGAAATATATGAAACATTAATCATTATTCTTCCCCTGCCATAGAAAAAATGTATACAGTGGGAGTCCATTGAACACAGAATTTCATTCAGAAATTGATTTGTAATATACTCGTGATTTAACCAAACACCAACTTGCTCTGAGTACCAAAGCATATTTATCACTGGCTTATCTATTTTAGTGTGTACTTGACTCTTGGATAAGGTCAAGCAAATCAAAATTGGAAAAGACAAAACTTCCGAGAATTTGCTCTTGTTAAATACACATCGTTCCTCAAAGGGAAATTGAGAGACGTGCTCCATATGGGAAACCAATCTCAGTTACACCACCAATCACTGCCTCCAAGCCTCCAAGCAAGAAACCTCCCGACGCGCTCATCATAAGCACATAATCATTAACTGAATTAGAAATGGAGTATAAAATAATTGTAATACTACACTAAAGTGTGCATGTGTGTTTTAGTATTCCCTAAAAGTCTGGAGTTATTAAAAAACAACTGTTAGAAGTTTCTAAATTTTATGATTTGAGATTAAAAAGAATACTGAGTTAGACTGACAATGAGGCATATTTAGAGAGAGCTTTTAAGACCTAAGATTATGAATTTGGTCCACATTTTTAACACAAAAATAATCGATTCTGTGTTGACTAGGAATACTAATAAAATAAACATGGAACCGTGTAAAGTATAGATTCTGCTCTCCCTCTGAAGAGCACTAGAAATTTCTCCAATGGTGTTTTGTTTGACCCTTTTTGATCATTTATATTTGAAGATAAATTCTTATCTAAGTACATGAATGACTGTAAATCATAGCATCACTCTGGTACTATGGTTACAATCCTGCACATCTAGGAAAAAGAAGGAACACTTCAAAGTCTAGTCCCTCATTTCTAAAACACTGCTGTCTGCTACTGCCACCTGCTGGTAAACACCAAAATATACTTTTACAGGCAATAAATTCATACACATCCCCTCTTTTCCTTGGTTTATTTTACACTCCTAGGCTTCGGTAGGTTTTAGGAAAGTTCATTGCATATTTTAAATTATTAAGTAACATTATTTTTCATTATATAATGTACATATAGTCATTAAAATATAGAAAAACAGAAATAAAAAATAATCCCTGCGTTCCCACTTCCCAAAGATAATCTAGGTACATAAACTTCAAAAGCATACAATCTTGCAATATGATGTTTTTCACCTAAAACATATTGTTAAAATTTGTTGTTTAATATTCTTATAGTGACTATATTTAACCATATGAAATATTTTATTTTTGAACATTTGGGTTTCTTTAATTTTATTTATGTTTTTAGGGGGGTGTAGCAATATCCTATTTAAAAACTTTACACTCAGCTCTGCCTTTTAATATAAAAAAGTACTAGAAATACAGCTCCTTAGTCAAGGGATATCAAAATGTGAAGGCTTTTAATATACAGGGCCAAGTTCATTCCCAGAAATCTATACTAATTCATACTCCTACAGAAGTGCTACTCTCTTCACATTCTCATCAACACTTCCTTTCATATACTTTAAAAAGCTACTCCAATAGGATAATGAAGAAAAATGGGATGCTGCTACTATTTGTGTTTATTTTATTAGTAGTGGACGTTTTCTTTTCATATATCTCCTGGCCATTTCTATATTTCTAAATGCCTTAGGTTTCTATGCCAGGTTTTCTACTTCATTGTTTACATCAGAATTAAAAATAAACAAAACCTTTTCATGTATGTTCCAAATATTTTCCCTGTCCTATGTGATTTCATTTTATCTGTGGTATTTTTTTTAATATGTAGACATTTAAAATTTTGATTTAGTCAAATATTTTAGTCCTCTCCTTCATGTTTTCATCCCTGTGGTTTTATGCTTAGAAATTATTCCCCTGCTCTTGGAATCAGTCATTATTTTACTCTGAAGAAAATTGCTCACATCTCCTTTTCTATGCAAGAAGATGTTATCTCAATATTTTTCCTATGGAAGTTCATGATGTAACCTGGCATGAGAAGGAAGGTTAATCTATAAATCATTATCACATCATGCCACTTGTCTTTTCTGCACCTGCCTGAATTATGACACTGATATGCAAAATATTGCGAGAACACTGTAAGGAATCTCCTATTTTTGATGGGCTAGCTTTGTTCCATAGCATGTCTATATTTACGTTTATAAACTCTGTTCAATTATCAACATAAAATGAAAATCATATTTTATGTCAAATAAAAACGTACCATTAAGTTCAACCACAAACAAATGCAGGGTTCTATTGATATTATTGTGAGGTTAATGAAATGAGAAGGGGCACTAGGCAGAGGACAGACCGGCCAGCTGCCAATCACTTCATACCAGATTTTGATTTAACATTCACCTTGTAGGGCTTCCCCCGTGGCGCAGTGGTTGAGAGTCCGCCTGCCGATGCAGGGGACACGGGTTCGTGCCCCGGTCCGGGAAGATCCCACATGCCGTGGAGCGGCTGGGCCCGTGAGCCGTGGCCGCTGAGCCTGCGCATCCGGAGCCTGTGCTCCGCGACGGGAGAGGCCACAACAGGAAGAGGCCCGCACACCGAAAAAAAAAAAAAAAAAAAAAAACACATTCACCTTGCTTCATGGGGTGTTTCTGCATTTCTAATATGGTGAAGCAGAAAGTGTAGTAAACAAAAAAATCACAAAGTGAGTCTCTAGAAGCACTGTGACCTACAGAAAATCATCTACTTTACCCCTTCCTATGTCTTCTTTCCTTCTGATATAAAATGAAGAAATTCAAGTTAAAGATCTCAAAGACGTCTTCACTCTAACTCACCATGAATTTATATTTCTGACACACTTGGATAATATCCAGCTCCAAAATAGTAATCAATAATCAATTATCACTCTAATAATATACAACAATCATCAAAGTATGTTCATACTCTACAAGCATGTCATTTTAAGAGAACAGAATGAAATATGGAAAATTTTTATACTAAATATACTATGACTTATGAATAAATTGTACTATTTCTACAGTAGGATGCAATGGTGGGTAACTGACATCATCAAACACACCAAGGAATGGAACTAAAATATCTGTCACCTCTCATCACGTTTACATTACATAGACAACTACAATCTTACACATGTCAAGGTTCATATTATGAACTCTGCCACTAGCAAATGACTGATCTTTTATAGGCAAGGAAATATAAACTGTCTCTCAGCTATCATAATGAGTCTATTACAAACATAGAGCTTTCTTGGCTTATTATTTTTTTCTTAACATTTCAGTTCTTTAATTCTTCAAAAATGTTATTTAAAATTTATACTTTTCAATGATTTTCCTCTTTCATAGAGTGCTACATACTGAATGTTTGTGTTGCCCCCAAAATTCATATTAAATTCTAAGCCACCAATGTGATGGTTATTAGGAGGTGGGGCCTTTGGGGTTATTATGTCATGAGGGCAAAGCCCTCATGAATGGGATTAGTGCCCTAAAAAAGGCTCCAGAGGGCTCCCTTGCCCTCTTCTGCTACATGAGGTTACACTGACAAGACAGCTGCCTATGAACCAGGAAGCAGGTCCTCACCAGACACCAAACTTGCCAGTGCAATGATCTTTGACTTTCAGTCTCTAGAACTGTGAGAAGTAAATTTCTGATGTTTATAAGCCACCCAGCCTATGGTATTTTTGTTTAACAGCTTGAATGGACTGACATACACGCGTTAGTAAAAATTAAAGTTTTTCTTTAAATGTCCAAACCAAGGGAAGATTTGCATATAAAATTTGTAATTTTAGACCATAATCATGGTTAGACTAAAATCCTCATTCAGGTGAGATAAATGTTAGTTTGATTATTATAAATATAAATAGTCCTTTAAAAATAAGTACAGAACAACTGTCCTGCCATTACTAGGTTGAATTCTCTATTCTCCCTCTGAAACCAAGTTTCAGGGCAGGAAAAAAAAAAATGCACAATTTTTATAACCCTTATGATCAAAAAGAAGGTCACACAGCAACTCCTTAAAATAAAATATGTTTATATGTTTTTTGTTTGTGTTCCTTAAACCTAAAGTTTAAAAAAGTTATTCTCTTGTATTGCTTTCCAGAGGTGATTTGCATACTATAACAGAAAATATTACAAACAGCATTTTTAGAGCAAATGTTGAAGAACATTTTACATAACTTTAGAAGTATCCTTTGATTAAAATGAATGCATGAGTAAAAATAAGATTTTTAGAGGAGCTAAGCTAATATAATCCAAACGTACTCTAATGTAGTAGTAATAATAATAATAAAAGATCCTCAGAGAGGGGGAAATACAGTTAAATACAGAGCCAAGAATCACAATGTCAGTGGACTTCACCGAAGCTAGAAAATGGAGGAGCCATTCCTCTAAACTTCTGAGGGAAAAGGATTTCTAGGTCTTGTGAGGTGTGAAGCTTATACAATTTGGAAGAGTCCTCTTTAAGAAAAATAATTCTGAAATGTAAATGCAAAATTAGACATAAGATCTTGAAAGTGGTATATGTAAATGAGAGGCCCTAAAGCATAAGCTTCATGAATTTCTTGGTATATCTGCTTTCAGACCCAAAATTCTATATACAGTCAAACTACCAAGAAGTGGGAAGACAAAAGAAAAAGTATTCTCAGACCTATAAAATCTAAAAATAACAACAATAATAAGTCCCATGCACCCTTCCACAGAAAACCACTGGAGAAGATCCTTTACTAAGAGGCCTTAAAAGAAGACTTCCATGAAAAACAAAAACACTAATTCAAAAAAATACATATACCCGTGTTCACAGAGCTGCCAAGACATGAAAGCAGCTTAAGTGCAAACCAACAGATGAATGGATGAAGAATATGTGGTATTACATATACAATGGAATACTACTTGGCCATAAAAAAGAAGGAAATGTTGCCATTTGCAGCAACACGGATGGACTTGGAGGGTATTATACTAAGTGAAACAAGTCATACAGAGAAAAACAAATACTGTATGATATCACTTATACATGGAATCTAAAAAATACTACAATCTAGTGAGTATAATAAAAAAGCAGCAGAACTCAGATACAGAGAACAAAACAGTGGTTACCAGTAGGGAGAGGGAAGGAGGAGAGGGGAAATATAAGGGTAGGGGGTTAAGAGGTAAAAACTGTTAGGTATAAAATAAGGTACAAGGATATATTATACAACACAGGGAACATAGCCAATATTTTATAATAACTATAAATAGACTATAACCTTTAAAAGTTGAAAATCATTATATTGCACACCTGTCACTTATGTAATATTTTACAGCAACTATACTTCAATTAAAAAAATAAACAACAAAAGAAGAAGATATCCACTTCCAGAATGATGGACTAGACATCCTTTTCCCTACTCTTCCTTCTGGGTACAACTAAGAACTCTGGGCACTATAGGTATAACAAATATAACAAGATTCTGAAAGGCAAAGAGAAGGAAACAGATTGGCTAGGAACTGAAGAACCCAAGGAATGACATGGTGGTGAATTCCTTGCGTTTTCATGTTGCCTCAAATATCCCAGACAGAGTGATGAAGAAGCAAACAACCCGAACATGCCAAAAGGCATAAAGTCCCAAGACAATCCTGAAAAAGATACTTTTCAGGAATAGAGGAGGAACCAAGATTGTGTTAGTTTCCTAGGGCTGCCATCACAGATTATCAGAAACTAGGTGGGTTGCAACAAGAGAATTTTACTCTTTCACAGTTCTGGAGGTGAGAAGTCTGAAATTAAGGTGTTCACTGGGCCAAGCCTCTAGGGGAGAATCCTTCCTTGCCTCTTCCAGCTTCTGGTAACCCCAGGTCCTTTCTCTGCTCTCACCCTCACATGGCCCTCTTCCTGTGTGCCTGAGTCTGGGTCTCTTCTTACAAGAACAGCAGTCATGCTGGATTAAGGGCCCACCTTACTCCAATATGACTTCATTTTAACTAATTTTATCTGCAATGACCCCTTTGCCAAATAAGATCACATTCTGAGGTATTGGGAGTTAGCTTTTCAACATATCTTCTGAGGGGATACATTTTAACCCATAACAGAGACATTCCATTCAGATGAAGGGATATTAAGAAACTCTCTTGCCAAAAAGTCTATCTCAAAAGAATAGTTAAGTGAATTATCTAAACCAAAAGGAAATGATTAACAAAGGAATCTTAGAACATAAGCAAGGAAGAAAGAAAAATAGAGTGAAAATAGGGGTAAATGAAATAGTTCTCCTCCTCTTGAGTTTTTAACTTATGTTTGATGGCTGAAGCAAAAATTATAACATTGTTAGATATAATTATCAACATATAGAGAGGAAATATTTACGACAATTATAGGTAGTACACACATGACAGAGAGTAAAGGGGGCTTAAAGGGAAGGTTTTTACACTATACTCAAATTGGTAAAATGTTGACACAAATCGACTTGTCAAGTAATGCATACACAATAAAATAGCTAGAACAACCAATTAAAAACTGTAGAAAAGATGTACATAAAGACGCTACAGACAAATCAGAATGGAAATCTAAAAAATATTCAGATAACTCAAAGGAAGGCAGGGAAAAAATGGAGGAATGAAAAAGAAAAAGGAAAATAAAATGGCAGACTTAAACCCTAACATACCATTAATTTTATTAAATACAAGTGGTCTAAATACACCAAGTGAAAAACAGAGATTGGTAAAGTACATTAAAATAGCACGGCCCAACTATAGGCTGCCTACAAGAAACTTACTTCAATGATGTATGTAGGTTGAAAGTTAAAGGATGAAAACAGGTACATCATAGGAACAACGACCAACAGAAGGCAGGGGTGGCTATATTAATATAAGAAACTAAGCATATACTCACCATATGACCCAGCAATCACACTCATAGACACTTATACCAGATAAACGAAATTGTATGTCAAAATCTGTATACAACTGTTTACAGTAGCTTTATTTGTAACAGCTAAAATCTTGGAAACAATAAAAATGTCCTACAATAGGTAATTAGCTACACTGTGGTACTTCCCTACCATGGAACACAATTCAGTAATAAAAAAAAGAACTATTGACACAAGCAACAATTTTAAACAACCTCAAGGGCATTACGCCTACTGAAAAAAAGCCAATCTCAAATACTGTATAATTCCATTTATATAACATTCTCCAAATGGCAAAATTACCAGGATGGATAACAGGTTAGTGGTTGCCAAGAGTAAGGCATGGTGGGAGAGAGAGATGGGTATGACTATAAAAGGGTAATAACACTCAGGAGATTTTGGTTGGGATGGAAAAGCTGTGTATCTTGATTATGGTGGTGGCTAAATAAATCTACACATGGTAAAATGACATAGAACTGTATCTATATATTATAACAATGTCAATTTCCTGGATTTGATATTTGGCTGTAGTGACATAAGATGTAACAATTGAGAGAAACTGAGTGAAGGTTATGTGAGTCCTCTCATTACTATCTTTGCAACTTCCTGTTAATTTACATTTAATTCAAAATAAAAAGTTAAACAGAAAAGTACCTTCAAAAGAGGAAGAATGAGATCCCAGATACAGGAAATCCAACACAAGCAAGAAGTAAAGAGAAATCACAGGATAAACTTTTACAACAGGCCTAGAAGTGAATAAATGTGGGTAGAAGCAAGCAGGAGGCTCCAGGGGAAGTTATCTCCAAGAAGGTAAAATTGATTAAAACAAACAAACAAACAAAAACTGAAGTGCTTGATCACATTGAAAGAATTGGTAAAAAAAAATTGGGGGAGAGTTTAAAGATAAATTAGTAATAAACACATACAAAACTAAAGAAAATCAAAACAGGAGACATCATCTCCTGGGAAAGAAAAGGATGGAAAAGAAAGGAAATGTAAGTATGATTACATAGATCTCTAGACATCAGGGTTTACAGCCATAATAATATAAACATTGAAGATTGATTTATCTAGAGTGATCATATAATTACAGTAAAAAGATGAAAGTATTGTAAGTGAGCATTTGGAAGAGTTGGTAAAGAGAGCTAAATCCCCATCTTCCACTGTAGTAAGTCAGCAGATAACATCCAAAACTGAAAGATCAGGAAGGAACAGCATATCTATATTATTTGACCAAAGAAAGAGTAAATAGAGTTGAAAGAACTGGGGGAAAGGGGTGTTATTTTTCATAATAAGCTTTGTAGAAATATTTATTTAATCAAAGCCATATACATATATAACAAAACATACTATGACTCCAACAAATCCTATGCCCTACCACTGCATGTGTAACAGCAACTTAAAAACCTTTCAAATGACCAAAAACTTTCATGCCCAAAGAAAGTATTCTTAAACCTAGAGAAAACATTTTCTGATAAAAAAATAAATGTTTATATTTTAAATAAAAACTGGGAGTTGTAAAAAATGCTATGAAGGTCAGTGGTTTTATCTTTGACATATTCATATTCTAAGATGTATATCTGCCAAACAGAAATATTTGCATAAGGATGTCTTCTTGAAACCAGATATAATGACATATTTTAAATGTGAAAATATATACATATAAGTAGATGTCAAAAAACCTCAACAGAGTAACCATAAAGCCAAAAATTTTATCCCTGAAAATATATTTTCATTTGGAAAAATCTGATGAAAATTCAACTTTGTAAAGTAGAAATGCAGAACTTATCATCTAATACAACTCCTGGTTTCTTCACACAGCATTTTCATTTATCTTATCATGATCATGTCTTAAATTTAGTTTCCTTCTACTCTTTACCAGAGTAAATTTGATCAACTACTTTTGAGTCAACATTGAGTTGATGTTAATTTAATATTTCCAAAAACTTCAGGACCAAGTGTCATTTCTTTCATACAAATTGTCTTTTAAGCTAAATTAGCTGATGTAAAGCTGGAGTGAAATTGTTCTTGAACTATGAAGATATATTATTGACTGTCCCCACTCCCACCCCACGGCTCCCAAGCAACGGGTCCTTGAAACTATATGTACAACAGTGGAGATGGATTAGTTTGGTCCACCTAAAGTAGTAGTTTTAAACTCTTGCTGTGTATCAGAATCACCCAGAGAACTTTTTTTTAGAAAAGCCGTAGTTGCTCAGACTCCTTATCCAGAGATTCTTTTTTCTAACAGCTTTACTGGAATATAATTCACGTACCATTCAATTCACCCATTTAAAGTGTCCAATTCAGTGGATTTAGTATACTTACAGGGCTGTACAACCATCACCACGATCAATTTTAGAACATTTTCATGATTCTTAAAAAACTTCAGACCTATTAGCTATCATTCCCAATCATTGCTTCCCCCCAGCCCTAAGTCAACACTAACCTACTTTCTGTCTCTATGGACTTGCCAATTCTGGACATTTCATGTAAATGGAATTACACAATATGTGGCCTTTTATCTGGCTTCTTTGACTTAGCATAAATTTCATCCATGCCGTAGCATAAATTGGTACTTCTTTCTTTTTATTGACAAAGAATATTCAATTGTATTAGATAAACCACATTTTACTTATCCATTCATCAGCTGATGGACATTTGAGTTGTTTCACTTTTTGGCCATTATGAATAATGCTACAATTACCATTCATGTACAAGCTTTTGTGTGGACCTATCTTTTCACTTCTCTTGATACATACTAGGACTGAAATCTCTAGGTCATGGGGTAACTCTACGTTTAACTTTTTGAGAAACTGTAAGACTTTTTTCCAAAGTGGATGCACCATTTTATAATCCTACCAGCAGTACAAAGGGCTCCAATTTCTTCTCATCCTGGCCAATATCTGCTATTATCTGATCTGCCATGTTATTATAACTATAGTAGTAGATGCCCCCAAGAGAGTTTGATTCACTCAGTATACCTGTTGTGTCCAGGCACTGTGTTTTGTTTTGTTTTGTTTTTAAGCTCCAGACTGAGGTATTTGAAACCAAGATTGTGAGTCACTATTCTAGCCTTTATCAAAGAGTGACTCATGTGACCAACAATGACTACATAAGAATAAAGGTTATGTCTCTAGCCTTGGAACTTGGAAAGTCAAATATGCCAAGTGGAGGTGGGTGAATCAAACGAATCAGTGACCACATTTCGTATATACATACACATATCACTTCTATATTTATTTGCGTGCTACAGAAGACTTCAGCCTCATCTCTCACCACGCCCAGCTCATCTCCAAATCTCAAACTCTAATGAATGATTAATTCTCCCAACCAGGAATTGTTTATCAGTGCCACTTCATATATGCACAGATTAGCCCTTCTTCCTGCACTATACTCTCCTCCACCATTTCAACTCCATTTTGTCAAAGAAACTCCAACTGAAAAACCTTCCCTTCCCAATTAGTGTTAGATGCTTTCTCATTTACACTGCCATGGGAGGACTAAGTATGTTCCAGGTCCTATATTAAGTGCTTTACATTTTCTTTGTCATTCATTTCTCAAAACACCCCTATGATGTTGAATTAACCAAATTTTAAAGATGATAAGTTGACAATCTAAATGATTAACTTGTACATGGTCCTTGCACATGGCAGAGCCAAGATTAGTTCCCAAGACTATTTGACTCCCAAGTTGCTGATCTTCACATTGATTCTCTTGCTTCCCATTATAACATTTCACACAGAGCTGAAACTATTGGGGGGATATACTGTACTTGAAAATCTGAAAAAAAAAATCTGCACTTTTTCTCTCCACCATTAATTGTTCATTTTTTCTTTATGTGTTTATTCACTCAACATTGGATATTGATTCTGCACAGGCACTGGGCATATAATTGCAGTCTTGTCCTCTTGGAGTTGATATTCTGGTGGAGGAAGCAGATATGAATCCAAAAACCCCATATTTAAATGCATTAATACAAACTGATAAAAAACAAAAAGAGATACACAGTGCCAATTAGAATATCTGCAGTTTCTAACTTTGAGGGCCATTTACCTGTATACCATCATTTCCACTGGGACTGTCCCTTCCCACTCAGTGATGTTCTAGGAAGGGTGTGCTAATTACAGTACCCCAAATCTGGCCAAAGAGTTGGTATCCTGACTCAGCCTGGTTACCCATAGTATACTACCCACCCAGCCACAGTCAATATAAAATGGAGGGGCATAATACCTGAGTCAGATAGACTAGTATCCTAACCTAGTCTACCAATAGTCAGGGAAGGCCGGGTAATGTTGTAATAATAATCAACCAGAAAAATCTCAGCAGCTCAAAACAGCAAAATACAGTTATTGCTCACATGACACTTCCATCATGAGTCAACATAGAGACTCTGCTTATTGAAGGCATTCAGGGACACCGATGGCAGAGTTTCCAGCTGGCATAGGCTTCCCTGATCCCAGAGGAAAGGAAAAAACATCTTCATGAACCATACACTGTTTCTTAAATCTGCTTCTCAGAAAAAAAACACTTTACTTCTTTGGTCAAATCAAGTCATATGCTGTGACTGAGTTCAAAAGAAAGGCTGTACATTTGACAAGATTCAACATTCACTTATGTTAAAAACTCTCAATAAAATGGGTATAGAAAGAACATACCTCAACATAATAAAGGCCATATATGACAAATCCACAGCAAACAACATACTCAACAGTGAAAAACTGAAAGTTATCCCTCTAAGATCAGGAACAAGACAAAGCTGCCCACTCTTGCCACTCTTATTCAACACAGTATTGAAAACCCTGGCCACAGAAATTAGGCAAGAAATAAAAAGCATCCAAATTGGAAAAGAAGAAGTAAAACTGTCACTATGTGCAGATGACCTGATTTTACATATTAATAAAAGTCAAGACTTGACCAAAAATCTATTAGAAATAATAAACATATACAGTAAAGTTGCAGGATACAAAATCAATATATAAAATCTATTATATTTCTATGCATTAACAATGAACTAGCATAAAGAGAAGTTAAGAAAACAATCTCATTTACAATCACAACTAAAAGAATAAAATACCTAGGAATAAATTTAACCAATGAGGTAAAAGATTTGTACGCTGGGGCTTCCCTGGTGGCGCAGTGGTTGAGAGTCCACCTGCCGATGCAGGGGACACGGGTTCGTGCCCCGGTCCGGGAAGATCCCACATGCCGTGGAGCGGCTGGGCCCGTGAGCCATGGCCGCTGAGCCTGCGCGGCGAGAGCCTGTGCTCCACAACGGGAGAGGCCACAACAGTGAGAGGCCCGCGTACCGCAAAAAAAAAAAAAAAAAAAAGATTTGTACACTGAAAACTATAAAAGATTGTTGAAAGACTGAAGAAGACACAAAGAAATGGAAAGATACTCCATGCTATGGACTGGAAGAATTAACATTGTTAAAATATCCATATTACCTAAATCAATCTATAGATTCCATGCAATACCTATCAAAATCCCCATGACATTTTACACAAAAATAAAAAATCCTAAATTTTATATGAAATCACAAAAGACCCCAAGTAGCCAAAGCAATCCTGAGAAACAAGAACAAAGCTAGAGATATCACCCCCCCAATTTCAAACTATATTACAAAGCTATAATAGTCAAAATAACATGGTGCTGGCAGAAAAACGGACACAAAGATCAATGGAACAAAAACTGAGAGCCCATAAATAAACCCACACATATATGGACAATCAATTTACAACAAAGGAGCAAAAAATACACAATGGAGAAAGGAGAGTCTCTTCAATAAATGGTGCTGGGAAAGCTAAACAGTCTCACAGATAAAATGAAACCCTTATCTCATACCATACACAAAAATCAACTCAAAATGGATTAAAGACTTGAATTTAAGACCTGAAACCATAAAACTCTCAGAAGAAAAACATAGTACGCTCTTTGACATCAGTCTTAGCAATGTCTTTCTGGATATGTCTCTTCATGCAAGGGAAGCAAAAACAAAAATAGATCAATAAGACTATACCAAATTAAAAAGCTTCTGCACAGCAAAGGAAACCATTAACAAAACAAAAACACAACCTAGTGAATAGGAGAAGATAGTTTCAAATAATATATCCAATAAAGGGTTTAAATCCAAACTACATAAAGAATTCATACAACTCAACAACAACAAAAAAACCAGATTTACAAATGGGCAGAGGAGCTGAACAAACATTTTCCCAAAGATGACATACAGATGGCCAACAGGCATATGAAAAGGGATTCGACATCACTGATTATTAGGGAAATGCAAATCAAAACCACAATGAGATATTATCTCACACCCATTAGAATGGCTATTATCAAAAAGGCAAAAAGTAAGAAGTGTTTGGGAAGGATATGGAGAAAAGGGAAGCCTCATACACTGTTGGTGGGAATGTAAATTGGTGCAGCCACTATGGAAAACAGTAGGAAGATTCCTCAAAAAATTAATAATAGAACTACCTATGATCCAGCTATTTCACTTCTGGGCATCCAAGGAAAATGTAAACACTAATTCAAAAAGATATATGCACCACTATGTTCCAGAGGGGGTTACCAGGGGGGTAACTACTGTATACTACTTCTGTAGTGTATCCAGAAGCGGCAGTACAATGTTATAAACCAATGTTACCTCAATATATTAAAAAAAAAAAATAAAGGAAGGCTATATAAAGTCCTCTTGTAGGGAGGGACACCACAGTTTTCTGGGGTTCCCATTTTCTTTTCAAGTCGCTAAACTGAGAGGCTGTAAGCCTAGAACCGTGTGTAGCCAAGCTCTTCTTCCACTTACCACATGGAGGACCATCTGCAGAATGAGACCAAACCAAGAAAACAAAGCTGAGAGACTGAGTTCAGGGAGCCGCTGAGGCCAGCAAATTCCAGAACTTTCTTGTTGTTTGAGGCAATAATGTACAAAATCTCTCTTTAAAAGAAAAAAAAAATAGGAACAGGTTTCTATTGCTTGTCACCAACAGTGCTCAGACTAAACTTGTCTGTAAGGTCAGGACGTGACACACTGTGAGCTGAGATATCAAAGATGGTAGTGAATAATCAAGTGACTCTACGAATATCAAACTTAATCATTTTAATTTCTACATATGAACAAAAGGATTTTGACTTCTACCTCATAAGTTCTTATGTCAATAAAAAGAGTTCATGCATTAAGCAATTCAACTCACCATCTGCCACCTAGCCGGTGTTCATTAAAATTTAAGCCTCTGTTCCTTCCTTCTTTCCCTTATTCCTTCCCCCTGCCTTCCTCAAGGCTAAAACCACACAGTGTTTCATCTTCATGTTGCCATCACCCAACAATGTCATGAGGTTTAATAAAGACCTGTGGAATGAACGAATGAGGGTGATTAGGACAGAGAGTGGGCTGAGAGAAGAGATGTTCAAGTACAAGGAAAATCCAAATAAATGGAAGCCTTGTCTCTGACCCCTATGTTCAGAGCCACAAGCAGTTCAGGGCCTTTCACTGAATTGGGAATAACACACTCTGCCCTGTGCTTCAGCTGTACACCAACGCAACTAGACCACAACCACAGACAATGGGTAACATTCTATACCCCTACAAATACTTCTCCATTTGTCCAGCGGAATTACAGCACTCAGGCCAAAGGTAGAACAGAACATGGGTTTAGGGAACCTAGCATTAACTTCAATGCATCATTGTCTTTCACTGCTTTTTTTTTTAACTGTATAAATTAATTGTCACATATACTTCTCAATTCTCATCAGAAGCCTGAACCACTCATTAAATCCACCCGTAAGTGCCCTGGAATGAATCAATTACAGCCAAAAATGACAAGAATGACAAATCACTTAGCATTCAGAATAAAAATTAAAAGCACTAAAAATGTGATTACTTCCTCTACAAAAACAGGTTGCATCTCTGATTGATTTAAAAGCTTGTATACGTAAACCTTTACATTTGTTTCAAAGCTTCTTGTCTGCTCCTAAAATAATTCTCCATTAACTTCAATTCACTGTATACTTTTTGCCCATCTCAAAGCTTAAAACAAACAAAGCGAGCCCATTTTATGCATTTGTTTGTTTGCTCATTTATTTTGTGAACGGTTATAGGAAATAGAAGTAATAGATTGATTCTATAATATATGCATTTTTATGTACATCACATTGGTTTGCACAGGGCACAAGACTTAATAACAATAGTCAATGGTTATAGCTTATAAGTGCCTTATCTCTCATACAAAGTTTCTAAAGAGGATAGAACAAGTAGGATCACTAACTTACAAGTGAGGAGACCAAGACCTGGAGTTTTTAAGTGAGTTGCACAGTGACTGCCTGGGAAGTACCCCTGCTGAGACTGGAACCCAGGTCTCTGATGTGATCATCACCATTGTGTAGACTGAACAGCCAGACTCTCAGCTCCACGTCTTACTAGTCACATGACCTGGGTGAGCCATGTCACCTCTCTGTGCTTCAGGTGCCTCGTCTGTAACACGAGGGAAATAAAAGTGTCCCCATGGGCCTTAAATGAGCATCTGGAACACAGTAAGTTCTGAACACGTATTCTCTTATTATACCCACCCAGAATGCTTCTCACTACATCATATTACCTCATAAGCAAGGTAATTTATTTTTCAAGTATTTTTGTAGATTCGAGAAATAGATAAACCTGGATTTGAATTTTGCCCCGAGACTTAATATCATGTGACACTGGCAAGTTACATAAGCTCTCAGAACCCACTGCCTCATTAATAAAAGAGAAATAATAATTGTCACTTCATACAGGTGTTATCTCCATTAAACAAGGTAATGCCATAAATCGCTTAGTACGTGCTCAGCATGGTATAAGCACATTATAAATGGGAGTTACCATTATCTAAGTCATATAAGCAATATTTCTGTAGCTAAAGCCCTCACCTACAGTTACAAGGTCTCTAATCCCTCGGAAAATCAGCCCTCAATGTTTTTTTTTTGGAAATTCCAAGGGGTGTTGAATATGGCAAGTTATCTTATTAACCCCATGGCCTCTGCCGCAGTGGCAGCCACCCTGGTTAAGGAAGGACTTCAATGATAGACTCCTTATAGAGTGGTGGGGACCAGAAATCACTTTGCTGGATACTCAGTGTGGGTCAAACCAATCATGACCATAAAACCCAAAAAGGAAGGCAACCTCTGATTATCATTTATAATATAACTATGAATACAAACACTAATCCTACTACTAATATTTAACATGACACTAAGGACATTTATTGAATGCCTACTAATGCCAAGTTCTGTTCTCAGGGAATAAGAACTTAGGCACAGAGATACTTTTAACATTTCCCTGAAATGAGTGTGGGGACGTTAGGCAGCTTGCCCAAGGTTGGGAGCAGCAGTGTCGGAATTTATACCTCGAAATCTGTTCCCAGTAACGTTAAACTAATCATGAACATCACTTTCTGCACTGCAGCTAACTCTTAGATTTTCAAATTCTATTTGAACATAGAACTCTATTCCCTGTACAACAACTTCGAAACCTCAGCAAGTTAGATTCCAAGAGGCTGTGCTTTGGTGAGGAGATTTATTTATAGGTGTCAGAAACTTAAGCCACTTGTATTTTGTATCTTTGCAGTGTCAGGTATTCCAAAGCATTTACAAACGTAATACAAATCAAAAATATCAAAGGCAGGACTTTCCCCATTTATAGCATCCATCTCCAGCAGAATCTGTAAGTAACCAGAGGCAAACCTGAGAAGCCACAGGAAAGTGACAGAGAAGGGGGCTTCCCTGGTGGTGCAGTGGTTAAGAATCCGCCTGCCAACGCAGGGGACACGGGTTCGAGCCCTGGTCCGGGAAGATCCCACATGCCACGGAGCAACTAAGCCCCGTGCACCACAACTACTGAGCCTGTGCTCTAGAGCCCGCGAGCCACAACTACTGAGCCTGCGTGCCACAACTACTGAAGCCCACGTGCCTAGAGCCCATGCTCTGCAACAAGAGAAGCCACCACAGTGAGAAATCCGTGCACCGAAATGAAGAGCAGCCCCTGCTCACTGCAACTACAGAAAGCCCACGCGCAGCCAAAAATATAAATAAATAAATAAATAACCTTATTTTAAAAAAGTGACAGAGAGGGAATGAGCAATGAGAAGGTGTCCCTGCGGAAAAATATCACAGCTATCAAGCACAACACGCAGGCTGTTGGGGGAAGGGTTTATGCTGCCGACAACCCCCTGAGCTGAACCACACACTTCCATACAACTCTCTAAGCTCCCCATGTTTCTATTTAATTTTAGAAGGAGTGAAGCCACTGCAAAAGATAGGGAGGGACTCACCCATCAACTGTGCCATGGAAACTTCCTTCAGATCCTATGTCTCTTGCTCTAGGTGGGACAGCAAATGAACAAAGGAGGAAAAAAATCTATAAATCTGAAGGCAGGCCACTTGATAGATTTCCCCAAAGAAATTTATTTATTTTTAATTTTATTTATTTTTATACAGCAGGTTCTTATTAGTTACCTATTTTCTACATATTAGTGTTTATATGTCAATCCCAATGTCCCAATTCATCACACCACCACCACCACCCGCCTCCCCGCTTTTGCCCCTTGGTGTCCATACGTTTGTTCTCTACATCTGTGTGTCTATTTCTGCCTTGCAAACTGGTTCATCTGCGGCATTTTTCTAGATTCCACACATATGCATTAATATACGATATTTGTTTTTCTCTTTCTGACTTACATCACTCTGTATGACAGTCTCTAGGTCCATCCACATCTCTACAAATGACCCAATTTTGTTCCTTTCTATGGCTGAGTAAAATTCCATTCTATATACGTACCACATCTTCTTTATACATTCATTTGTCGATGGGCATCTAGGTTGCTGCCATGACCTGGCTATTGTAAACAGTGCTGCAATGAACATTGGGGTGCATGTGTCTTTTTGAATTATGGTTTTCTCTGGGTATATGCCCAGGAGCGGGATTGCTGGGTCATATGGTAGTTCTATTTTTAGTTTTTTAAGGAACCTCCATACTGTTCTCCATAGTGGCTGTATCAATTTATATTCCTACCAACAGTGCAAGAGGGTTCCCTTTTCTCCACACCCTCTCCAGCATTTGTTGTTTGTAGGTTTTTTGATGATGCCCATTCTGACTGGTGAAGGTGATACCTCATTGTAGTTTTGATTTGCATTTCTCTAATAATTACTGATGTTGAGCAGCTTTTCATGTGCCTCTTGGCCATCTGTATGTCTTCTCTGGAGAGATGTCTATTTAGGTCTTCTGCCCATTTTTTTTTTTTTAATATTAACCTGCATGAGCTGTTTATATATTTTGGAGATTAATCCTTTATTGATTTGTTTGCAAATATCTTCTCCCATTCTGAGGGTTGTTTTTTCGTCTTGTTTATAGTTTCCTTTGCTGTGCAAAAGCTTTTAAGTTTCATTAGGTCCCATTCATTTATTTTTATTTTTATTTCCATTACTCTAGGAGGTGGGTCAAAAAAGATCTTGCTGTGATTTATGTCAAAGAGTGTTCTTCCTATGTTTTCCTCTAAGAGTTTTTGTTTTTTAATAGACCTTTATTGGAGCATAATTGCTTCACAATACTGTGTTAGTTTCTGTTGCACAACAAAACGAATCAGCCGTATGCATACACATGTCCCCATATCCCCTCCCTCTTGAGCCTCCCTCCCATCCTCCCTATCCCACCCCTCTAGGTCATCACAAAGCACCAAGTCGATCTCCCTGTGCCATGCTGCTGCTTCCCACCAGCCAACTATTTTGCATTTGGTATGTATATATGTTGATGCTACTCTCATTTTGCCCCAGCTTTGTGCGCCCACCCCATGTCTACAAGTCCATTCTCTATGTCTACCTCATCTAAGAGTTTTATAGTGTTCGGTCTTACATTTAGGTCTTTAATCCACTTTGAGTTTATTTTTGTGTATGGTGTTAGGGAGTGTTCTAATTTCATTCTTTTACATGTAGCTGTCCTGTTTTCCCAGCACCACTTTTTGAAGAGACTGTCTTTTCTCCATTGTATATCCTTGCCTCCTTTGTCATAGATTAGTTGACCATATGTGTATGGGTTTATCTCTGGGCTTTCTATCCTGTTCCATTGATCTATATTTCTGTTTTTGTGCCAGTACCATACTGTCTTCATTACTGTAGCTTTGTAGTATAGTCTGAAGTCAGGGAGTCTGATTCTCCAGCTGTTTTTTTTCCCACAAGATTGCTTTGGCTATTCAGGGTCTTTTGTGTCTCCATACAAATTTTAAGATTATTTTGTTCTAGTTCTGCAAAAAATGTCATTGGTAATTTGATAGGACTTGCACTGAATCTGCGGATTGCTTTGGGTAATATAGTAATTTTCACAATATTGATTCTTTGAATTCAAGAACATGGTATATCTCTCCATCTGTTTGTGTCATCTTTGATTTCTTTCATCAGTGTCTTATAGTTTTCTGAGTACAGATCTTTTACCTCCTTAGGTAGGTTTATTCCTAAGTATTTTATTCTTTTTGTTGCAACGGTGAATGGGATTGTTTCCTTAATTTCTCTTTCTGATCTTTCATTGTTATTGTATAGGAATGCAAGAGATTTCTGTGCATTAATTTTGTATCCTGCTACTTTACCACATTCATTCATTAGCTCTAATAGTTTTTTGGTGGCATCTTTAGGATTACCTATGTATAGTATAATGTCATCTGCAAACAGTGACAGTTTTATTTCTTCTTTTCCAATTTGGATTCCTTTTATTTCTTTTTCTTCTCTGACTGTCATGGCTAGGATTTGCAAACCCACGTTGAATAACAGTGGTGAGACTGGACATCCTTGTCGTGTTCCT
This sequence comes from Lagenorhynchus albirostris, assembly GCF_949774975.1. Classification (NCBI taxonomy): domain Eukaryota; kingdom Metazoa; phylum Chordata; class Mammalia; order Artiodactyla; family Delphinidae; genus Lagenorhynchus; species Lagenorhynchus albirostris. The sequence continues at coordinate 99,956,914 of NC_083098.1, read as the reverse complement.
GATCTTAGAGGAAATGATTTCAGTTTTTCACCATTGAGAATGATGTTGGCTGTGGGTTTGTCATATATGGCCTTCATTATGTGGAGGTAGGTTCCCTCTATGCCCACTTTCTGGAGAGTGTTTATCACAAATGGGTGTTGAATTTTGTCAAAGATTTTTCTGCATCTATTGAGATAATCACATGGTTTTTCTTCTTCAGTTTGTTAATATGGTGTTTCACATGGATTGACTTGCGTATACTGAAGAATCCTTGCATTCCTGGGATAAACCTCACTTGATCATAGTGTATGATCCTTTTAATGTATTGTTGGATTCTGTTTGCTAGTATCTTGTTGAGAATTTTTGAATCTATATTCATCAGTGATAGTAGTCTGTAATTTTCTTTTTTTGTAGTATCTTTGTCTGGTTTTGGGATCAGGGTGATGGTGGCCTCATAGAATGAGTTTGGGAGTGTTTCTTCCTCTGCAGTTTTTTGGGAGAGTTAAGAAGGATAGGTGTTAGCTCCTCTCAAAATGTTTGATAGAATTCACCTGTGAAGCCATCTGGTCCTGGCCTTTGGTTTGTTGAAAGATTTTTAATCACAGTTTCAATTTCATAACTTGTGATTGGTCTGTTCATATTTTCTATTTCTTCCTGGTTCAGTCTTAGAAGTTATACCTTTCTAAGAATTTGTCCATTTCTTCCAGGTTGTCCATTTTATTGGCATAGAGTTGCTTGTAGTAGTCTCTTAGGATGCTTTGTATTTCTGCAGTGTGTGTTGTACCTTCTCCTTTTTCATTTCTAATTTTATTGATTTGATTCCTCTCCCTCTTTTTCTTCATGAGTCTGCCTAAAGGTTTATCCATTTTGTTTATCTTGTCAAAGAACCAGCTTTTAGTTTTATTGATCTATGCTATTGTTTTCTTTGTTTCTGTTTCATTTATTTCTCCTCTGATCTTTGTGATTTCTTTCCTTCTACTACCTTTAGATTTTGTTTGTTTTTCTTTCTCTAGTTCCTTTAGGTGTAAGGTTAGACTATCTTGAGATTTTTCTTGTTTCTTGAGGTAGGATTGTATTGTTATAAACTTCCCTCTTAGAACTGCTTTTGCCGCATCTCATAGGTTTTGGATCGTCCTATTGTCATTGTCATTTGTCTCTAGGTACTTTTTGATTTCCTCTTTGATTTCTTCAGTGATCTCTTGGTTATTTAGTAACGTATTGTTTAGCCTCCATGTGTTTGTGTTTTTTACGGGTTTTTTTCTCCCTGTAATTTATTTCTAATCTTACAGCATTGTGGTCAGAAAAGATGCTTGGTATGATTTCAATTTTCTTAAATTTACCAAGGCTTGATCTGTGACCCAAGATGTGATCGTTCCTGGAGAATTATCTGTGTGCACTTGAGAAGAAAGTGTGATCTGCTGTTTTTGGATGGAATGTTCTATAAATATCAATTAAATCTATCTGGTCTATTGTGTCATTTAAAGCTGTGTTTCCTTATTAATTTTCTGTCTGGATGATCTGTCCATTGATGTAAGTGAGGTGTTAAAGTCTTCCACTATTATTGTGTTACTGTCCATTTCCTCTTTTATAGCTGTTAGCAGTTGCCTTATGTATTAAGGTGTTCCTATGTTGGGTGCATATATATTTATAATTGTTGTATCTTCTTCTTAGATTGATCCATTGATCATTAGGTAGTGTCCATCCTTGTCTCTTGTAACATTCTTTATTTTAAAGTCTATTTTATCTGTATGAGTATTGCTACTCCAGCTTTCTTTTGATTTCCATTTTCATGGAATATCTTTTTCCATCCCCTCACTTTCAGTCTGTATGTGTCCCTAGGTCTGAAGTTGGTCTCTTGTAGACAGCATATATATGGGTCATGGTTTTGCATCCATTCATCAAGCCTGTGTCTTTTGATTGGAGTATTTAATCCATTCACATTTAAGGTAATTATCAATATGTATGTTCCTATGACAATTTTCTTAATTGTTTTGGGTTTGCTTTGTAGGTCCTTTCTTCTCTTGTGTTTCCCACTTAGAGAAGTTCCTTTAGCATTTGTTATAGAGCGGGTTTGGTGGTGCTGAATTCCCTTAGCTTTTGCTTGTCTGTAAGCCTTTTGATATCTCCATCAAATCTGACTGAGATCCTTGCCAGGTAGAGTCATCTTGGTTATAGGTTCTTCCCTTTCATCACTTTCAATATATCGTGCCACTCCCATCTAGCTTGTAGAGTTTCTGCTGAAAAATCAGCTATTAACCTTATCGGAGTTCCCTTGTATGTTGTCATTTTTCCCTTGTTGCTTTTAATAATTTTTCTTTGTCTTTAATTTTTGTCAATTTGATTAGTATGTGTCTCTGCGTGTTTTTCCTTGGGTTTATCCTGCCTGGGACTCTCTGCGCTTCCTGGACTTGGGTGGCTATTTCCTTTCCCATGTCAGGGAAGTTTTCGACTATAATCTCTTAAAATATTTTCTCAGGTCCTTTCTCTCTCTCTTCTGTTTCTGGGACCCCTATAATGCGAATGTTGGTGTATTTAATGCTGTCCCAGAGGTCTCTTAGGCTGTCTTCATTTCTTTTCATTCTTTTTTCTTTATTCTGTTCCGCAGCAGTGAATTCCACCATTCTGTCTTCCAGGTCACTTATCCATTCTTCTGCCTCAGTTATTCTGCTATTGATTCCTTCTAGTGTATTTTTCATTACAGTTATTATATTGTTCATCTCTGTCTGTTTGTTCTTTAATTCTTCTAGGTGTTTGTTCTTTAATTCTTCTGATGTCTTTGTTAAACATTTCTTGCATCTTCTCGATCTTAGCCTCCATTCTTTTTCCAAGGTCCTGGATCATCTTCACTATCATTATTCTGAATTCTTTGTCTGGAAGGTTGCCCATTTCCACTTCATTTAGTTGTTTTTCTGGGGTTTTATCTTGTTCCTTCATCTAGTACATAGTCCTCTCCCTTTTCATTTTGTCTGTCTTTTTGTGAACGTGCTTTTCGTTCCACAGGTTACAGGATTCTAGTTCTTCTTGCTTCTGCTGTCTGCCCTCTGATGGATGAGGCTACCCCCCTAAAGAAATTTAAAGTCAAGTGCCACAAGTCGACAATAAGCCTTGTCCATCTTATTTCAACCAGGGAGATACTCACTTTTTTGCAAGTAAACCACATAGGACATTTCAACATTTGGGAGGTAAAGATCACAAAAAATAACTGTATTGCTTTTCACAGATGAATTTCATACAGTTTTAATAGTAATACTATTCATGATGATTAAGCGATCAACAATAGAAACAAGGAGTTGAAATTTTATGGGAAATGGAAAATGGAAAAAAAAAACTGGGATTGACGTTCAATACATACTTGAAGTAGAACTTCACTAATTAGCTGAATGACATTAATACTTAGCTGAATAACTAAGTGGACAGCACATAATTTTTAGCACATCAATCAAAATTCATCATTCACATGCTAATCAGGTACTCTAAGCTCTGTGCTACAAATGATAAGGGGTACAGAGAAATCTCATCCCCAACCCCTAACCATGTGAAACTACAGCCTGGTTGGCAAGACGGAATGAGATGCATGCATTCTACAGACATTTACCCTGTGCCAGGCAGGCCACTAGACATCTACGACCGAGATGGCTAAGGCAGCTTTTTCCCTCAAGGGATTCACAGCTGATTTGGGGAAAACAATGACAACAAAAAAGACTATGAACAAATACTAATGTTTTAGTTCTTTAATAAGAGTTGATGCAGAAGTAACTATAAAAATAGCTACCATTCACAACCCTCCTAGGCCTCACATGAGCCCCTGCCATGTTAACAACAACCTGCTGTGGATTATGATCATGGCTTTGTCATAGTAAAAACAGGGTAGCTGAAGCTCAGAGAGGTTGTGTGCCTTGCCTCCAGTCACACAGCTAGAGAGGCATTAGAACCCAGGCCCACCTGACTCCAAAGTCCACTATTTTTCTCTACAGCATTCCATTCCCATAGAGTAATTACATACAAGGGCAGCTAAGAGTGAGAAATGACTAGCTTTGCTGGGAGAAATCAGGGACGGTTTTATAGAGGAAGTGACACAAGGAGATAACAAATAATAAAATCATAGGTGGTCAAAGGTACAAGCTTCCAGTTATAAGATAAAGAAATAATAGTGATTAATGTACAACATGATTAATATTATTAACACCATTGTATGTTACATGTGAAATTATCAAGAGATAAGTCCTAAGGGTTCTCATCACAAGGAAAGTTTCTTTTCTTTTTCTTTAATTTTGTATCTATATGAGATGACTGATGTTGACTAAACTTACTGTGGTAATCATTTCATGACGCATGCAAGTCGAATCATTATTCTGTACACCTTACACTTACAGTGCTGTATGTCATTTATGTCTCAAAACTGGAAAAATATATATATTAATGTAGTACTATTAGAGATAAATTTTAATATATCTATCTTGGTCTATAAAAAGTTTCATTTACTTTGTAAATGATTAAAAAGAAGATACAGATTACAGTCTTAATATTTCATCTCAGTTGACAGTTTATCTTAGGAAACAACAGAAGAGAGCTACTCCTAACTGGACTTGGAAACCTTCTGTTTTGCGCTTGTCTCCTGCACATGACCACTAGATGGCGTTAGTTGCACATTCATTCCAAGGCCAGTCTGCAAAATAGTCACCATTTCAGCACTTGGCTTCACAAAACGTACTGTCTTTTAAAAACTTAAATTTCCATATCATTATTAGGTATGGCAAGTGGGTCACAGAAGGATGGCTGTTTAAGACTATGTAACGTCTTTACTATATCTGTGTTAAGAACTGGTTGTGTCTTTGACAGCTAAGCTAATGTGTTTACAACTTATATATTACAACTTCCTAAAAATTGCATAAACACAGAGATTTAATTCTGTGTAGATCACTGCTTTTATGCACAAAAGAAGGTATTATATTTGTATTCACTTTTTTAAAAAATCAGGGCTGAGGCAAAATCGCCTTATGTTACTTCTTCTATTAAATAAATATTATTTCTAAGGCAATCTGCCTAAATTTGGCTTTTTAACAATTACTCGTGAAAACGAACATCAGATTCAGTTTGTGGTCGGTTCAAAGTAAATGAATTTGAATGTGAGCCCAGAACTGAAATTTGGTATCTTCACATTTTTCAGTCTCGATATCCATTTGACACCAGGAAAAGCATGGAAATGTTATTTTGGTTATAAAGCTGCCATGAGAGGCCTGCTCAGCATGTCATTTCATGGAAAGGGCTCCAGGCAAAGCCATTACATGGAGGCGCCAATGAAAGGAGCCTGGGAATAAACCACGTACAGCCTGTGTGCACATTAGGTTTAAGTCGTAGGAAGAGAGGATGAGAAGCTGGGAAGAAAAATGAAAATGATCCAAAGTAATCAACATGCTCATTTTTAGGAAATAACAGCGACTGTTAACCATTTCCTGATAAAGGGTGTGCAAACCTCAAAACATTTTCAAAATTGCTTGTGGATTAAAAACACATTCCATCAATGATGGAAATATTTACAAGCAATTACTTTAATATTAAGACACTCTACACACACTTGCTTTATCTTGTTTTCAGAGTATTTTAGAGTACACTCAAATTTCATACACATCAGAATTAGAGAAGAATTTATCTTACCAAAACCTCACTTCATGATAATTTATGTTCTACTGTTCAACTTGAAATTTTTTTTAATTGGATTTCCAGGACAAGTTCTGTATTATATTTCCATTTGAATAGAAAATAGAAAACATATTAAGGGGGAAAAGTACTGTTAATCACCAGAAGATGGCGCTATCCTCAGACCTAAAAATCCCACGCTCCACTGATAAAGTACCTTTCCTATCCTGAATGATGCTTCAGCATAATCTGGTTAACCACTGCATTACAATTTAAAAAAAGAACTTAACCATATATATAAATAACAATATGTGGTGGAATTCCTGCCTTGCAGAATGTCATCACTTGCTATGCTAAGAGCAGCCATCATTTACCTAAGCTAATGACAACAGAAGCAAAAAGGATGCCATTCTGTAGTGCCACAATCATCACAATTTATAACTTTAATGCTTAGTTGTTGCATTTACCCAACTGAAATGTATGATTCCCTTATTTGCTTGCAGAGTCCACAAAAATCTCTATTTTGGCATTCATCATTTTATGAGGACTGCTATTTTTCTTGGTTAACTGGAAAATGAATAAAACACGCATGTGAGAGAATAAGGAAGAAAAAAAAAGGCTAAAGGACGTGAAGGGTTTTAAGTGCTCCTTTTACTACTTTCAGCTTATTCCAGAAAACAAGACAGGAACAGGCATTTATGTGGGCCAAGGCAATGAGTGCCATGTTGGGATTCCCTCTGGTGAATGAGATGCCCATGCCCATTTTCAGGGGGGCTGGAGGAAGCCTGGCTCCACTGTTCACTACTTGTGTGACCTTTGGTAGGTTACTTTATACACTTAACTTTTACTTTCCTCAACTGTAGAAAGAAAATATTTAATAATGGTACCAATATCTTAATCACTCCTTATCCCTACACCCTCTCTATTTTTTAAAGCACTTACTACTTTCTGATCTTTGGGGGGCTCACTTATTTTTTAATCTTTTTTATTTCTCTCCCTCAATGGGCCACAAGCACATAGACCTTGTTTGTCTTGGCTTTCACCTTATGTCCAGTGTCTGGAGCATGGTAAGCCCACAACAAATATTCTCATTATAAAGGAATTTATTTGTATGTTTCATTTAGAAGTTGTGATTCCAAATGAAGCAATCAGTGAGGAGATGTAGTGAAGCTACACCCCAGATGTAGTGAAGATACCAACACAGAGCCTGGCGCATGGTAAGCCCTAAGAATTTCCGTAACACTTCATTCCCATTATGTGAATTTTTATATTTACTTTCCATCAATGTCAAATGGTATAGATTTTTAAATGTGTGCTAGTGACATAAAGTTGCCTTCATAAATAAACGTATTAAGTCAAACAACTATTTAGAAGAAAAAACCTATTAAGTAAATAATGGTATAGGTGGTATGTGTAACTGGCAATAGTTATTAAATCGGTCATGAATAACCAAAGATCGGGGAACTCACTACAAGAAGAATGAACGAGACAGGAGGTCAGGATCAAGAGTGAGGAGGAAGGCCTGGTGTAGGTGGGAAGGTCTTGATTTAACAGCTGGGTTGAGGCCAGCCGAGGGAGGAGCAAGAACTCTCTGCCTGGGGGAGCCCAATTGTGACTTCACGGGCTGCAGACATAAAGTGTATCTGAAGGTTTAACTACCACTCTAAGTTCATGGGGGAGAATCCCTCAATCATAGAGGGCCATGACTTACAAATTATCTATTGGATTTCAACATATAACAATGAGAAGCGTCTATAGTTTCTGATTTCTTTATAAACACCAAACCTAGAAAACTGGATATGACAGTGAAGGGCACTATTCTCAATGCTAAGAGTATGTGAAAGACATTTGGAAAGAATCCTTTGGCTCAGAGTCAAGAGATGAGAGAGGGAGAGCTATTGTCTTATACATTTGGAAGCAGAAATTTTCTATTCCTGAGAAGCAAACGTAAGTAGGGATGGCCAGTGGGAATGTACAATCACAGATTTTCCTGTACCTTTAAAGGTAACAAAGCATAAAATGAGTTCCTGAAAAAAAATCTACACCAAATATAAACTTGTAAATTTGTAAATACAGTATATATAAAATAGTATCGACTCTTCTGCAGGAAGTATTATGGGACATATCCAGAAATGTTCTGGTCTTCTAAAAAGCTAAGTAGTTATTCAATAATAGAAAAAAAAAAGTAAAATTCACAACTTATAATTCAAGAGGTTGGAAAAGAATAAATACTACCTGAATCCTTCCTTTATGTATAAATATTTATTTCCATTTAATTGTACAAAATTTTTCTATATAAATTGTCTTCCACTCTACTTGGAGAAACAAAACATGAAAATATACCAGGGGGGAAGAGAGCATGTATTGGATCACCTCAGGTTTTACTTAATTTTATTCTTTGTCAAGAGCCATATACTCATAAACGTTTGACTGAACAGTTCACTTTTAAATCAATTGTTTTGCATCATGAAAACGTGTACCTATGAGCATTGGCAACTTCCTGATGGCATCTGAGTATAGAGTAATAATTCCAACAGGAGGGATGCTGAAAATACAGAGTGCTGCCTGCTGGGAAGGCTTTTACTCTGGAGGAGATTCATAGAGCATGAGACTCTGGATTAAAAAATTGCTGAGACCTGAATTTCCCTTTCTCTCTCCAGCAAAACTCATGATTGCTGTCAGGTACTGCTGGCTCTTGTTATGGACTGAATTGTACCCCCGCTACCCGAACGCCAATTCATATGTTGAAGCCCTAACCCAGTACCTCAGTATGTGGCTGTATTTGGAGACAGAGCTTTTAAAGAGGTGACCAAGTTCAAATGAGGCAATTCAGATGTGCCCTAATCTAATCTGACTGGTGTATATAATTAGGACACACAGATAAGGCACCAGGGATGCAAGTGCACAGAGGACAGACCATGTAAGGACACAGGGAGAAGGCAGCCATCTGCAAGCCAAGGGGAGAGGCCTCAGAAGAAATTAAATCTGTGGACACCTTGACCTTGGACTTTGTAGCTTTCTTAACTGGGAGACAATAAATTCCTGTTATTTAAGCCATCCAGTCTGTGGCATTTTGTTATGGCAGCCTTAGCAAACTAATACAGTTCCCGAGGGAAAATTCCCTTTGGACCTACACTGTACAATGCCCATGAAGTAAAAGGATGTTATTATAGAACCTCAGTTGTCAGGATAGAACAATTTTTAAAGAAATAGGTTACTTAGGATACGGTCAAAGTAAGTGAAAATTCCACATAAGCTTTAAATGCTCTCCCCCTTTGCGTTGTTAAGGGTGTTTTAGATGCCACTTCATTGTGTACATTCTACAGAATATACTTTTCTGTTGCTTTTGGTTTCCCTTAAAACATTAATAAAAATAGATGAAAGCACATGTTGCACAATCTCTGGTAAATTCTACAACTGCAAAACATTTAAAACCCAATAAACATGAACCTCTCTGTGGTTTAGTTCTTACATGGTATAACATTAAAATACTTCAAACCAAGTTGCATTCTTTACTTCCATTTCTCATAGGATGTTAGGGGACTTGGCTTGCATTGCCTGAAACATGTTCCGTACCCATTTTTCTCTCTTCCGCAATTATTTGCAGTACAGGTTTGCTGGAACCTTTCATTCTCCATGAAGCTGGTGAATTATGTACCTGAGGATTGTGCTATTAGAGAAAATGAGCAATTTTTAAAAAGCTTTTCCCTCTAATTTTTGAAAGGAAGTAACCATCTCTAAGCATCTGACTGTATGTGAGTGCTACTCTTATTTTTAAATAATAAATCTATATATTATTTAATGATGATGACAGTTTATAAAATAGTATATCTATTACTTAATAACAATGTGGACTGAGAATATTATTTGTATGTGTGAATAATAAACATTCAGAGTGTGAATATGGGGCTGGTGTATTTAGCAATGATTTAATTTGTGGTCTGCAAGGGGAAAGATTATATATTCTGGAAAAGCTTAAAGTTTGTCGACATGTCATCCTTTAGGTGATTGGGTGTTCTATTGTTAAACGACGGACAAATTGAGAAAAGTTATCATCGATAGTTGATGCCTATCACACTCCCTTTAGATTTAATTCTTTTGACACTGGCACAACTTCCACACACTCTGAGCAAAGAGCCCCATTTTTATTTTGAATGAATGTACTGTAGTGTCTCTTACAATCACTGATCACAGAGACCATTCCTACTTCCCATCTTCTCAACAGCTTCCTTCAATGGACACTATGCAGAATTACATGACTGTCCCATCTCTGCCTGCTGCCTCACTCATTTTCTCAAAAAGATTTGTTCATTCTACTTAGACTGTTTGCATTTTTTTATGTAACATTTATATCCTATGGTTTGGTATTTCTTACAATGTAGGCTTTGTTCTCGCTAGAGATTTCCACACTTGAATGTTTAAAACTTGTTTTCTTTGCAGTCCCCTGCCATCAGAGGTTCATTATTGTATTTGGTTTTCATCTCATTTAGTTTCTATGGGATATGTTCTTGTTACTACGATTATTTATCCCAGATACAATGAATTTTACCTGATCTTCCAATTTTATACCAAGAGAAATATGTAATATTACAACAAGACATATATTTACTTCTGATTCTTAGAGAATAAACTGAGACTGAAGAAACTAGTTAACAGCAATAGTTGAGTAGAGTAGCTGTTAGTTTTACATGACTCTCTGGTAAGATTCCTACACACATTCCTACTGTCATCACTATCTGTATGAGATTAACACAGATGAAGGAATAGACACTGTAAGAGAAAAGATAATGTCAAAATATAAAGCAGAATTTTATGATGTAAGGATAAAAACCTTATCTTAAGAGAGATATTGGTAGATTCTCCTCCACTCCTAGCCCACCAAAAAGTACCTTGTAGTTGTAATTCTCCTCTCCTTCTTTCTCTCCCTTTCAAGATGTTTCACTTGGCTATATGAAACATGAAAATATACATACATTTTATACACACATGATAACTTGTAATTCTAGCAGATTAAGTACAGACACATTAAACCATTTCAGACAGATATGTGTATATGATTTGGGCATGTATATTATATACACTGAAGATTAGAAACAAAAGTCCATAGAGCCATTCTTTTTTTCTTTTTTTTTTTTGCAGTACGCGGGCCTCTCACTGTTGTGGCCTCTCCCGTTGTGGAGCACAGGCTCCGGACGTGCAGGCTCAGCGGCCATGGCTCACGGGCCCAGCCGCTCCGCGGCACGTGGGATCCTCCCACACCGGGGCACGAACCCGCGTCCCCTGCATCGGCAGGCAGACTCTCAACCACTGCGCCACCAGGGAAGCCTCATAGAGCCATTCTTTTAGGATATTATCTAAACGGCGAGAGAAAAACAAATAGGCTCCCTTGGGTAACGGACTTTGAAAGTAAAGAAGAATCTATGTTCCATGGGCACTGAAAATTTATAGATTACACTCAGTTTCAGTTTTATATTTGTGCATTTCTCCAAAACTAATTGAATGTCTTACATTACTTATGCTTAGAAAACACATGAAACAAACCAACAACATCAGGATGGACAAAAGTTACTCTGCTGCAAAATAATCAGTTCTTTAAGAAGGTTAAAGACTACTAGTATATTTGACTTAGTCATTTGGTCTATGAACACTTTTTGCCCATACATAATAAATTTCTCTTCCAATCTTTGACAGCACTATCAAAATTTTTTCATTTGTCAACTATAAGCTGACATTTTCCTGGAAGAGAGAATGATTTTATGTAACAATCTATCCAGAAAAAACACTTATAATTTCAAACTGTTATAGTCTTGAAAGCATGAACATACCAACAAGAGCCTGTTTGGTACTTTAATGATATACCATTGGTAATGATAATAGGTGACAATTACCAAGCTCTCCTTACAGACCAGGTACTGTGCTAAGTGCTTTCCAAGAATAATTTCCTGTGGTATTCACAACAACCTAATAAGGCACCACACTGTCCCTCTTTTACAGATGGAGTAGCTGAGATTTAAAGAGGTGAAGTAATTTGGGCAGGTCTTATTCTAGTAAATGGCAGAGCCAGTTTAATCCAGATATGGACAACTCCAAAGTCCACACTCTTAAACTTTTTTCTATGAAACTAAAATTGAAAAAACTTCCCCAAGTGCTAATCAGGGCCTACGTTATTTGTTTTGATAATCCTTTATACTAATATTGGTTAAGAGTATTGTTCCCAGAGTAGAAAGGTATACAATACCTGATTGTAGGAGGAAGGAAGAGGCAATGGCTAACAAAATGGCACACTAGAACCTACTTAAATTTGAATTCTCAAATTGCTTAGCTATTTCCTAGATAAAAGGTGAATCTTGACTTTAACATGTTAAGAACAGGTTAGTAAATGGTGCTGGGTGGGCCTGGTACAAAGGAAGTAGAGAACTGGAGACAGTATGAGGCATAATTCAACGTCTAGGCCCTCACACCACCATTGAAGAAAGACCCCTGAACTCCAGAATTTTGACTGTGTTGTATATGTTATACATCAACCATGTGGCAGAAGTGAGTGGCTTCCCTCCCGTCCTTCTCTCTAGAACAGAAATTAGCAAATACAATCTAGGGGCTAAATTCAACATGCTGCCTCTTTTTGCAAATAGATTTTATTGGAACATAGCCACATCCATTCATTTACATATCATCTGTCTGCTTTTACCCTACCAGGATAGAATAGAGCAGTTATGACAGAGACTATATGACTACAAAGTCTAAAATACTTACCATCTAGCTTCCTACAAAAAAAATTGCCAGCCCTTTAGTTATATTATGTTACACAAATAAATTCCTACCAAAGTGATTGAATATGTATCGAAAGCCACATACCTTTGGAAACAAGGCTTCTACAAAGACACAATCCCATTTTCTCCCTGGTTTCTTTCTTCAAATTCTTTTCTATGCTAAATATTTTAAGAGCAACAGTCACTTCTTTATTAACACACGCACATACACAAATTACAAATGCTAAATCTGAGAATACAAAGATGAGTAAGACAGAGTATATGTCATCAAGAAACTTTGTGAGGATAGACAAACATTTTTAGTGAATAATTAAAAAGCAATGCTATGCACTGTAAGAGATGTCAGAACAAATGTCTAAGGGTACTTGTGCCAGGGGTGGAAAATCCTGTCCTAAAGTCTGAGGAGCAATTTACCTTGTGACAAGCCTTCCTTTTTCAGTGAAGAAAATTGGACTTGATATGCTGTTAATTTGACAATCTGGTAACAAAAGGCTTAGAGGGTGTCATTGCCAGGATGTTCGCAATATAAGGTTACAAGTAGAAGAAACTTAAGAACGGGATATTCTTCAGTGTCTTTATGACCCGTTTTAAGTCATGGGCAATTTTGCAGGTTTGCTACTTTGTAATTTTTATGTAAGTGACAAACCTTCTTCTCAATACTACAAACAAGAAGTTATAAGTGGGTGTCAATCTATCAATCATCTAAGTGCAGCATAGATGAAGGAAGTAGGTCTTCTCGTCTCAGGAAAGCAGTGACCTAGTCACGTCTGTGGACCCAACCACAGACCAGCTTCTCTCTGACTTTACCACCTAAAACAGGGTCAGCAAACTACAGTGCATGCCCAATCCAGCCCATGGACTGTTTTTGTATGGACCATAACTAAAATAGCTTTGATTTTTTTAACTCTATTGAGAAATAATTAACAAGTGTAATTGTATATAATTAAAGTATATAACGTGATGATTTGATAAACATATACATTGTAGAAGGGGTTTTAAGGGAAAACAAAGAAGAGCATGTGATAGACACTATGTATGTCTGTGCCTAAAATATTTACAGAAGAAGTTGCAAACCTCTGCCAAAGATACAAAGGTCTGGACCATTTAGACTTGTGAAATAATTATAGAAAAGAATCTGAATCAAAAAGTAACTAAGAAACCAATGTGGGTAATAATTAATGATATTATTAAGTAATATCCTTGCCCATAAAGCAAAAAAAAAAAAAATCCCCAGAAATAAGGATGAAAAGAGTGAATCCCCCAGTAAAATATAAAAATTCAAAGTCTGCAATGCCCTGTATCTGTCAGGGTTCATACAGAAGTGAGAGGCCACGTCAGAAAATGCAGCAGGGAAAATTAATTAAGTGAAAAGTGGTGAACTGCTAATGGGGGAGCAGAGGGACCCGCAGAGCTGAGAGATGAGCTCAAGGAAGAGTCTAGAACTCATGGGAAGGCCCGTAGGCTGAGGAAGAGCCCATGGAGCCACCACAGGAACGCCTGGACCGGCTCTCAACTCTGAGATTTCCCAAGATGAGGGTCTCTACCATGGGTCCTACCAATATCTGTAATTGGTGATACGAATGATATTTTCTGGAATTTAGTCAAGAATTCATCACAGAAGATAGACCACTTTCTTTTTTAAATTTTGTCAAATTTTAAATGCACGCTGATATGACAGCTGTCAAAATACAATCTAACAAAATCGTTTTGAATGAAGTTAAAGACAACTAAGCGCTACTAGAGCCAGCTTACAGGGAAAAACGAATGAACATTTTGGTCAACAGAAAACAAAAGGAAGTTTGTTGAAAATCCCTTTGACTTGTATCTATCTCTCATAATTCAGAATCTTCTATTCACTGCTTCAAAAAAAAATAACCAATGATTTAATTTAGAACTTCGCAAGGAAGGAAACTGCTCTTTTCAAATACTGACATTCCCTATTTAAACAGACATCTTTATATCTCTACTTTCTATTGAAGTATAGTTTATTTACAATATTGTATTAGTTTCAGGAAAACAGCATAGTGATACACTCATTTTTGGGGGGGGGTAGGTTATATTCTATTATAGATTACTACAAGATTTTGGATGTAATTCCCTGTGCTATACAGTAAATCCTTATTGTTTATCTGTTTTAAGTAAAGTAGTTATATTTGTTAATCTCATACTTGTAATTTGTCCCTCCCACCAACCTCTCCCCTTCAGTAACCATAAGTTTGTTTTCTTTGTCAATCTGTTTCTGTTTTGCAGATAGACTCATTTGTATTATTTTTTAGATTCTATATACAAGGGATATCATATAGCATTTATATTTCTCTGTCTGATTTATTTCACTAAGCATAATATTCTCTAGGTCCATCCATGTTGCTGCAAATGGCAATATCTCATTCTTTTTTACGTTGAGTAATATTCCATTGTTGTGTGTGTGCGTGTGTGTGTGTGCATATAGTTATCACACCTTCTTTATCCACTCATCTGTTGCTGGACACTTTGGTTGCTTCCATTTCTTGGCTCTTATAAATAGTGCTGCTCTGAACATCGGCTGCATGTATCTTTTAGAATTAGACTTTTCATTTTTTCTGGGTATTTACCCAGGAGTGGAATTGCTGGATCAGATGGTAGTTCTGTTTTTAGTTTTTTGAGGAGACCCCATACTATTTTCCATAGTGGCTGCACCAAATTAAATCCCTACCAACAGTGTACAAGGTTTCCCTTTTCTCCACATCTTCTATAGCATTTAGTAACCTTTTGATAACTTTTTGATAATAGCCGTTCTGACCAGTGTGAGGTGATACCTGATTGTGGTTTTCATTTGCATTTCTCTAATAATTAGCAATGTTGAGCATCTCTTTATGTGCCTGTTGGCCATCTGTATGTCTTCTTTAGAAAAATGTCTGTTTAGCTCTTCTGCCCATTTTTTGATTGGTTTGTTTTACTGATACTGAGCTGTATAAGCTGTTCACATATTTTGGATATTAACCGCTTGTCAGTCACATCATTTGCATATATTTTCTGCCAGTCTGTATGTTGTCTTTCAGTTTTGTTGATGGTTTCCTTTTCTGTGCAAAAGCTTTTCAGTTTGATTAGGTCCCATTTGTTTATTTTTGCTTTTATGTCTTCTGCCTTGGGAGACTGACCTAAGAAAATATCACTACCATTTATGTCAAAGAATTTTCACCTATGTTCTCTTCAAGAAGTTTTATGGTGTCGTGTCTTACATTTAGGACTTTACACCATTTTGAGTTTATTTTTGTATATGGTGTGAGGGAATGTTCCAATTTCATTCTTTTGCATGTAGATGTCCAGCTTTCCCAACACCATTTGTTGAAGAGATCTCCTTTTTTCCTTGTAAATTCTTGCCTCCTTGTCATAGATTAATTGACTGCAAGTGTGTGGGTTTATTTCTGGGATCTCTGTTCTCTTCCACTGATCTATGTGTCTGTTTTTGTGCCAACACCATGTTTTTTTAATCACTGTGTCTTTGTAGTATAGTCTGAAGTCTTAAAGGGTTATACCTCCAGCTTCATGCTTTTTTCTCAGGGTTGCTTTGGCAATTCTGGGCCTTTTGTGGTTTCACAGAAGTTTTACGATTATTTATTCTAGTTCTCTGAAAAAATGCCATTGGTATTTTCATAGGAATTGCATTAAATCTGTAGATTGCTTTGAGTAGTAAGTCTGTTTTAACAATATCAAGTCTTCCAACACAAGAGCATGGGATAGCTTTCCATTCCTTTGAATTGTCTTCAATTTCCTTGATCGTTTTCAACATATAGGTCTTTTGTCTCCTTGGTTAAGTTTATTCCTAGAGTGCTTTTTTTGTTTGTTTTGTTTGTTTTGATGCAATTTTAAATGAGATTTTTTTCTTTTTTACTTTCTCTGATATTTCATTATTGGTGTACGTGAATGCAACAGATTTCTATATATTAATCTTGTATCCTGTTACATTGCTAAAATCATTTATTAGTTCTAATAGTTTGTGTGTGGAGTCTTTAGAGTTCTTTATATGGGGAATTATGTCATCTGCAAATAGTGACAGTTTTACCTCTTCCCTTCCAATTTGGAAACCTTTTATTTCTTTTTCTTGTCTGATTCCTGTGGCTCTTTATATCGCTTAATCTCATGTTTTCCATTCTGTTCTCTGTCTCTGCTGGTCTGGATAATTTCCTCAGTTTTTACCATCGTTTGTTAATACTTTCTTACTTGTATCTAATCTGCAGTTTAAATCTACCTCACACTTTTAATTATTACATATTTTATTTCCAGAATGTCTATTTCTTTACTCATTTAAAAAATATTTACTGAAAATCCCCTATGTACCAGCTACTGTTCTAGGCACCAGAGATAAAGTAGTGAAGAAAAAATAAAATGCACTGCCCGCATGAAATTTAGATTTCAGTGGGGGTAACATACAAATATATAAGCAAAATGTATATCAGATGGTAATAACTGCTATTTTAATAAATAAAAGAGATAGGGGAGGGGGAGAGTAGAGTGCCACAGGGGAAGAACCTCACTGTGCATGAAATCTAACTGGATAAGGGATGACCTGGGACATCTAAGTTGCTGTGGGCCTGGCTTGAACATGATGATGGGTACAATGGATCTCATTACTCCTGTCAATGATATAAAGAGAATGTGAATAGTAAGTCTTATCTGGAACACATGAGACTGGCTCCTGGACTCCCTTTGGTCTTTTGATGATGGTTCTGCTTCTGTAATTATCTTGTGGACATCTTTAAACTACATTTTAAGCTTGAATGTTTTGGGGAATGTACTGTTAATAGAAATTTGACCTACTAACTAACCCATGGGAGGACTGGATTGTGGTTACAAGTGCCAAAGGGAAATTCTACTCTTTCCTTCTATCCATGGCCAAGTTTTGAAACAAAAAGTTTTTGTGTTACCCATTCTCTGCACACCTTGAGGGTCCCAGCTTTTTGCAACAGGGGGGAGGTTTATTTTCATGTTCCCCACCTAACATCGGCTCTAAGCTTTCTTCCCTTTCCCTCATGCCCCTATTGCCATCAAAATAGAAGTTCACAGACATCCATGATGAGAAGGTATCTTGGGGCAAATCAAAACAGCTCTAGAACCGTAGTCTTACATCTACAGATTTCAGCTTCCTTTTCGCTTTTAGCTTCTGAGGATCACCCTTGCATTCTTGCCAGCTTAGCAATGCATTTGAAAAGATACTTCACATATTTATTCAGTATTTTTAATTGTTTTGTAGTAGAGGTTCTTTATGGAATAGAGTCTGTCTTGCTCTTTTCTCTGTTCAGTTTGAGCAAAAATTTTCCGTGAAGATAATCTCTACATAGAGCACAAATCTTTGACAGTTGAGCATAGACAAAGCTCCTGAACCTTCTCTAACCTCTGAACTAGAAATGAGTTCATTCCCCCTAAAAGTGTTCATTCTACCAGTTCATTAATAAAATTATGTCATTAATAATGAGATTATTTGAATCAGGATATTTACTACGTTAATTCTAGACCACTAGGAATTTTGCCTATGCTATGGGGCTTGGTAACTAGCAACTTTCATTGTTGATTTTATTGTTTTCAACTGAAGATTGCTGCAATTCATTTCTTGCATATAATCTTCACTTTAGATTTATACTGGGTTTTTAAATGTTTAGCAAAAGGGCTTTTACCACCATTTTCTTTCCTTTTTAGCCAAAGTGAGGATTACAACATGAACCAGACTGGATCAATTAATACTATGAAGCTTATTTCTTTATCATCATTTCTAAAGAAAACACACACATACATACAAATAGAACAGTGACTCTCAAGGCAAAATACTTCCAAATAAAATAGAACTTTATAACCAGAAGAAGTAAGTGAATTATATGCCCTAAGACAACAACCCACTCCCCAAACATCTGCATTCTGTTTTCAATGAATGATTTTTACTTTCATCATTGTTCACATGATGATCTGAAAAATAAACAAGTAAGCCAATAATAAAGCAGGCAGGGCCTAGAGGAATTGAAGGAAAAATCCAATACTGCTTACTTTAATAGAACTCCTCATACAAACTCTTTCCCAAAATAAATTGCAGATATAGCAGAATACAATGCATTGCCAAACATTACATGCAATCTTGTGATGGAGGACATAAACCCACCCTGATGCCTCAGGTAATCAAGCACTACACAGCTTCTAAAATGAATTCTAGTGATCACATTTGCCAACATTTCTCATAAGAAATCTCTCTTGTTTTCTTTAGTCCACCTGAGGCAAACATTTTCATTGCATTCATTCTATAAATCAGTTACTTTACAAAGCACTGTGCAAGGTCCTTTTGGACATATCCTTTCTGATTTCTCAGAAAAATCCAGTGAAGTGTTATGTCCATTTTATACGAAGCTGAGGTTCAGAGAATTTCATGTATTTTCCTCAGATGATTTAACTAGTAAGTAGAAGAGACTATATTCTAATACAGATTTTCACAGCTTCATGTCCAAGGTATTTTTCCCATTATATCAACTATAGAAAGTATGTTGGCATGTAATTTTTTTTAATTTATGAGAAAATAATATATGTAGTCAAAAAAGAAAAGTAAACTCCAAAATAGGTAGATAAATGATCAGTAGTAGGTAACTAATAGGTAAGGAGTAGGTAAGAGCAGTGGTTTGCAACTGAACTTAAAAATAAAACCAGTGACCACCTACTATTCCCCAAAATGGCCTGCTTTTTATTTTGTATCTGGGATAAGAGAGGGAAGGACCTGACATTAGATGAGTGGTTATGGAAATTGTGCCATGAAATGGTTTAAGACACTATGCAGAGATTTGTGGCCAAAGCAATACCAGTTTGGGACACAAGTGACAAAGCACATCTGCCTGGAACACTACTTGGAAAGTGGTGATAATTGGCACATGAAGGGTGTTTTTATGCAGCTGTGTGACACGAGGATATAGAAGCTGGGCTGGGAAGCAGCTCTCTCTTAGAGACAGCTGTGATGAAACACTGCTCTTAGGAGCTACACAGACAGAAATCAAGAAAAAAATGGGAGGAAAAGAATAGAGAACAATAAACAGAATTCAAGACATTAAAAAAGCACATATTTTAGATGGCATGGATAGGTAAAAAAGGGACTATAACCATGAAGTTTTTCATGGGAGAAAGATTGTGGGAATTAATTTTACTCTAATTTTTCATAATCCCATGCTACTAAGACCTAGGGACATCTATTTATCTTACAAATCAAAATGAAAACATTTGTCCACTGTGTCCAAAATGCTAAAATCTATGACTTTCTTCAATAATAAATATTTTAGGTTTCTTAGTGTTTTAATATTTACTATGACTACTATTTATGATTTAGATAGACTATTTCATATTTAACATAGTTTTACATGTCTTATTTATTTATTCTGAAAATGTTAGAAAAGCAATAATATTATCCTCATTTTATAAGAAACTGAAGCTCAGAGTGTATAACTGCCTCCCTAATGTTGCCCATCAGTCTGGGGGGACACATTTTTTTGTTTTTGCTTTCCAGAATAAAGGTTGATACCTATGAGGTAATCAGGATATGTATTTTTTACTCCCATACTGTCAGTAAAATAAAAGAAAGAATAAATTATTTAAAGAAACATACAGAAAAACAGAAATAGAGCTGAGACTAAAACTAGGTTTCCTGACTCCTTGGCCATACTCTACATTACCTAACAATTACTCATTGTTATTTATCTTCAACTTCTAGCAGAGGACATGGGAATTAATCACTCTAGAAATGTTTTTGAATGAAGATAAAAGTTGAGTGAATGAATGAAAGGATGACTCATTAATTTAAAACCACAGAGTCCCAATTCTAATGAAATCTAAGGGACAGAGGTGGTTTCCATACATACAATTACATTTCCTCAACCTCATTCTCCTCTCTCCAACCTCCACCCTCACCTACTTCCAGAAAATACCCTTTCCTGTTCAGGGGAATCAGAGTTTGATTTAAAATAACTGATCTCAGAATGTAAAAAGAGCTTTAAAAATGATTATTACAGCATGATGCTATATTTCAAGACAATGTCTCTGCTTGTTGCACTCCAATCCATGAACCTGTTCTGTAAGTCTCGTAGCTCCACATCTTCCCTTTTATTTATTTTTATAATACAAACAAGGGTTGAAAGTAAAAGGTAGAAAGGTTTGCTCCAGAAGACAAACCTTTCTGTGAGTTTTAGTTCCAACATTTAGTAGTTTTATAACATTAGTGAAGTCAGTAGATGTAGCATTTATCAAGCCAATGAATGACACCACACCACCTGTTTCGTTGCCCAAGTCAGAATACTTCTCCCTTCCTCACATTAACCCACCCCTAACCCATTACCCAATCCTATTTAGCTTCATAATAAAGTATATCCAAAATAAGTCTATACCTCTCCACCTTTACACCCTCTGTTGTAATCTGCACTTTCATTATTTCTTACCTGAATAAACCTCCTACCCTGTTTCCCCGCATCCACTGTGAATTCTCACCAATATCTTCTTTATACAACATCCAAAAATCTTTGCACAATGCACTGTGATATGGTAACATCATGATCCTCCTCAAGACCCTTCAATGGTTTTTGTCTGCTCTTTGGAAGAAAAGCTTAAACATTCAACATCCAGACCTCTAAAACCTACCTCATCTGCCCCTATCCCTCCCTGCCCTCTATTCCATCTAGTCTTAGCTCAGATTCTCCAGAGCAACACTTTCTCCAGTCTCGGGTTCTTTCCACTGATCCTTCACATCAGCCCCTTATTATCCTTCTCACGTCTTAGCTCAAGAGACGTCTCCTCAGTGAAGCTTCCAAACCCCTGCTGCATATACAGCCAAATCCCTTTTGGCAAAGCACTGATTTCATTGGCAATTATCCACTAATTAGCAAGTTGTTAATAATGTCTGTCTCTCTGACAAGAAAGAAAGGTCAATATGAGTTGATACAACATCTGTTTTACCTCCAGCACTGTTGTCAATGACCCCAGTCAAAGACAACAAGGGACAGATCAGTAGTCAAGTAAAGTCAGACTTACTGGCCCATACAGTAAAAGACAGCTACCATGTGGAACTGTGGGTGCGGGCATCTCAGTAGAGGGTATTTAAGAGGAGCTTGATTTAGGATTTGGATTTGTGTTAGATGATTTTGTGGAAGAGGCAAGAAAATGTGATTTTGCTCTAGATTGGGTGCTGTTAGAAAATAAGGGCAATGGGATGACTGGATATGTGAATTGTTTTTATTTAGGAGGCAAGAATGGCAATGTGAAGTTAAAACTATAATTGGTAAAGAAACAGCAGTCGCTCACTGGTAAAGATAGCAGTCTCCCCATAAGCTGGGAAAGAGGCATGCTTTGCCATTTTTGTGGTTTGGGCTGTGCTTTTGTTTTGTCTGTCATCAGACATGATTATGGAGTTGTCTTGTTTTTGCCTCACTCCATCATGATCACATGGTGACTCCATGTGATGCAGGTATTCTGGGAAATGGAGTATGTATGTCAAATGGGTAAACACCATGAGTTTGCTGTGAGAGCCAGGCCAGCTCAGCTGACAGGAGTGGGGACCTGTTTTTTTGTTTTTGTTTTTTTAATTCTCACTAACAGTTAACTCTGTGGCTTGAATGCAGAATTCACTCAAATAATTGATGAAAAAATGAATGAATAAATGTAGACTCTCTAAACTTCAACAGTCTCATGTTCTGGACAATATTTCACTGGCCTGAAAATAGATATGAAGATTACTTTAGCCTCCTGCCACTTTAAAAAGCTATGATTCCAGAACACTCCATGACATAAATAACAGCAAGATCCTTTTTGACCCATCTCCTAGAGAAATGGAAATTAAAACAAAAATAAACAAATGGGACCTAATGAAACTTAAAAGCTTTTGCACAGCAAAGGAAACTATAAACAAGACGAAAAAACAACCCTCAGAATGGGAGAAAATATTTGCAAACAAATCAACAAAGGATTAATCTCCAAAATATATAAACAGCTCATGCAGATTAATATTTAAAAAATAAACCCCATCAAAAAATGGGCAGAAGACCTAAATAGACATCTCTCCAGAGAAGACATACAGATGGCCAAGAGGCACATGAAAAGCTGCTCAACATCACTAATTATTAGAGAAATGCAAATCAAAACTACAATGAGGTATCACCTGACACCGGTTAGAATGGGCATCATCAGAAAATCTACAAACAATAAATGCTAGAGAGGGTGTGGAGAAAAGGGAACCCTCTTACACTGTTGGTGGGAATGTAAATTGATATAGCCACTATGGAGAACAGTATGGAGGTTCCTTAAAAAACTAAAACAGAACTACCATATGACCCAGCAATCCCACTACTGGGCATATACCCTGAGAAAACCATAATTCAAAAAGATACATGTACCACAATGTTCATTGCAGCTCTATTTACAATAGCCAGGACATGGAAGCCACCTAAGTGTCCATCAACAGATGAATGGATAAAGAAGATGTGGCACATATATACAATGGAATATTACTCAGCCATAAAAAGAAATGAAATTGAGCTATTTGTAGTGAGGTGGATGGACCTTGAGTCTGTCATACAGAGTGAAGTAAGTCAGAAACAGAAAAACAACTACCGTATGCTAACACATATATATGGAATCTAAAAAAAAAAAAAAACGGTAATGAGGAACCTAGGGGCAAGACGGGAATAAAGACGCAGACCTACTAGAGAATGGACTTGAGGATATTGGGAGGGGGAAGGGTAAGCTGCGACAAAGTGAGAGTGGCATGGACATATATACACTACCAAATGTAAAATAGATAGCTAGTGGGAAGCAGCCGCATAGCACAGGGAGATCAGCTAGCTGCTTTGTGACCACCTAGAGGGGTGGGATAGGGAGGGTGGGAGGGAGACACAAGAGGGAGGAGATACAGGGATATATGTATACATATAGTTAATTCACTTTGTTATAAAGTATAAACTACCATAACATTGTAAAGCAATTATACTCCAATAAAGATGCAAAAAAAAAAAAAGAAAAAGCAAACCTATGATTCCAGAGAGTTTTAAAATTTATATTCATAACTTTATAACAACATATGTAAGATCACAGGTTTTATAAGAAAAAAGCTAAATTATAGGATTTTGCGACTTGATAAAGACTTATTATCTCTCACTACACTAGCATTTACTTTCCTAAACATATAATGTCATTCTTGCCCATTCTAACCCCATTCCATGCACAAATAAACAATAAATTCAAACCTGAACTGTAGAAACCTAAGAACAGATTTACAATTTCTACCTGAATACAGAGCAGGGAATATAATTTAATGGAGAAGACAAAAAGCACAAATTAAAAATACTGTTTCACTAGCTTTAATCTCCAGTAGAAATTAAAATCTCACTTTGAGGATTCTCCCACCCAGTATGTTGGGCTGAGGAAGGAGAGGAATCCAGAGCCTTTTGAATAACCTCATGTCTTAATGGTTGTATTACTCTATAAATCTATTAAAAATCATTTGAATAGTACACTTAAAATGGGTGAATTTTATGGTATGTAAACTTATACCTCAATAAAGCTGTTAAGAAACAAAAGTTGGTGGAACTATATCTAGATTTGTGGTTTACCTAACTGAGCTCCAAGGTTTTTTACCCTTTTTCCCGTAGTCTCACTCTAAAACATCCTCATCTAGAGAACGGACTTGAGGATATGGGGAGGGGGAAGGGTGAGCTGTGACAAAGTGAGAGAGAGGCATGGACATATATACACTACCAAACGTAAGGTAGATAGCAAGTGGGAAGCAGCCGCATAGCACAGGGAGATCGACTCACGGCTTTGGCTTTGTGACTGCCTGGAGGGGTGGGATAGGGAGGGTGGGAGGGAGGGAGACGCAAGAGGGAAGAGATATGGGAACATACGTGTATGTATAACTGATTCACTTTGTTATAGAGCAGAAACTAACGCACCATTGTAAAGCAATTATACCCCAATAAAGATGTTAAAAAAAAAAAATCCTCATCTATGCCATCTCTCTACGATCTGCCACTGCAAAGCTTCCCCTTCTAGGGACGATCTCTTGAGGAATACGGGAAGCAGAACAATTCCTCCTTCCAGCCACACTGATCCTGAGCCCTGGACAGTTAGCAAGCACAGCCCGTCCCAATCACCAGGACTATGGGCTCGTCTGAAGGACAAGGCTTGGCATGCATATCAGTAAACCACCCCAAGATCACCTATATAATTAATACAAGTTGAGGGTTACTAATTAATTCAAGAGCCTAGTCTTTCTAGGAATATAGAGGAGGTTCCCAGAAACCATATCAATAAACCATGGCTCCAGGATGATGAGAACATTAAATAATGTGTCAGGTCATTTCTATATTTGTGCCAATGTTCCTCCACTGGCCAACTGGCATTAAAGTCCCCTATTATTCAGAGGACCACTTAATGGAACAAAAGTTTTGACCTTTCTAATCCTCATTACGCACGCAACTAGCTGCAACCATGAACTGCTCACTGAAATGAAAATGGGCTCCTGGTGCACCCTCAGTCAAGGGCAACTATGGAAACCGGAACCTGGCCTTAACACTGCTTCTGTAACTAAGATATCTGCATGCAGAACTTTACACAGAATTTAGGAATAAGCTGAGTGGACAAAATATTGTACTGCCCTGAAAGTTGAGATTGCATATGATTGTCCAAAGTGTTTGGTAAGATAAGAAAATGATATAAAAAAATGTAATTTAATCACGATGAAAATTCTGCCACCTAGAATTTTGGCATGTATTTATCAGGGGGTACGATGAATGGTAATCAATGGTTTCAGAATCTGAGGTATAGTTTTGATGTTGTCACTCCCCAACATGGACCAGGATTTGCCTTCATCACTCATTTTCCCTAGGTCATGGATAGTTAAGATATAAAATAAATGGCTGGTCATAAATGATCTGTAAGGTCCATTTTAATGAAAATCTTCAAAGTTTGGAATTCCCTCTAGATTCTGTTTGCTTTCATTTCTCTTTCATGAACATGATTCCATTAGCTCTAAATCTGTTATTTTGGGGGTGGCTCTCCCCAAAATTTGGGGATGACCTGACCTGCACTCTAATCTAGAAAAACAACGAAGCCACAAAAGCTCTGCTAGAACTTCTCAAGGGAAAAGCTACTCTGAAAAGAAACTCTCTAAAAACAGAGAATTCCTGACATACAAAGCTGGGCTTCACAGCTCAAAGGTTTCAGGAAATATGTTTCCTCAATGAAGCAATAGGTCCAGAATAAATCCCTCTGGATATGAAAGCATGGGTTCACCTAACACATTTTGAATTTAGGGTTCTAACCTTCCCAGGCTTCCTCATGCACGCCTGGGCATTCATCTAGTGTATCACATGACACAAGACACTCCTCATATTATGTCGTATACCCCTAATAGGCTTAGCGTGTCTATGGTTTAGTTACTTATTCAAACCAGAGGAAGTTTTCACTCCTGCTTAGTTATTTTTACTTTACATATTAAGAATTACTCTGTCATGAGTTTATTTTACTTGTACAGCAACTCTCTGATGGGTCAGACATTGTGTTAGGCATTTGGGATTTGAAAGGGAATTAATTAATGAGGCCCAGGCCTGCCTGTTTAGAGCTGACATCCCAGAGAGAATGTCATCCCAGCTGACATCCCAGCTGACATCCCAGCTGACATCCCAGAGAGAAGTGAAGCATTAACCAAAGAATCATACAGACCATATAACTGCCTACTATGCTTAGAACTTATGCCCTCCTTTTAAGGTAACGTAGATGGAAGTGACATTTTACAATTCAATGGCTCACTCCAGAGCCTCCAGTTTAACAGCTCACTAGGAAGGACTAGGGTTAGAGGACGAAGAGAATGGAGAAAGACACCATGAAGGGGAGTGGCACTAGTGGAGACTGTGAAACATAGGCAAGCAAAGCCTTTTGGGGAAAGAAGATAAAGATAAGAGAAAAAAATAATAAAACTATCATTTATCACTCGACGCACACCACATTTGGAGAGATCATATGCACATGATTTCATGTCATCCTGTAAAGTATATAAAACACAGACTCCTCAGTTTCATAAATGAGGGAAGTTGTACAAAGAGGATTAAACTGTATAAAATCACAGAGCTAGTAAATTACATAGCAGGCATTAGGATTCCTAGGAGTCTGTTCTCTCTTCTAAATCTTTATCCACTCCTCGCCCACCTTCTCTCCACCCAAACCCCATACAAATCAGAAAATTCTCCCTGGTACCTACAAACTTTTGACAAGAGAGAAGGACTATTACTGAAGGTGACTGACCGACAGTTAGGCCACTGTTTTCCCAAAAGAGAGGAAACAAATTCCTTTATATTTCAAATACCAAGCAACAAGAAATCCTTGAGTAAGAGTCTGAGTAAGGTCAACAAATTAAGAAAGCTATGATCATGGTAAAGGGAAATGAAGATTTTGCTATCCTCCAATACCAACCACTGAGTTAGCATTTAAAAACTTTTTGTGGTCCCAACATATTCTGTTCCCATTTTGCTCTTTCGATAGGGACAGGGTAGGGAAAGAGGGAAGAGCAAGTATTAGCACATATACTAAGCAGAGAAAGATATTTATTACATGCTTAACCTTAGCCCTCTGGCTCAAAAAATGTGGACAAATGTAACACAGAATGAGAGCATTGGGGATTCCTTAATGAATATCAACACATTTTAGATTTATAATACTTTAAAAACCTAAGATCCAACATGCCATTGAATCCTACATAGATAAGCTGCCTCAGTCTCCAAAGTTAGAGAAAGATGGGTAACAGTAAAACCCAGCATCTTTTTATTGCCTGAATCCTCCCATTACTACTCACCATGGGGTACATACATGGTACTATATAAGGAATTGGATGGAATAGAAGAAGGAAGTTTCTAGACTTTAATGAAACCACAGCTCATATTTTAAAGAAAGCTTCTAAACGAATGAATTAAATGGATAATAATATAATGCTCTTCACGTGTTTTCAATAAAGCCTTCCTCTTATGATCCTGTTTTAGGACTTGTGTAAGTATAGCCCCAGCAAAACTCAGAAGTGGGCAGGATTTACCGAGCCCTTCATTCATGCGGGGAAGAGAGCCAGTAGTCCTAGCCCACTAGAGTCCAAAAAGGAAAGCTTCAAAAAGAAGAGCTAAAATGACCTTGGGTCTATAGGTCTGACTGCTTTGTTTTTTCTTTTCCTTTCTCCAAGACTGAATAAAAGTAGTATGCATGATTTGACCCAGATAAGGAGTATGTGACGTGGCCCGATAAGGATACAATAAGCATGATGACTGGAGGAATTTTAAATCGGCACATTTAAGGGGGTTCCAAGAAAGCTGTGAAATGTGTCTCAATGGACACAATCAAGGCCTCAGGGGGAGCCCCTGTCATGGTTGTAAATGAGACAAAAGGGGAATGAATAGTGGCAATTATCCATAAATTCTTAATATCCACAAATACTCTTAATGTTTGACATGAGTTATGTTAATTTTTCAGTCAAGTAATCATCATTGAATAAAGTTAAGTCTAAACAGTTGTAAGCAACAGTATGCTGGATAAAATGTACATTATTTGACTCAACAAAATGAATATCGTAAGTATCCTATATACCCAACAAATTGGTATATTTGTAATAACAAAATTGGGGCCTTCTTGGTAGCTATGCTTAGCATAGATATTATGCAGCTGTAACTGATTCAAAATCATCCCCTTATTCCTTTGTCTTTTTCTCAGGAAAATAAAAAAAAAGAACGCATCTAGTTCTAGGGAAACAGAAATCTATTTTAGATTATCCCACCCCTTTGTTTCTTATTTTTCCCCTTAAGGTGAGTACTGTTAACTGATCACAGTCTTCTGAGAGTCCAGGAAAATAAGCATTGTATCAATAATAAATATTGATTTTGATAATACTCTCCAGAAAAAGATATAATGGTGGGAATTAAGAACAGATACCTGAAGTGATATCCCAAATATTGTAGAGGATTCAAAGAAATAATGCAAGGACTTTGTACTCAAGGGACTCACATTCTAGCTCAGAAAATGAGACAAACAATGAAAAAATGAACAGCACTATAAGACAACATCGTGAGCTATCAGCTGTCAAAAGGTTAGACTTGTTATTAAATATCAAAATTCTGTAAGAGTTATTTATGTAATCATTGTACAGGGTGAAAATTAATCCCAGTCCATAAATCTAAATTGCAAAACATGTCAATTTCTTTATTTTCTTAAATCAACACAAACCCAAGTCTGTGCTAACATTACATCTTGTGATAGAAAATCAACCACGAGAACATATAAAAATCTCAGGCTCCTACATAATGTTAAAGAATTGAGAACCTCCTTTAGTAAGGCCATTGGTGGAGAACAGAAAGAGGAAGCAAGCTCTCTCAAGTCTCTTCTTACAAGGTCACTAACCCCATCATGAAAGCTCCACCCTCGGTCTTCCCTGGTGGCACAGTGGTTGAAAGTCCACCTGCCGATTCAGGGGACACGGGTTCGTGACCCGGTCCGGGAGGATCCCACATGGCTAGCCCCGTGGGCCATGGCCGTTGAGCTTGTGCATCCGGAGCCTGTGCTCCGCAGGGGGAGAGGCCACAACAGTGAGAGGCCCACGTACCGCAAAAAAAAAAAAAAAAAAGAAAGTTCGTTCCAACCTCATAACCTAATTACCTCCCAAAGGCCCCATCTCCAAATACCATCACATTATGGGTGAGATTTCAACATATGCATTTTGGAGGGATAGAAACATTCAGTCCATAGCCCCATCTCCAAATACCATCACATTATGGGTGAGATTTCAACATATGAATTTTGGAGGGATAGAAACATTCAGTCCATAGCATCATCCTAGAGAAAAACTTTCAAGAAACCTGCCCAGTGGTCACAAACTATGAAACTTAACCCAAGTATAGCAATTCAAGAACACATATCCAGTTATCACTGGTACAAAACCATAAACAAACATAAGTAGAGAGTACTAAGGAGAGAAACCGGTAGACTAACACCAACATATTATTTTGGTTGCATACGAAAACCCTTTAAAATAAATAAGAGCTACATTTCCATTATGTCAAAATTATCATTATAGCATACACAGATGCTATAACGCAGTAAATGCAGTAAAGTGTAACTGAAGGAGGGCATACCCCCTTCAGACACCTATTTATCCTTCACTAGATGAGCAACTAATGCAGAGATAGAAACACGCCCTGAAACAGTGTCATGAAGCACTTTTTCTGGTTTCTGTGTTAAGGTATAATCATTGATGTCCTAGAGTTACCACTGAATGAAATATAATGCTAAAAATAATTTCCAGATGTACTGAGTGCCTCTCATATGCCAGGCATAGTGCTATGTGCTTTATACACACCATTTCATGTAATAGAGAAATTCTTCTATGTCAGTTTATTTATTATCTTTTTAGAGGTGAGGAAGGCAAGGCTCAGAGAAGATAAGCCAGGTTTTCAAGGCTGCACTGGGATCATAGACTTATAATGCACATCTTTCTAATCTAATATTTTCCAGTCTAAGACTCTATGAAATGTCATGGATCCTTAATCAAAAGGATACTTAAGCAGACATACTAACTTAAAAGTTTAGTAATATCTAATATATTCTCCAGGCATCAATGGAGTTGACTGAACCCCAACAAGACCAAAAGACTAGAGAGGGGCCTTTTCAGGCTGACACAGGTCTAAGCAGAAGAGGGACCTGAAGCTCCATTTAACCAAACTTCACAAATCCTGTCACTACCGTCAAACTAAGAGCACATGTGTGTGGCTGATTCCCTTTGTTGTACAGCAGAAACTAACACAACATTGTAGAGCAACTATACTCCAATTAAAAAGAAAATTAAGAGCACGTGTCTCCTCCAGGCACATGATGTCCTTAATGACAGTCTCAATGTTCAGTCCCACAGGATATAATGTCCTGCTCCAGCAGAAACTATTAAAATTGACATGGACTTGTTGCCATAAAAGTGAGGAATGAATCCCAGCTCTACCAAAGAGTTTTCTGTGCATTTTTGGCTAAGTCATGCACTCCTTCTTAAATCCATTTTTCACCAACTTCATAGTTTCAGGGAGTCAGATAATATAAACAAATGTACTAGGTAAACTATAAAGAATTATACAAATTATACATGTGATTAATTCATTTAATCAGTCATAAGAAATCCTATGGTCATAGTGTACATTGGGTTAAGAATGGAGAGTCTAGAACTATCTGCTAGTTGACTCTTGTCTCAAGCACTAATTAGCTATACGGTCTTGGGCAAGGTGTTTGATGTATTGGTGCCTCTATCTCCTTATCTGTAAAATGGAGATAGTAATATACAGGTGAGCATTAAACATGCAATGTAAAATGAGGATAAAAATGTAAAATGGAGAAAACAATAAATGGGATAAATAATAAAAGGAACAAATATGTAAATATATGTAAAAACTTTTACAATGGAAGAATAGGCTTTGTATCATTATTAGTGAAATCATCACCACCATGTCATCATCACCAGTACCATTATTAGTAAAGATCACTAAAGCTCTAATATTTCTTTAAGTGATAGAATCCTCAGAGTTTTCAAGTAAGATTAAAAAAAAAAAAACAAAAAAAACTCTGACCTCTAGCTTTAACAAACACAGCATAATTATTTTCAGAGGATATGTAGACATATCTACAAGTATGCATTGAGACAGAACAAAAAATGCTGCTTTATCATTTTTATCACTTGATAAAAGCCGGATGCAAATGATTATGTTTAAAAAGCTAGTCTCCATTCTTATGAAAGTACAGCTTGTGAAAATATTATTATAAAACAGTTTTTAAATGAAAAACAGAGTTCATGAAGTCTCTTATTCAGGTCTCTCCAAGCCAATACATTATCTTCCCCCCACTAAAAAGCTTTGGACCATCTGTCCCATCTAGGCTACCAGCTGCTATGATCTCCAGAAATATCTCCTCAATTGTAGGTACAAATTAGGTTTTTCCATAAGAAAAAACTGTAGATTAGCTGTATTTACAAATAAAAATTTTTAGATCCAGTTTTGTCTTTGTGGCAGGTGACTTGATTTCAGTAATGAAGATGACTCTCACAGGCAGGTCCCTTGGGAGACTGAAATGTTTCTACTATCAAAGCTATTGCTGGTGGGAACATTGGGGTACTTTTGCTCCCATCCAAAATCAAATCTAAAATTATGATATCATTTTAAAAAGTGATTGTAACAGAAACCAACTGTGGGTTTGGAAGAAATCACCCCATGAATGGGCACTACAGAAATGACCCTTAACACAGTATATATGATGGATAATGATGACCCCTCATCATACATACTGCAATTAACTATTTCTAGCTAATAGTGACCGTAACTCTGAACATCCAGGGACATTTTATTAAACCTTAGGAATTCAACAAGCTGTAATACAATTCATCTTTGAAAGGGAAACAATCCAAAAGAAGAGGAAGCAATTAGGAAACTGAAAGGTGAAAGATGCCCCCCGCCAACCCTCACCCCCGGTCAAATAAAATATCTATAGAAAGGCTTAGGCTGGAGGTTTAGACTTCAGAGGTCTTTACAGTCTGCTGATCACACCTCCTCCATGACACGTCCTCCAACCCTATCTCCCAATACACAGCACTTTCTTTGTTCTCTCCTTAACCCTCGACCTGTAAAGTCCTTATTATTTTCTCATCTTCCTGCCATCCTGTGTAGGATTCCTTGTGAGGAACTGTGTCTGCCTATCTGCTCTCCATATCCTACTCCTTTCATTATTACTTGATCTTCAAGCTTCCATCTGGAGCACTTTGTGCCTGAGTCTCAGATTTCCTGAGTTCAGATCATGGCTTTGGCACTACCCCTCAACCTTGGGAAATGTGTTTGACCTTCTCACTCTCAGTTTCCTTATCTGTAGATTGAGGATGACAATAATTGAGATTCAATGATGGCATTTAACCTTAGAAAGTGGTGAATTAATTGATGCGTGTAAAGCTCTTAAAAAGATCTCATGGTAAACACTTGGTAGATGTTAGCTATTACTGTATTATTATTATTATTTCCATGTCTATAATGCTGACTCCTTTCTCCTCCTCTCCTCTTGGTTCCTTTGTCTGAATGCCCTTCATTCTAATCCCACATGTTAACAACCTTGCCCATCCTTCAAAGCCTAGGACCACTGCCACTTCCTCCACCACTGTCCCTTGGTTTCTCACCCAAAAAGCATCAATCCCTCTTCTGAAACCTCTAGTGGTTAACCCAAAACTCTGATGTGCTTCTCACTTTCTATGTTATATTCTAGAGATTCACATGTACATCTTATCATATTTATAAGTCTGTGCACCCTTAGAGAGCAGGTTCTGTGTATTTTATTTCCTGCTGGCCTGCCCAACTGAGAACTCATGGTAAGTACATACTGGATCAGGCTGTTCAGTACAGTAGTCACTAGTGACATGCAGCTTCTAACTTTTAAATTAATTAAAATGAAATAAAATTATTAATTCAGTTCTTCAGTCTCATTAGCCAAATTTTATATAGTCAATAAGCCACCGGTGAGAACTGGCTTCTATACTGGACAGTACAGATACAGAACATTTCCATCATCACAGAAACTTCTATTGGACACTGTTGCAATAGATGGTACTTGAATAAATAAATGTTTTATGATTTTTAGAGCCCCTCTGGATTTTAGAATTATTATATTCTCAAAAACTCTATCTCACCATAAGCTTTTATCAAATAGATGCTCAAATGAAAACAAGATATACATCATCAATTTATCCTATAGGACTAGTGAAAAAATCATTTCTAGTGTAAGTATTGATAGTAATGAGGGCAGAACCAGTTCCTTTTTGCAGCTAGCTGAAGAGTATCCCAACATGGGAAAGCCATCTCCCTCTTTCAGAATGATGGGAAGCCCACCTACTCTCTGGTTCTAGAATGACCAGTCTCTCAAACCATAGCTAATCCATATAAAATTCATGCCCAGATTTCCAAATTTCTTTATCAAGTTTTAGATAAGTATTTTCCAGGAAATAAAAGGGAACCATATAGCTTAATGTGCCCTAACATGAGGCAAGGCTAAAGCCTTGCAAACGCTTCCTGTTGCACTTAGAATAAAATCCAAGCCTCGTCAAATGTTCTGGAAGTTACCTATCCACTTAAGCTTCATCTGTCTCCTTTGACTGCTGGCTTCCAGCCATACCGGCCTCCTTTCAGTTCACGGAACAGGCAGTTCTCCCCATTCCAACCCTGCTCTCCACCCCCAACACAGCTAACAACACACTACACAGCACACTGAAGGGCAGACTGCTCCAGTCCTCACTTTGATTTCTACTTCCTTGGAGCCGTCTTCCATGACCAGTCAACACAAAATAGCTCCTTTCTTTATTATTTTTTATAGTATCTCTCACTTCCCTTCATTTATAATTTGATATTTGTTTGTTAACCTGTTTCCTGCAACAGACATTAAGTTTGGCGAATGCCAGGACTATATTGTTTTAGTTTCCGCTATTTATCCAGCATCTTACGTTGTGGCTGCTCAATACTTAAGAAATATTTATTAAATAAAGGAAAGAAACAGAATCCCAGATGCCAACATGATTATGTTGCAGGAAACAATGTAGTGATTTTTATTTTAAAGAAATGAATTTTAAACTAACTCATTTTTGTAATTGCCTTTATAGATGTGTGTGTGTGTGTGTGTGTGTGTGTGTGTGTGTGTGTGTGTGTGTGTGTGTGTTGGGGGAGACATGGAGAGAGGCAGAGGGAGAGAGGTTTTATATTCAAAATATCATATAAAATTATAAAATCTATCATTTGTTCCAACATCTAAGGTCTGAGAGACGTTCACATATTTTTAGAGAGAAAATTACGAGGCAGTCATTTTTGATGCACAGTATGAGATTTGGTCACTCTTAGGGACACTGTGAACTCAGATTTAATCTCCAATGTTCATTATATTTAGTGGCTTAAAATACTGGAACAGTGCCCAGATGGAAAGTGGCGAGATATTTAAGATTGATATAGCTAACTATATAACTGTGAATAATAAAAAACAGCCTTTCCATAAAAGTAATGCATTTTTCACTCTATTAGTTGGGATGAATTAGAAAGTTGAAAAATAAAATAAAGGCAGATATCTAAAAAAATATGAGATAATCATAAAAAATTAGATATCCCTTTGGACTTATTTTTTTCCCATCTCTTATGTAGCTCACATCAAACGTCAATGGAACAACGTATAGTACAAGAAATCATTTTAAACGACACTAAGTTGTAAGATATGTATACACACACACACACACACACTCACACACAGCATTGTAACCTTGATTTCCTATATATGTTGACCCACATGCAGAACTGATTTATTTACAGCCAGAAAACACTTTCTGAAAATGAGCCAACAGGATCCGTATCAATCTGGAAAAGCATTTAGGCTATAAAAAACCATCAGAATTATGGGGCACTGAATTCCCCCGATCAAGAGAAACAAATCACTACCAGAGGGGCAACTAATTCTGTTCTCTCTTTCATTTTAATTCATAAAGTCAAGATACTATCTTAATCTAATGTATTTTTAGGACTCTAACGGGCTTTAGACAGGTCCAGATGCTTTGTTTATTTTGCTGTGCTGATAATTTCACATTGGCCTCATAATTGGATTTCTCAAAGTTCACTGACATTTCAGTTGGTTTCAATGATCATTAAAGGTTTTTTTTTTCTTTAATCTAAATTTGCTTCATGCTCATAGCATTGTTCACATGCAAACAAACCCATCAGAAAACAGCTCATTTCCACATTAGAGGGCCATGCTCTGGTTGCAAGATCCTTGTCACTATTAACTGAATGTCATGCAACTGATAACTGAACATTATTATCACCGGTAAGTGACCATCAGGCATATGCATTGTGAGAAAAGACACTGAAATATAGTTTCAGCTGTGTTCTATAATTCATTCTAAGGACCATGTTGATGAGGTAGATGAATGAATGGATGAATGAATGAGTCAATAGGTACCTGAAGTCTCAGCAGTTACTCACACTGCTTATATATAAGTAAATTTATTTAAAACATTTAAATTAAATTTAAACCTTAGTTATTATACCTCTTATTTTAAAATTTCACAATGAGAGAATTTTACTTAAAAAGGGAAGACTGATATTTCTCACTTGGACTATGAATTACTTCCTAGCTAACAAATAAGAAATGTGTTTAATAACATCTTTCTTAATTCGTATCTTTACAATGAGTTTCCTGAAAGGAAGCACAAGGGAAAAGAAGAGGTCCCCAACCAATTCTGGAAGCAAAATGTACGACCAGTGAAATAAAGTAGGCATTGACTTTGCATCAGGATTATAAAAGGATTCATCAGGATTTCTACCTGGCATCCAAGCATAGGATTTACCAAGAGACATATGACATACTGATATTATCTTCACAGGACATAAGATAGGACCAATAATATTTCAATTTTTCTTATGCTTTCAGAAAATAAAATGGCAAACAGCATACTGAGAATTTTTTATTAGATGATAATAAAACTGTTTAATTAGTCCGTCTCCAGAGGCAGAACCCTTCTCCAGAAGTCTTCCTGTGATTTTCTATACGAAGTTGCAAGGAAAAGAGTTTCTTTCCTCTGGGATTTTATTAAGGACAAATCCATAGTCTCAACCCAATAATCAAATAAGCAGATATAACCACAAGGTGTTAATAAACTCAATATATTTCCCAGGACTGTTTGATAATATTACTCCAAAACAAATGTTTTTAAACATAAATTTGTCTCGTTTTCTAACCATATATACATCCAGTGGTCTGCTCCATGGTAAACTGTTAGTTTTCATGGTGTTGTTTCAACAAGTGGATTATAAACTGGTAGAGATTATTTGCCTAGCTAGCATATAAAGCATATGGTTTACCTATATTTAAGCAGATATAAGTCAAATTTACAAGTTAAAATATAAAATTACTAGCAATACAAAGTATTTTATTGAAATATTTATCCAATCATTTTCACATAAATAACAAACTTGGCCAAAGAGTTAGAACTTAAATATAATTTTTCCTAATTTATTATTTAGAAATAGCACATATATCACTTGGAAAAAATCTAGTTTGCTACTTCCCTATTTCATCTGCTCACTTTTCACAAATCCACAATGTTCAAAATCAAAAAAAAGATCTTTTTTAGACAAATGCTTCATACAAGATCTGACTTCATGGAAGGTATATTATCAATTAAAACAACACATTGCACTTCTATAATACATATTTTAACAAATAGTTTTTCATACTCTTTAAGTTTATTTACATGACAGAAAATTTTTCACATGGGAAAACAGGAATTTAACTCACCAGAGTTTAACTTGAGTTTAGCTAGAGATTAAAGAAAACCATATATTATTTAATTTTTTTTCAGATAAAACATGAATTTCAAAGAAATGCAAGCTTTCAACAGATTTCCTCATACTTCTTGTCCAGACACTAGCATGCATACCATTTCTATTCTGTCTTCAGAAAAATGCAGTCCTTCTAGATCTCCTACATTACAATACATATGTAAGTTTAAAAAAAACAAGATTCATGGACCTCACTCCAAATACACTGAATCAGAATGGGGTAAGGAAAGAATGCTGGAATCTGCATATCAAAAGGCAAAGAAGATCATTCTTACCCATATCAAAATTGAGAACTACTACTTTAGGAATTCAGGCTAAAAAGTTAGAAAAACATTAATTCAGTGATTTAACCTTGAAATTTCTTGGCTCTGTGATATTTTGATTTTAAAAAATGATTTTTAGGAAGCCCTTCTAGTAAATCCCAAAAAATGATCACCAATCCCTCCTAATCTTATATGTACACCCTTCTACAATGTGACTTCACAGCTCCTTCTAGGAAGAGGTGGTATATATATATATCTATCTACTTCTTGCTATCAGTTCTTGGGCATGTGACATACTTCAGCAACCATGACAGAAGCAGAGACTTGTGCCATGGAGCATCCCCTATCTTGCTGCTGCGATGTGAAGAAGCCTGGACTAGCCTGCTTGATACTAGAGACACATGACACAGTTGCCTCCGTCCTTGCAGTCAGCAGTGAAACATGTGAAGAAGGCCATCCAGTACCAGCCTGCCCCTAGCGGACTGCAGCGGTGAATGTGAGCCCAGGAGACACCTGGAAAAAAACTGTCCGACTGGGCCCAGCCCAAAATGCCAACCCATACTATTGCAAGTTCATAAATGATTGTTGTTTTAGGACACTAATACTGTGGGTGGTTTATTATATAGCAAAAGCTAACTGATATACCCCTTCTTACAAAAAGAAAAAATAAATAGGAGACAAAGTTTTTGAAGTCAATTTTGGTGGTGCTAAAACTTTACCACACCCGGATTATTTCAAATTTCAGAACCTGATATAAGTGGTAAACATGCTTGTATAGGACCAACTGGATTCCAGATATTTTGTCTTACCTAACCAAATGTCACTGAGAGATGTTACCCATTCAGGAAGAAAAAAAATCACTTTCTAGAAATAAACATGAAAAAAACACACAACTGGAAAATCAACTGTGACGTTTAGTTTTGACTTTTACAAAGGAATTTCACTTGCATTATTGAAAATCTAAGTTTACCATGGTAACTGCTTCATACATCACTTTTATTCCTAACAAAGGTATTTGTAGAGGCTGAAGTGAACTATACTAGAACATGAAATTCTCATCATAATGTTTGTGTAAGATATCTTGAAAATCCTATCACCACGCTTCCTTTGTATAAAATTTCTTTATTACATTTATGACAATTAGAATTGTTCCTACATGATTGAAGATAATGACATAAAGTATGTGAATATGCTTTAAAAACTGTCTTAGACTATAAAATGTTACATATTATTATAACAACAATAGTATTATATTGGGGAGAATTCCATTACGTAGATTTGATTTATTTAAGGTTAAGAGTACCTACTCTGTGCCACGCACATGTTTAAGTATCAGGGATGTTGAAGTTAATAAGATGGAAAATGTCCTGTTCTAATGGAAACTAATATTTTAGCAGGAAGAACAAGATAATTTCCAAAGTTTATAAGTCGTGTGAAGAAAACAAAACAGGAAAATGTGAAAGATCATGACAGATAATTTAGAGTGGGGATCAGGGATCTCTTGGGGAAGTGACATTTAAGATGGGATCTGAAATTTAAAAAAAAGAAGTCGGTTATGCAAATTTTAAGATGGGAGGACAGAAAGTTCAAAGGACCTAAAGTAGGAATGATATTGTCCTTTTTGGATTCCAAAAGAAGGCAAGCATGACTGATACGCAGTGAGCCAAAAGGAAAGTGCTAAGAAAGAAGATTAGAAAAGTGTAGAGGGGGTGGAGGACATAGTCTTAGAAGCCACTAGAATTCATTCAGATCTTATCCTAAATGTCTACGTATATGTGAAACCTGCAAAGTCATTTTTGACAGAGCTGTATGGCTTTGTTTGCCAATAGAACTATTTGACATTGAAAACACACCATAAGCATACAAGTTGTACAGAATGTTAACTGAAGCAATGAAATGATTTCACATTGACTACTAAATGAGTAAGAATCAGAAATATTTGGGAACAGCAAAATATTTTGGTTCCATAAAAGGTTTACCATCCTAGTTAAAGCCCTTTAAATACTTCCTAAACTCTTCCCACCTGGATACTTTGGCCTTAACATGTTCATGTGTTAACAGAACAGCAACAACAACAACAACAAGTACAGAACTAGTCAATGAAGTGTCTTTTTAAAGAACTTATTCAAACAAGTCTAGAAGAAAAGCTATAAATTAAGAGAATGGTCACTAAAATTAGACTGTTTTAGTAAATTAGTGTTCGGGCATATTAAAGATATCATTGTGTGTGGAAAGAAAAGATGAAAAAAATTCACGAATAATCTAAAGTCCAGTGACTCTATTAAAATCCAATGAGTTACAATTGTCAGTGATATGGAAGCAACATATGTGTCCATCAACAAGTGACTGTCTAAAGAAGATGTGGTATATATATACTGTGGAATACTACTCAGCCACAAAAAAGAATGAAATTTTGCCATTTGCAGCAACATGGATGGACCTGGAGGGCACTATGCTAAGTGAAATAAGTCAGACATAGAAAGACAAATACTGTATGATATCACTTATATGTGGAATCTAAAAAATACAACAAACTAGTGAATATAACAAAAACAGATTCACAGATACAGAGAACAAACTACTGGTTGCCAATGGGTAGAGGGAACAGGGGAGGGAAGATATAGGTGTAGGTGATTAAGAGGTACAAACTATTAGGTATAAAATAAGATACAAGGATATATTGTACAACACGGAGAATATAGCAAATAATTCATAATGACTATAAATGAAATATAACCTTTAAAAATTGTGAACCACTATACTGTACACCTGTAACTTACATAATAATGTATACCAACTATACTTCAATTTAAAAAGACACTAAAAAAATAAAATTAAATAAATAAAATAAAATCCAACTACTTATAAACTGGAGACAACTCTGCTATAAATAACAAAAGATAATTTATTTCTTCTAAATTAACTATATACATTGTATCATTTGCATATGATGAGAACTGAGTTAATAAGAAGTAGAAATGGTTATGTTTGAGATTTGAAGTAAATACTGAAAATCTAGGAATGATGGTAGAAGGAGCCTTAAAAGAATTTTTGAGTCTATTTCCACAATAGGAAAAAATGTTTAAAATATACAGAATAATATAGAAAATAAATTACCATGGAAATAAATTTGAATAAACTGGTGTGTAGTGTTAATATTTCTTTACATGCAATATTTTGGGACTGTAATGGATTCCCTCATAAAAGCAAACTTAAAACTGTATCTTACAATAATAATCCAGTAAAGAAATTATTTATTGGATAATTTATTAACCAACCAGTCAATAATTTTACTGGTATATAAGCAGTAAAATGCTAAAACACAAAATAATGTTCACTTAGGTTTAAATATTTCACACTAAGTAGGTATTCAATAAAATCTACAGTATACTGTAACAAAAAATGGCTACAGTCTACATCTCAAATTCTTTCCAAGTAAAACTGATAAAACTGTGTTCAAGTCCCATAACCAACTAGTGAGAAAAAAGTAAGAAGGGAGGAACATAAGAGACTTAGGAACAAACCGAAGGAAATGGAATAAAAAAGTACTCCTTGGGAGACTTTAATGTCTAACACTACAGAGGAAATATTTTTTTAATATTGAAAAATTTAATGTACTAATAAATTGAAACAAAGGAAGAATTTCAGAGAGGCCAAAAACATAGTTAAAGCAGAAACTAGTAAATAATTAAGCAACAAAGTTTGCTTTCATCGTGAGGGTTTCTGCCAAATTCTGGAAAACTTAAGATTCTTCTTTGAAATATATCCAGAGAACAGAGGAGAGGAAATCTATGCATAAATACAGAACCACAAAACTGAAGAAGAATCTTGCCACACCAAAAGGATAACAAGCAAACCTGCCTGTTTTGAATCTGGCACTGTGTTGAGGGTAAATAAATAAACAAACTCTCCTGAGACTTCACAACCATAAGCTGGACCTCATATGGATTCACAGTCTAAATTTATACTACCATGTCACGAAAAAGCAGCAAGGCTAGGATTTAATTTAAAGTGTTCCAGGTGTGGTATGCTCCCTGATGTCAGAAATAACAAACAAAAGCTTTCTCTAGGGGAAAACTCCTTCAACCCAGGCCTCAAAGAATTCCCATATATAAAATTTTAAGTAAAATGAGAAGATCTAAGTTAAAAACAAGGAAAAACTCACCATTAACAAGAGTTGGAGAAAAAACACAGTAGAATAAGATCCACAAATACTTCACTTATTGGAACTATCACCACAGAATGCTAACTATATATATTAATACCATCAAAAATTAAAATTTAAAATATGACTTAGGAGTAAGAAACTCAATTTTTAAAATAACTGAGTATATTAAAAATAAATTTCTATAAATAATATATAATTAGAAATTAATACTCAAAGAAGTGACTAAACAGATTAGACAGAATATTAGACTTGTAAGCTAGGAAGCAGTTTCAAAGAATTCACCCTAATTTAAGCATGGAAACACAAAGATATGGGAAATAAGAAAAACACTTAAGATACACCAAGGTATCATAAGAAGATGTAACACAACATAATCGAATTTCCAGCAGAAGATCATAGAGATAAAGAAGAAGCAACAATATTTGAAGCGATACCAGAAAATTGCAAAACTGTTGAAAGATATGAATCCTGAGCTCTAGTAAAATACATAAATTGAAAACAATATAAATAAAAAGAAATTCATTCCAAGATACATATAGTGAACCTATAGAATACCAAAGACAATGACAAGATCTTAGAGTAGAAAAAAAAGATAATTTAGGGCTAGACAGCAATTAGAATGATGATTGATTTCTAGATAACAATAAAAGGCAATGTGAAATAATATCTTCCTAATGCTGAAAAGAAAAAAAATCAAAATGAAATTATATACTCCAAAACCAAAAGTGAATCAATGAAATTTCAAACGAAATCCAAAATAAAGTGTACCACAGGCTAACTAAAATAATCACAGATATAATTAAGATTGAAGGAAAATGATACCAGATGGGAGCTTTGAAATGTAATAAGAAATGATCAGAAATATGTTGGTTAATATTTTGGTAACTCTGCAAAAATACATATTGGGGAAAGCAAGATAGAATGACAATAGAGGGGAAAATAGCACTAACATTGCAAGGAGGTGATGGCCATTAATGTGTCCTTAGATCTTTATGCAGCTCAAAAAAGATGTGTACACATTTATTAATCTTAGATTTTATTAATTAGGAATGGCGAAGTGTCAAAGTAACTACTAAAGGAATGGAAAGTCAGTGTAAAACTTCCAAACGGCCAAAGGAAAAAACCAAAAAAACAAAAAGAAGAAAAATCTAAAAGAAAGAAATAAAAGAACTTTTAAAAATCACAAATAATATAGAAACAAATCCAAATATTTCAGCAATCAAGTAAATAGATACAAATAAAAGAATCTGGGCTTCCTGGTGGCGCAGTGGTTGAGAGTCTGCCTGCCAATGCAGGGGACACGGGTTCGTGCCCCAGTCCGGGAGGATCCCACATGCCGCGGAGCGGCTGGGCCCGTGAGCCATGGCCGCTGAGCCTGCACATCCAGAGCCTGTGCTCCACAAGGGGAGAGGCCACAACAGTGAGAGGCCCGTGTACCGCAAAAAAATAAAAAAATAAAATAAAAGAATCTCAGCTATATGCTACTTACACAAGACACACCTAAAACATAACACCAAATGGGTGAAAGTACAGATTTTGAAAAAGGATATATCAAGCAAAACATAAAGCACAAGAAAAGTAGTATAGCTATATTACTAGTAAACAAAATAGACTCAAAAGGTAGAAAGCACCTTTAGAGATAAAGGACAATGTAATGATAAATTTTCCCATTTACCAGGAAAACAATTCTGAACATCTATATACCCAAACAACACTACCCATAACATGTAAGGCAAAAATTAATGGAATTATATGATAACACGGAAAAAGTCCATAACACCTTAGAAATTTAAAGATCAGATATACAGAAGTTGCTAAAGCTATAGAAAATTTAAACAACACAATGAACAAGATTGCTCAAATATACATACATTGAACAACATATGTACCATTAACAGAATATTTTCTACATGGAACAGTTACACACACACATAAAGACAATATTCTCTATGTGTCTGAAGGACTGGTATCATAGAGTATACACTGTATTCACTAATCACAAAATAAATAAATTAGAAATCAATAACAAAATAACAAATAGATAACTAGAAAAACTACATATATATGGAAATTTTAAAACTACTAAATCACTCATCAGTCAAAGAAAAACTCATTGGGAGTTAGATATTTAAAACTTAACACTAGATACCAAACTTGCTGGATGCAACTAACGGGTATATACAGAAAAGTTGGGAAAAGTTCAGAATTAATGGGCCCAGCATCAATTTAAGAAGTTAAGCAAAGAACAACAGATTAAGCTTAAAGAAAATAGAAGGTAGGAAAGAGAAGTTGAAATTAACAAAATTGAGAACACCAAGCTGTAAGAATAGCAAAGAAAAATCCTAGCAAACTAGGAATAGAAGGGACTTCTTTGTTTTACATGCGTCTTTTTCTTCCAGCTTTATTGAGGAAAACTGACAAAACTGTATATATTAAAATATTATAAAAATATATATATATGTATAACTGAACCACTTTGCTGTACACCTGAAACTAAC
This sequence comes from Lagenorhynchus albirostris, assembly GCF_949774975.1. Taxonomy (NCBI): domain Eukaryota; kingdom Metazoa; phylum Chordata; class Mammalia; order Artiodactyla; family Delphinidae; genus Lagenorhynchus; species Lagenorhynchus albirostris. Next base: position 99,913,207 of record NC_083098.1, on the reverse strand, counting down.
ACAACATAGCATACCAACTATACTTGAATAAAAATTTAAAAAAATAAAGTATACAACATGATGATATGATACGCATATACATTGTGAAAATCATTACCAAGATCAAGTTAATTAACACATCCATCACCTCACTTAGTTAACTCTTTTTGTGTGTGTGGTAAAAACTCTTAAGATCCACTCTCAGCAAATTTTAAGTATACAACATCATATTATTAACTATAGTCCCCATGCTGTATATTAGATCCTCAGAGCATATTCATCTTATAACTGAGTTTGTACCCTTTGACAAGCATCTCCCCATTTCCCCACACCACAGCCCTAGCAACTACCATCATATTGTCTATTCTGTAAGATTTGCTTTCTTATTTTTAAGAGTTCACATATAAATGATACCATACAGTATTTGTCTTTCTCTATCTGTCATATTTCATTTGACATAATGTCCTCCAGGTTCATCCATGTCCTTGCAAATGGCAGGATTTTCTTCATTCTCCTGACTGAATAATATTCCATTGTATATACCACATTTTTTTTTTTTTTTTTTTGCAGTACGCGGGGCTCTCACTGTTGTGGCCTCTCCCATTGCAGAGCACAGGCTCCAGATGCGCAGGCTCAGTGGCCATGGCTCACGGGCCTAGCTGCTCCGCAGCAATGTGGGATCTTCCTGGACCAGGGCATGAACCCATGTCCCCTGCATCAGCAGGCAGACTCTCAACCACTGCGCCACTAGGGAAGCCCCAGAAGCTTTTTATTTGATGCAATCCTATTTATTTATTTGTACTTCCTTGCCTATGTTTTTGGTGTGATAGCCAAATAAGATCAAAGTCCAGAAGCTTTTCCCTTATGGGTTCATTTAAGTGTTTTAAGGTTTCAGGTCTTACATTTAAGTCTTTAGCCCATTTCAAGATAATTTTCATGATGGGTGTAAGGTACGGATCCAGTTTTAATTTTTTGCATGTGGATATTCACAATAACATTTATTGCAGAGGATATCCTTTCCCCATTGTGTGTTCTTGATGCTTTTATCAAATGTTAGTTGACCATATACTATGGGCTTATTTCTGGGCACTCTATTCTGTTCCACTGATCTATGTGCTGTTTATATGCCAGTGCCATACTACCTTGAGTACTACAAATCAGTTACTGTGTACACCACACTAACAGAATGAAGGGTAAAAAACCATGATTACCTCAATAGGTGAGGAAAAGCATTTGACAAAATTCAATCCTTTCATGATAAAACTCCCAACAACTTAACATAATAAAGGCAAACCTACCATCATACTCAGTGGTAAAAAGCTTAAAGTCTTTCCTCTAAGATCATGAATAAGACAAAGATACCCATTCTCACCACTTCTATTCAACACAGTACTGAAAGTCCTAGCCAAAGCAATTAGGCAAGAAAAAGAAAAGGCACACAAATTGAAAAGGAAAAAGTAAAATTTTCTTTGTTTGCAGATGACATAAACTTATATATAGAAAATAATACTCTACCAAAAACTGTGGGAATTAATAGACAAACTAAGTAGAGTTGCATGACAACATATGAAAATCAGTTGTGGTTCTATACACTAACAATGAACTACTGGGAAGAAAAATTAAGAAAGCAATCCCATTACAGAAACATGAAAAACAGTAAATACATAGGAATAAATTTAGCCACAGAGGTGAAAGACATGTACAATGAATACTGTAAGACACTGATGAAAGAAAAAAGTATTTCATCAATGTCTTAGAGGTGCCATTGTTAAAAAAAGAGACACAAGGAGAGGTGCGTTTGCTCCAGGAACTGGCAACCACGGTTGGGTTAGTGCTTTCATCCTGGGGAATGTAGCTCACCTGGGATAACTTATTGTGAAAAAGCTGTGTGGTGTCTTGAAAAGAACGTGGTTTCAAGAGTCAGACAGAGGTGACTTCAGATTGCAGCTCTGCTACTTAGCTGAATAACTTTGGATTGGATCAAGATGGCAAAGTAGAAGGGCATGCACTAACTCCCTCTTGCAAGAGCACTGGAATCACAACTAACTGCTGAACAATCATCAAGAGGAAGACACTGGAACTCACCAAAAAAGATACCCCACATCCAAAGAGAAGCTGCAATGAGACAGTATGAGGGGCGCAATCACAATAAAATCAAATCCCATAACTGCTGGGTGGGTGACTCACAAACTGGAGAACAATTATACCACAGAAGTCCACCCACTGGAGTGAAGGTTCTGAGCCCCATGTCAGGCTTCCAAACATTGGGATCCAGCAACGAGAGGAGAAATTGCCAGAGAATCAGACTTTGAAGGCTAGAGGGAATTGACTGCGGGACTTTGACAGGACTGAGGGAAACAGACACTCCACTCTTGGATGGCACACACAAAGTAGTGTGCACATCAGGACCCGGGGGAAGGAGCAGTGACCCCATAGGAGACTGAACCAGACCTACCTGCTAGTGTTGGAGGGTCTCCTGCAGAGGTGGGGGGTGGCTCTGGCTCACTGCAGGGACAGGGACACTGGCAGTGGAGGTTCTGGGAGGTGTTCCTTGGCATGAGCCATCCTGGAGTCCACCAAAAAGCCTGTAGCCTCCAGTGCAGGGTGGCCTCAAGTCAAACAACTAACAGGGAGGGAACTCAGGCCCACAAATCAGCAGAAAAGCATATTAAAGTTTTACCGAGCTCTGCCCACCAGAGCAATACCCAGCTTTACCCACCAACAGTCCCTCCCATCAGGAAACTTGCACAAGCCTCTTAAATAGCCTCACCCACCAGAGGGCAGACAGCAGAAGCAAGAAGAACTACAATACTGCAAACTGTGGAAGGAAAACCACAGTCACAGAAAAATAGACAAAATGAAAACACAGAGGGCAATGTGCCAGATGAAGGAACGAGATAAAACCCCAGAAAAAAAAAAAAAGAAATGAAGTGGAAATGTGCAACCTTCCAGAAAAAGAATTCAAAATAATGATAGTGAAGATGATCCAGGACCTCAGAAAAAGAATGGAGGCAAAGATCGAGAAGATGCAAGAAATGTTTAACAAAGACCTAGAAGAATTAAAGAACAAACAGACAGAGATGAACAATACAATAACTGAAATGAAAAATATACTAGAAGGAATCAATAGCAGAATAACTAAGGCAGAAGAATGGATAAGTGACCTGGAAAACAGAATGGTGGAATTCACTGCCGTGGAACAGAATAAAGAAAAAAGAATGGAAAGAAATGAAGACAGCCAAAGAGACCTCTGGGACATTAAAAGCACCAACATTTGCATTATAGGGGTCCCAGCAGGAGAAGAGAGAAAGGACCCGAGAAAATACTGGAAGAGATTATAGTTGAAAAATACTCTGACATGGGAAAGGAAATAGCCACCCAAGTTCAGGAAGCACAGAGAGTCCCAGGCATGATAAACCCAAGGAGAAACACGCCAAGACACACAGTAATCAAACTGACAAAAATTAAAGACAAAGAAAAATTATTAGAAGCAACAAGGGAAAAATGACAAATAACATACAAAGGAACTCCCATAAGGTTAAGAGCTGGTTTCTCAGCAGAAACTCTACAAGTCAGATGGGAGTGGCACGATATACTGAAAGTGATGAAAGGGAAGAAACTACAACCAAGATGACTCTACCCGGCAAGGACTTTATTTAGATTCAATGGAGAAATCAAAAGCTTTACACACAAGCAAAAGCTAAGGGAATTCAGCACCACCAAACCCACTCTATAACAAATGCTAAAGAAACTTCTCTAAGTGGGAGACACAAGAGGTGAAAAGGACCTACAAAAACAAACCCATGACAATCAAGAAAATGGTAATAGGAACATACATATTGATAATTACCTTAAATGTGAATGGATTAAATGCTCCAAAAACACCAAAAGACACAGGCTTGCTGAATGGATACAAAAACATGACCCATATATATGCTGTCTACAAGAGAACCACTTCAGACCTAGGGACACAAACAGACTGAAAGTGAGGGGATGGAAAAAGATATTCCATGAAAATGGAAATCAAAAGAAAGCTGAAGTAGCAATACTCATACAGATAACATAGACTTTAAAATAAAGAATGTTACAAGAGACAAGGAAGTACACTAACACTACATAATGATCAATGGATCAATCTAAGCAGAAGATACAGCAATTCTAAATATATATGCACCCAACATAGGAGCACCTTAATACATAAGGCAACTGCTAACAGCTATAAAAGAGGAAATGGACAGTAACACAATAATAGTGGAAGACTTTAACACCTCACTTACACCAATGGACAGATCATCCAAACAGAAAATTAATAAGGAAATACAGCTTTAAATGACACAATAGACCAGATAGGTTTAATTGATATTTATAGGACATTCCATCCAAAAACAGCAGATCACACTTTCTTCTCAAGTGCACACAGATCATTCTCCAGGATATATCACATCCTGCATCACAAATCAAGCCTCAGGAAATTTAAGAAAACTGAAATTGTATGAAGCACCTTTTCTGACCACAGCGCTGTGAGATTAGAAATAAATTACAGGGGGAAAAAAACGTAAAAAACACAAACACATGGAGGCTAAACAATACGTTACTTAAATAACCAAGAGGTCACTGAAGAAGTCAAAGAGGAAATCAAAAAATACCTAGAGACAAATGACAACGACAACAGGATGATCCAAAACCTATGACATGCACCAAAAGCAGTTCTAAGAGGGAAGTATATAGCAATACAATCTTACCTCAAGAAACAAGAAAAATCTCAACATAGTCTAGCCTTACACCTAAAGGAACTAGAGAAAGAAGAACAAACAAAACAGAAAGTTAGTTGAAGGAAAGAAATCATAAAGATCAGAAGAAAAATAAATGAAATAAAAACAAAGAAAACAACAGCATAGATCAATAGAACTAAAAGCTGGTTCTTTGACAAGATAAACAAAATGGATAAACCTTTAGCCAGACTCATGAAGAAAAAGAGGGAGAGGAATCAAATCAATAAAATTAGAAATGAAAAAGGAGAAGTTACAACAGACACTGAAGAAATACAAAGCATCCTAATAAGAGACTACTACAAGCAACTCTATGCCAATAAAACGGACAACCTGGAAGAAATGGACAAATTCTTAGAAAGGTATAGCCTTCCATGACTGAACCAGGGAGAAACAGAAAATATGAACAGACCAATCACAAGTTATGAAATTGAAACTGTGATTAAAAATCTTCCAACAAAAAAATGTCCAGGACCAGATGGCTTCACAGGCGAATTCTATCAAACATTTAGAGAAGAACTAACACCCATCCTTCTCAAACTCTTCCAAAAAACTGCAGAGGAAGAAACACTCCCAAACTCATTCTACAAGGCCACCATAACCCTGATAACAAAACCAGACAAAGATACTACAAAAAAAAAAGAAAGAAAATTACAGACCAATATCACTGATGAATATAGATGCAAAAATCCTCAACAAAATACTAGCAAACAGAATCCAACAACACATTAAAAGGATCATACACCATGATCAAGTGGGATTTAACCCAGAGATGCAAGGATTATTCAATATACACAAATCAATGTGATACACCATATTAACAAATTGAAGAATAAAAACCATATGATCATATCAATAGATGCAGAAAAACCCTTTGACAAAATTCAACACCCATTTATGATAAAAACTCTGCAGAAAGTGGGCATAGAGGGAACTGACCTCAACACAATAAAGGCCATATGTAACAAACCCACAGCAAACATCATTCTCAGTGGTGAAAAATGGAAAGCATTTCCTCTAAGATCAGGAACATGACAAGGATGTCCATTCTTGCCATTATTATTCAACGTGGTTTGGGAAGTCCTGGCCACGGCAATCAGAGAAGAAAAAGAAATAAAAGGAATACAAATTGGAAAAGAAGAAGTAAAACTGTCACTCTCTGTAGATGACATGATACTATACATAGAGAATCCTAAAGATGCCCCTGGAAAACTACTAGAGCTAATCAATGAATCTGGTAATGTTGCAGGATACAAAATTAATGCACAGAAATCTCTTGCATTCCTATACACTAACAATGAAAGATCAGAAAGAGATATTAAGGAAACAATCCCATTCACCATTGCAACAAAAAGAATAAAATACTTAGGAATAAACCTACCTATGGAGGTAAAAGACCTTTACTCAGAAAACTATAAGACACTGATGAAAGAAATCAAAGATGACACAAACAGATGGAGAGATATACCATGTTCTTGGATTCGAAGAATCAATATTGTGAAAATTACTGTATTACCCAAAGTAATCTACCAATTCAATGCAAGTCCTATCGAATTACCAATGGCATTTTTTACAGAACTAGAACAAAATAATCTTAAAATTTGTATGGAGACACAAAAGACCCCGAATAGCCAAAGCAATCTTGAGGGAAAAAAACAGAGCCAGAAAATCAGACTCCCTGACTTCAGACTATACTACAAAGCTACAGTAATCAAGACAATATGGTACTGGCACAAAAACAGAAATATAGATAAATGGAACAGGATAGAAAGGCCAGAGCTAAACCCATACACATATGGTCAACTAATCTATGATAAAGGAGGCAAGGATATACAATGGAGAAAACACAGTTTCTTCAATAAGTGGTGCTGGGAAAATTGGACAGCTACATGTAAAAGAATGAAATTAGAACACTCTCTAACACGATACACAAAAATGAACTCAAAATGGATTAAAGACCTAAATGTAAGACCAGACCCTATAAAACTCTTAGATGAAAACATAGGAAGAACACTCTTTGACATAAGTCACAGCAAGATCTTTTTTGATCCACTTCCGGAGTAATGGAAATAAAAACAAAAATAAACAAATGGGACCTAATGGAACTTAAAAGCTTTTGCAAAGCAAAGGAAACTACAAACAAGACAAAAAGACAACCCTAAGAATGGGAGAAAATATTTGCAAATGAATCAACAAAGGATTAATGTCCAAAATATATAAACAGCTCATGCACCTCAATATTAAAAAAATAAACAACCCAGTCAAAAAATGGGCAGAAGACCTAAATAGACATTTCTCCAAAGAAGACATACAGATGGCCAAGAGGCACATGAAAAGCCGCTCAACATCACTAATTATTAGAGAAATACAAATCAAAACTACAATGAGGTATCACCTGACACTGGTTAGAATGGGCATCATCAGAAAATCTACAAACAACATATGCTGCGGAGGGTTTGGAGAAAAGGGAACCTTCTTGCACTACTGGTGGGAATGTAAAGTGATACAGCCACTATGGAGAACAGTATGGTGGTTCCTTAAAAAACTAAAAATAGAACTACCACATGAGCCAGCAATCCCACTCCTGGGCATATCCCAGAAAAAAACCATAATTCAAAAAGACACATGCACCCCAATGTTCACTGCAGCACTATTTACAATAGCCAGGTCATGGAAGTAACCTAAATGTCCATCAACAGACAAATGGATAAAGAAGATGTGGTATATATATATATATATATATATATATATACACACACACACACACACACATACAATGGAATATTACTCAGCCATAAAAAGGAACGAAATTGGGTCATTTGCAGAGACATGGATGGACCTAGAGACTGTCATACAGAGTAAAGTAAATCAGAAAGAGAAAAACAACTATCATATATTAACGCATATATGTGGAAACTAGAAAAATGCTGTAGATGAACCAGTTTACAAGTCAGAAAGAGAGACAGAGATGTAGAGAGCAAACATATGGACACCAAGTGGGGAAAGCGGGGGTTGGTGGGATGAATTGGGAGATTGGGATTGACAGATATACATTAATATGTATAAAATAGATAACTAATAAGAACCTGCTGTATAAAAAATAAAATAAAATTCAAAAAAACAAAGAGACACAAATAAATGGAACAATATCCTGTGCTTGATTGGAAGAATTTCGTTATAATGTCTATATTACCCACAATGATCTACAGATTCAATGTGATCCCAATTAAAATTACAGTGGCATTTTTCAAAGAAGTAGAAAAAGTAGTCCTAAAATGTATATGGAACCAAAAGAGACCCCAAATAGCCAAAGCAATCTTGAGAATGAATGACAAAGCGAGAGGCATCACACTCTCTGCTTTCAAACTATATTAAAAAGGCTTTAGTAATCAAAATAGAAGGGACTTTCTGAAATAAATAAATGACAAGGACAAAAAGCCTAGAGTGAACATTCCCCATAATGGTGAAATGTGAGATATTAAAGTCATTTTTTTTTAACTAGGGAAAACATAATGCCTGGTATCACCACTTCTATTCTGTATTGTAATGCAGGTCCTAGCCAGCACAATAAGACAAGAAAACAAATCAAAAAATAAAATAAAATATTTGGAGAATCATTCTTAGTCCGTGATTTGTCTACACAGAATTCACACACATACCAGTATACAGATAGATAATAAGAAAAAATAAGACATTTATTTAAGTACATGGATACAAAATCAATTAAAATTTAATTATATTTATATAAACCAGCGAAAGCCAGAAAACTTCTATACTGAGGAAAGATACTTTTTAGGTTATCCAGAAAATCAATAAAATGCCTAGAAGCAAATCTAACACAAGATATAAAAGCCTTAATAGAGAAAATTATACATGGTTGAAAAGTAATAAAGCCCTAAATAAATGAATATTCCATGTTCACATATAGGAAGATTCAATAAATCTCAATAGCATTTTTCCAAAGAACCTAACAAACTTATTCTAAAAATGATATGGAAAAGAAAAGAGACAAAACTAGCCAAGATGCACTTGAAAAGAACAAAGTAGAAAATTTCCTTGGCCATAAATAAAGATTTGTTTTAAAAAACAAAGGTATGATAATTAATGTATTGTGGCACTGGCACAAGAATGGAAAGAATAATGTGGCAAGCTCAAAGACAGACTCAGCATTATATAGAGACAGGGTGGGATCTGTGGACTGGAGGAATAAGTATGGTCTCAGGGCAACTAATTATCCATACAGGAAAAACATAAATCTGAAACTCCCTCTCAATCCAAAAGAAATTCCAGATGAATCAAATTCATAAATATGAAAGGCAAATACTTTACATTTTTAGAATAAAATACAGAAAAACATCACTATGAACTTAGAGTAGAATAAGATTTTTCAAATAAGATACAAAGTGTAAACCATAAAAGACAGTGACAAATTCTACCTATATAAAAGTTTTGAAAGAATGAAAAGACAAACCAGAGATGACAAAACACTAGTTAAACTGATGTTTGACTATGCTGACAAACAATAATTAATCACTGAAAAACAACCCACAAGAATAGATGATCTCAGTAGGCCTATATCTGCTAAAGAAGTTGAATCAATAATTAACAACCTTCCAAAATAGAAAGAACCAGGTCCAGATGGGTTCACTGGTGAATTCTACTGAACATTTAATGAAGAAATTATACCAACTTTCTATGATGTCTTTCAGAGGATAGAAACAGACCCACTCTACTACCCTAATACCAAAACTAGACAGACATTACAAGAAAAGAAAACCAGTATTTCTCATGAACATAGATGCAAAGATCCTCAACAAAATATTAGCAAATATATGCAAGGCAGTTCAAGATTTGAAAATCAGTTAATGTAATCTATCACAGCAACACACTGAAAAAGAAAAATCACATGGTCACATCAATAGATACAGAAGAAGCATTTGACAAAATCCAATACTCACTCATGATAAAATATCTCAGTAAACTAGGAAGAGAGAAAATTTCTCACCTTGTTAAAGACAATCTACCAAAAACCTACATCTAACATCATACTTCAAGTTGAGAAAATTTAAGCTTTCCCACTAAGATCAGGTACAAAGGCAAGGATGTTCCCTTTTACCATTCCTTTTCAATATCTTACTAGAAGTATACTTGCTTATTTAACAAGGCAAGTAAAGGAAATAAAAGGTATACAGACTGGGAAGGCAGACATAAAACTGTCTTTTTTCCCAGGTAACATGATCATCTATGTAAAAAAAAATCCTTAAAAAATCACCAAAAAATCACTGCAACTAATAAGCAATTATAGCAAGGTTGCAGGATACAAGATTAATATACACAAGTCAATTGCTTTCCTATATGCCAACAGTGAATCAGCAGAGTTTGAAATTAAAAACACAATGCCATTTACATTAGCACCAAAAAATTAAATACTTAAGTACAAATCTAATAAAATATGCACAATATCTATATGAGGAAAACTACAAAACTTTGATGAATGAAATCAAAGAGCTAAATAAATGGAGAGATATTCCATGTTCATGGATAGGAAGCCTCAATCTTGTCAAAATGTCTGTTTTTCCCAGCTTGATATATAGATTCAATGCAATTCCACTAAAAATCCCAGTAAATTATTTTATGGATATTGACAAACTGATTCTAGAGTTTATATGGAGAAGAAAAAGGCCCAGAACTGAAGAAGAACAAAGTTGAAATACTGATGCTATACAACTTTAAGACTTATAACACTTCATGACAGTGTGATACTAGCAAAAGAATAGACAAACAGATCAGTAGAACAGATTAGAGTGCCCAGAAATAGACCTCCATAATATAGTCAACTTATCTTTGACCAAGGAGCAAAGACAATAAAATGGAACAAAGAGAGTCTCTTCAACAAAAGGTGCTACAACAAGCAGACATCTACATATTAATAAAAAAATCTCGGGGCTTCCCTGGTGGCGGAGTGGTTGAGAGTCCTCCTGCCGATGCAGGGGACACGGGTTCGTGCCCCGGTTTGGGAAGATCCCACATGCCGCGGAGCGGCTGGGCCCGTGAGCCATGGCCGCTGAGCCTGCGCGTCCGGAGCCTGTGCTCCTCAACGGGAGAGGCCACAACAGTGAGAGGCCCGCGTAGAGCAAATAAAATAAAATAAAATGAAATATACCAAAGACATAATCCATAATGAAATAATTGATAAACTGGACTTCATTAAAATAAAAAAACTTCTGCTATGCAAATGACTATGTGAAGAGAATTAGAAGACAAGCCACAACTGAGGGAAAATATTTGCAAAAGACACATCTGATAATGGACAGTTATCTGAAATATACAAAGAACTCTTACTACTCAACAATAATAAAAAAACCTGATTAAAATATGGGCCAAAGACCTTCACATTCACCTCATCAAAGAAATATATAGACGACAAATAAACATATGAAGAGATATTCCACATCATATGTCATCAAGACAATGCAAATTAAAACAACAGTGAGATACCACTATATACCTATTAGAATGGCCAAAAGCCAGAACACTGATGATACCAAATCCTGGTGAGGATGTGGAGCAACTGGAATTCTCAAACATTGTTAGTGGAAATGTAAAATGGTATAGACACTTTGGAAGACAGTTTGGTGGTTTCTTACTCAACTAAAAACACTCTTACCATACAGTCCAGCATTCACACTCCTTGATACTTACCCAAAGGAGTTGAAAACTTATATTCACACCCAAACCTGCATAGGGATGTTTACTGCAGTTTCATTCATAACTGCCAAAATTTGGAAGCAACCAAAATGTCTTTTAGTATGTGAATAGATAAATAAACTTCAGTATATCCAGACAATGGACTATTATACAGCACTAAAAAGAAATGAGTTCTCAAACCATGAAAAGACATAGAGGAAAATTAACTGCATATTACTAAGTGAAAAAAGCCAATCTGAGAAAGCTACATACTGTAGGAGTCCTATGACATTCTAGAAGAGGCAAAACTATAGAGACAGTAAAAAAGTCAGTGGTTGCTAGAGGTGAGAGATGAATTAGGTAGAGGATTTTTAGGGTGGTGAAAATATTCTATATGATACATAATGAGGGATATATGTCATTATACATTTGTCCAGACCCACAGAACGTACAGCACCAAGAATGAACTCTAAGGTAACCTATGGAACTGGGGTGATTATGTGTCAGTGTAGGTTCATCCTTGGTAAAATAAACAAATAAATTTTTAAAAATGCACTATTCTGTTGAGTCATGTTGACAACAAGGGAGACTATCTGTGGGTATGAGGGTATATGGGAAAGCTCTGTGCCTCTGTACCTGTTTCTCAATTTCACTGTAAACCTAAAAGTGCTCCAAAAATTGGTCTATAAAAAAGAAGAAAAGATTTTAAATTTCCTATCAAAAATAAAAAGATGGTCAATCTCATTGGTAATTTGGTAAATGCAATATAACTATGAAATATCATTGTATAACTACCAACCACCTCAAAAATTTGAAATTGTCCAGTAGTAAGCATAGATGACCATGTGAATCAATTCAGGCTTTCAGCAACTATCAGGGAGTATAGTAAAATGGTGCAACAACTTTGGAAAACATTCTAGCATTACAAATTATGTTTTCAATTTTCATACTCTATATCCTCGTAACTCTTCTCTATAGAAATGTTTGCACATATGGGGACATGCATGAGAATGATCTTTGCTGTTTGTAATAAGAAAGACTAGAAGCAAACCAAACTTTAATCAAAAATAGAAAAAATGGAATGAGGTATATTTATTCCATTCAATACTGAAAATGAATGAACCATGGGTAACTGCTTCAGTATGGATTGACCTTAAACATGTAATATTTAGCAAATTAAAATCACAAAAGAATACATGTAGTATAACTCAATTTTCATACAATACAACTACAACCAAAATGATAAATATTATATTTACTTATGGGTACAGGCATAGGTGGTAAAACCATAAGGAAAAGCAAGGCAAAATTCAGGGTGGTAGTTACTTTTGGGCTTACATATTTCATACTAAAAAAAATTAAATTACAGAGAGAAATGAAAGAAGGACTCAGCTGTACTTCCTGATGACATGCCCTTTCTTCTTTAGACACCCTGGGAAAACTCAATTATTGTACATTAACAACTTTTGCCTGAAAGTCAAGAGAAGAAAGGAGATAATTGCCTCAACTTTATCAGATTGAGAAGCTATAGCCTGCTGGGAAAACCCAGGTATTCAATGATGCCAATTTTTCCAAGTTTTAACCCAAGAGAATGGCATTTAAACTTACCTCATTTTATTCTACCTCAGAGTACATTTCCAGAAAAAAACCAAAAAACATATTTTGAAATAAGTCACAAAATGTGGCTGTTGGTAAATTTGCAGTTAACTAGATCTCTAACATTACAGTGTTCTAACATGACACTTTATTTCACACTGTAAAAGGAGCTGTTCCCTAAAGAAAAGGGAAATGCTATGGGAAAGGGAAGTAAAAAGTCCCTTGTCAAAGAGCAAAGAAAATTCTTCCCAGAAAACCCCAATACATGTTTTCTTGGTTTAATTAGTTCCAGGGATCTGAAAACAGCTCTGCAGTCAGAGCCTCAGATGTACTCATGGACTTAATCTAGGAGCTGGATGGATTTATCTTTTCCCAAAGTGCAGAGGCTTTGTGGGGAAGATCTGGAAGCTTAAACACAAGCTGGGATACATACCAACAGGCAAGGGCAAAAGATACCAAACAGACCCCCCAAAACTGACAGTCATCCACCTTGAGGGTTTCCACAGATTTTCCCTTTCTCCTCTACAGCTCAGGAGCATAATTAAATAAATTAAGTCTCATCCATAGAAGTTGTTCAAAATGAGTTTGCTCCCAAATTTAAATTCACTTAATTGAGATGGCACAGAGACAGAAAGAAAATTTTATAAATCAGATTTTTGGACCCTGAATAATCTAAAGTTGATTATCTGCCATTGCTAGTGAATAGGCTTTTCTTAGAAATTCCATCAATATTTCTACCAAAAGAATGTCTTAAATTATTTGGGGCACCACTGGACCAATTATCTCCAGGCACATTTTTCTCCCTATGTCTGTCATTTTGTGGAATTATATTAAATTCTGTTAAAAGCATTCCATAAATAATGAATTAGGACAAAAATAATTCATTACTCACTTAAGTACCATAAAATATTGAATATAAAATTTAAGCATGAAAAAGTGATTTCTAATGCGTATACTTTACACCAGATAATAAGCCCTGCATCTTCCACTATACTGAGGAAAAGAAGATATTCCACTGGATTATTTCCTTTCAGGCTCCAGATGGCAGAAAGAGGGGGGCAAATTCTTTTTATCCTCGAACCCCCTGGACCAGCAGCAGTAATTAAGAGGAACCCACGAAAGTAACACGAGGAAAAATCAGGAGACCAAGGTGCCAGGTCTTTTTATGCCAACCTAATTATTTCTGTTGTCTTGAAAAACTGTTCACACCCTCATACTGTAAAAGTGGGGCTAATGCAATGAATGATCCCTAGGGCCCCTTCCTGGACTAGTAGTGCATGGGGCTACAAGACTCTCCCCCTGGGACAGTGGTGAGAGGGCATGGCCTCACGGAGAACCTTCTCATCTCAGCTAAGGAAGAGTGAAAATCCTTCCTTAATGAATTCCTTCTATGTATTCTGGTTCCCTGCTGGTTTATCCTCATTTTATACCTCCTGACGTGTAATATTATGATCACATAACCTTTTATGAATTCATATTGGACTATATTTCAAATGTTGATATCAGTTAAAACATACTTCAGCCGTCGGTATCAAATTTTATGCTGAACTGCCCACAATTTCCCTTTGGCCAGTTTAAAAAGGTATGCATTTATATCTATAGGGAGGTAAATACAGTTTGGGGCTCTGTAGCCTCAGGTAAAAAAAAAAAATCCTCTGTACTTTCCCAGTCTACTATAAAATTTTCTTCCCATATTATACTTAATCAAAGTATGAACGTAATTACACTTGAATATCTCATATTCCTATAATGCATGATAGTTACATGATATTTACCGCTGTACATGATTTTATATGAATTCCCCTCAAATAGTTAAGTTACTTAAGATATAGTAAGCAAGAGAATAAGTTATTTTTAAGGACACAACTGTATTCCTTGAATTAAATTAAAATCACCCTTTTTTAAAGCAATATAACTAACATTTTAGATGAAGATAAAATGCTGTTTCTCTCAACACTGAATTTTATTAAATTTGTTATTAAGTATATATAAATGGATAAATATCCTGACATTTACATTCACATGGAAAATGTAGTTGAATGAATAATAAATCAAAATTAAATCCATAAATAATATCATATTCTGTTAGAATTTACAAGCTACTATATTTAAATTAGACAATAATTGATCTGTATTAAAGTTCATGTAATGAAACCAGACTATTATGAGTATCTGCAGTTAGATATCTCTAAATCTTCTAGAGGAATTTTTCTAAATGCCAAACAGGTATTTGAAGAATTCACTGTAATATATTGAATATGTGAGGTGATTCACTTCTTCCATCTTTCTTACAAAAGAGAGATACTCTTGTATAAGTATACTCTCTTTTTGAAAAACGTGGCCCAATACTGAGCACAAACTCAAGTTTGGCATGGGACAAAACAGCTGTAGGATAAACAGCTGTCATAGGGGTTATTATAATGCAAGTACCATAGCTTAAATCTCCATTTTAAATTATGTGGAAACTATCCCTCCCCACCCTGCATCCTACCTGCCACTCTCAAGAATTTCAGGACAGCTTAGTTTCCTGGTCAGGAGCTTGCTTCCCCACAACTGTCTGTGGCTTTTGTGGAGGCCTCTTCTGTTATCATCTCACTCCATACTGATTCCTCACCATTCCAAAGAACCATGAACAGTTATTAAGTTCAGTTATTCAGTTATTAAATCTAACTATTATGCACAGTTAGATTTGTAAGGCAGGTTTAGGGTAATGGAGAAAACTTAAAAAGTTAAGTTCAGTTATTCAGTTATTAAATCTAACTATTATGCACAGTTAGATTTATAGGGCAGGTTTAGGGTAATGGAGACAACTTAGGGCGTGGAAAGTAAGGCAAGAAATTAAAAGAGAATATTAGATGTGACTGTGGTAACCCTCCATCAACCATCCCCACCAGGAGGAATTTCATGTTGGCCATGGCCCTCCACAGAGCCCAGACATTCTGCGTTAGTGGGGCTCCTCTATTTCTTCTTTCCACTGTAGACAACTTTGCACAAGCTGCTCTCTGAATTTCCAAATGCTTTTCATTTTATATGCACAACACTTCTTCACCTCCACATTGTGCCCCAATCTTCTGCATGCATTTTAAGAAGGGTGGGCACCACTGAAGGAAGCTGAGAGAAGTTAAGAATTCATGGCTCAAACCAAAGTGTCTCATTATGGTGCATATCTGTGTTCTCCTCTGTCCAGCTTATATTCCCCCTTCTAATAAGCACCACAGTTTTGCTTTGGGAAACTATCTCCCCCACCCATACCACTGAATAATATGTTATTTAAGGAGTTTTTCTTTCCCAGGCCAAGGAGTGAGCATATGAACCAGGCCAGGCTTTGAAATTATATTCTCTTAACAACTTTTTACCACAATTTGAATATTGAGCACAGTGACACAGAGACCTAAAATGGCCAGCATTTTCCCCTGATGGTATCCTGGAGACACTATACATGAGTTCCTGATATCCCGATCTCCGTAGAGGCTTTGGTTCCTGTCCTTCCTAAAGCCAATGTCTCAGAATTTTCTTCAATTCTGTGAGCTATTTTGTTTTATCAATAAATTCCATTATTTCTCATGTCATGCACCACCAGTTTCTATTGCTTGCAACCAAATCACACTAACTGATCTCATTGAGATATTTTCCTAACAGAGATACGTCTGCTCAGAAATTGTTCCTACCTAGTATGTGAAAGAAATCACTATAAATTGACTTTCATTTACTTTCCAAATACTTGTTTCATGTATTTTTAAAATAACTATGAAAATTATTTTTTCTATTGAAGCTATCCTTTTAGGAAGAGCTCTGAGGTATTTTCTCTCTTTAATCCTTATAATGCTCATGAACTCAGGCAGTGATCCTCAATGTTTTTAAAGTTGGAACATTCTATCATTTTACTTTCTCAGATCATCGCATTTAAAAAGGTCCATACAAATCATTTAACCCAAACTCAGCAACCCAAAAGAAATTCTTTCCATACCATTCCTAATGAATGGTCCACTGGTCTCTTTTTTTTTTTTTTCCACTGGTCTCTTTTTAAACTCTCATTAATTTCTTCGATCAACCCATTCCACTTTAGTGGAATCTCATCATGAGAATGTTCCTCCTTATGTGGAGATACAATTTGATTTGCCATCTTATCCCCCCTCTTCATGTCTCTTTTTCCCTTCACACACACCTAGAAATGTCTGCCTTTAGATTCTATTTCTGCATGAGCGATGCCTTCCGTCTGTCCATTCTTCAATGATTTCAAGATGGCTATCCAATTTTATGGAACATATCCCTGTGCTCCCAAAATTATCCCATGCATATGACTGAACCATATGAAGTCTAAAGGTCAAATGGTTGTTTTGAAATCTTCTCAAGAGTCCTTAAAATAAATGGATATCCACATTGTCAAAAGATAAGGACTGAGATTTTTTAAAATAACCTCTGAGATAAATAAATTATAAGTAAAATGTTACGGTGGCTCCTTTTTTAAAAGAGTCTGTTTCTTTTGTGCTTAAGATTATCTGAAAAAAAAGTATTGTTATAACTTCTGGATGTCAAAAAGTTATTTATTTTACCCAGCAGGAAATTAAAGATGGATCCTTTCAGCAGCAAAACCTGTGTTGCCAGAAACTACTGGAATTCCCCTTCTTTCTAGGAATTCTTCTCTCCAGAGTTAAGGGCAATCACAAGAAACCACATACCTTGGCAGAATCTATGTATACTGAAAAAGTAAAAAGCTTTGAAAACTTTCTAGGATAAATTATTCATCAATAAAATGACTTATCTGATAATTCAGACCCCAAAGTAATTCTTCATGTCTTGATAACTTTCCAAAATAGCTATAATATGTAGAAATCTGATTCAGAGTTAACTAAGAATTTTTAACATGTCTATCATGCATGTGCTCTGATAAGAGGTTTCTCGTACATTATCTCATTAAGAATTTGACCTACATTTTAAAAGTGCAAATACTTTTTTACTAGATTTTTGGAGCTCCACGGAGATGCTTTTACCTTTTCTAAACATTCTATGTTGCAATTTCTATGTGGTATATATTTTCACCTAATACAAATTTCTGACAAGTAATATTAGCCTTTGAAAAGGACTCATTACTCCAATGTAACTCTCCCTAATACTGAGGTAGCATTATATGATGATTACAAGAGCAGGGTTGAGAGTTAAGAAGTTTGGGCTTCCATCCGGGCTCTGCCATTTCTATTCCTCTCTGTACCTCAATGTTCTCATCTGTAAGTGAAGATAGACATTGTACCAACTTCATGGGGTTGTTGTGAAGATTTAGAATTAACTGACTGTAAGGTATACAAGACAACCCCTGGCACTTAATTAGTGCTCAATAAAAATTCGTGTTTCATACCATGTCTTAATAGTAGGAAACACTTTTTTCATCCAAAAAGATAGATTTTTGTTTTTATATTTTTCAAAGTGGATGTTACTAAAATCCTCATTAAGAAAAAGCTAATAGCCTCAAAATCCTACAAAATTTGTGCTTATATACTGTCTCATAATTCATATAATCAAACCAATAAATTTTATAAAATATTATTCACATCAATTAGCATCTTTTGAAATCTAAATTAACACTTAATAATAGCTTTTGCTATTTATTGTGAGAATGGGAAGAATAAAACCCAACTACTAATAATAACTACCATTTCTTGAACATCTTCTATATTCCAGATACCTCATCAAGGGCTTTATATTTTATTTCATTTAATCTTCTCATCAGCATTATGAGACTGATATTTCTACTCCCCGGATGAGGTAACCAAGGCTTAGACAACACAGCTAATAAGGGACAGAGCCAGGCTTTGAACATGATCTGATGTCAAAGCTCACATTCCTCACTAAAAGGTATAAATCCAAAATCTTACAATAGTCTAAACTTCATTATAGAGGCACCAACATGTTTTGATGACATTAATGTACCAAGAAACTACCTTCACAATTAGTTTCTAAGCAATGCTCTCTCCATATCAAATGATTATGTTTACAACATGGAAATACATACTGTTTATTTAACTTAACTGTTTACATATTAGCTGCAGCTTGAGATGATTGACAACCCAATGAATTTTATGTATACAATAGGTAGGTCTGGTAGTAACTAATATCCTAATACCCAGGCCCTTGGTATCACTTTCTCTATATTTTTCACAAACTATAAATTCTAGTTCTGAATTCAAAATTATTTATGTTCAAGAAGCTCCTTCACATAGTATGTAAAAGTGGTTCATGATGAAGGCTCTCAATCAAAATGTTTACTGTACCAGGATAAGGTCATGTATAATCGAATCAAGTCTCAAGTTCCCTGTATTCACTCACTTACCTGGCCTTGAAAAATAAAAATGCTCTTGAGTAACAATCCGAGAGTGAAGATAGCATATCACGGTACTATTTTATTTACGAGTCAATCAGATTCCACCCCCTTTTCCTGTTTAAAAGAGCTAGAAATTAGAACTTAAAAAAAGTAGCCTCTTGGAGGAGGGATAAATTAGGAGAATGGGATTAACAGATACACACCACTATGCATAATACAGATAAACAACAAAGATTTACTGTATAGCACAGGGAATTATTCAATATGTTGTAATAACCTACAGTGGAAAATAATCTGAATTATATATATATATATATATTTATATAAATCTGCATCACTTTGCTGTATACCTGAAACTAACACAATGTTGTAACTTAAGTATACTTCAATCATAAAAAAATAAAATAAAATACACATCTTTATTTAGAGTCTAGCTCAAATAATATACCATTTTATGTGTTCTATAAGGACCTTATGACAATGTATTCCCAATATTTCTCCCTCCATCATTTGTGATTTACATACATTATAAATGTACAATGTATTGCTACTATTTCTGCTTTAATAATTATCTTTTAGAGCAATTGAAAGTAAGAAAAAATGGGGGAAAAAAAAGCCTCTCAAAGCAAGCAATGGCAAAAGTAGCCAAGACAAACAGAGATGAACAGATTAAAGATTCATGGTTTGTTTGAAGTTAACTGCCATCTTGGGAGAAAGGATGTTCTCACTGGCTGATAAAGCCAAATCCGGTAGTGTAGAAGCATCATTAGAACAGGGAAAGGGTTTAAAAGAAGTAGGGGGAACTGGAAAGTGGAAAAGAGAAAAGAATAGCCTAGAGCTGAAGCACCCAATGACGTGAGCTATAGGGACACTTTCAAACATGTAATGAGAGCATCAAAATGGAGAGCAACTTGACATGACTAACAGAAATCGCTGGAAAGAGAGAGAAAGAATATGACAATTATAGTATATGTAACTGGAGGTCTTCAATAAATGGATAAGGTAGCTTTGAGCACTTCAATAACCTCTCAGGGTCCTGCTATACTGCATTTAGGACTTTGGAGAAAATATCCAAACAACTCATAACTCACAGTGCCTGTTCCCGGACATTAGGAAGGGCACCTGAATGAAAAAACAGGACCTTTCATTCAATTCAACTGCAACATTTGCTAAGTGCCTACTCTATGCCCCTAAGCTAATAACTATAAGAAACAGATAATGCAAGTTTTCTCTTCACAGAGAGCTTGCAGTATATTCACTCATTCATTCTACATATATTTATTTAAGTACTTACTTTGTTAATGTCCTAGATACTATAGGGGGGGAAAAAGAATGAGTGAAGGATCACGCCTCGAAACTCACAGTATTTCAGAGGAATATAGGACACAAGCAATTAAAATCAAAGATAGAAAAAGTATTCCCTAAGAACAGAGAAAAAATGGCAGAAGAAATAGGTGGGCACAGAGACAATTATATTGTCGTTCTTCAATCTGCAGAACTAGATATACATTTTGTACATATTTTATGCTTTAAATATTCTTAAAGAAATAAACATGTTTTAAAGAAATAAAATGCATGGGTAGAATTTATGAATGTAGAGATAAGAAAAGCAAGGGGATTGGTAATTATAGACAGACAACATAAGCACAACAATTCTGGCTGTAAACTCCAAGTGTAGAGTTACCTTGCACTCTTTTGTGTGTTCCTTTCTTTTCCTATCATATACCTACACCCATCTAACTGAGATTTCTACATTGTAGTGCAATGGAGCACAGTTATCATAATCTTCTTGCTAGCTGATATGCATTTTTTTTATCCTAATTGCCTTACCAAATCTGTTAATGGGTGAAAGAATTTCACAAGTTAAATTAGGCATTTTAAGAAAACCTCATTCCAAAACCTAAATATTTTCCTTCTTTATCTTCATGAGGCGACATATTTCAACAGGACACAGTTTACATAAAGTCTTTCTATTATTGAATAAAATATGGGAATGAAATTGATAGCCCACTACATCACTTGTCAGAGGATTGTATAAACTTGTCAGTAAAAAAAAATTCTAAAATATAACTTATTTTGAGTCAACCATAGTTTATGATTTTAATCCAGGAAGTAATATCAACATAAATGACAGGATGGTTAAATCACATACACACACACACACACATATTTATTTATTAGGCTATTTGTTTATTTGTTGGTTTCCAGGCACTAACTCTTCTTCCCTAGGATGAGATGAGCATTTCAAGTGTTTCCCAGGATCACAGATTTATAATTCTAAGACAGGGTCGACAAATTGTTTCTGTAAAGGTCCAGACAGTAAGCATGCTATGCTTGGCAGGTAACACGGTCCCTACTCAACTCTGCTGACACAGCACAAAAAAAGCCATAGACAATATGTAAATTAATGACTGAGGCTATATTCCAATTAACTTTATTTATGGACAATGAAACTTGAACTTCATCTAATTTTTAAGTCACTGAATATTATTCTTCTTTTGATTTTTTCCAAGCATTTAAAAATATTCTTAGTATACCAGTCCTACAAGAACAGACGGAGGGGCCGGATTTGTCTTATTTGCCTACCACAGTCCTAAGATGCAATCAGGATTCTAAGACATTTCTTTTCTAAAAGCATGAGAACGGATTTTTCAAAAGTGTTTACCTACAGTCTTTTCTGCATTTGTTTGCATGATACATCTTGGCACAGGATTCACTAGTTATCACCTAGAGTTGGGAATCCTTGCAAAATAGACTCAGGTTCATCGACATAAAGTAGCCTATTGACTGGACGGTGGTTCGAGATTTTTTTTTTCTGAAGTATCTAGGTAATTCTGTAATTTCTCTGATATAGTGTCTTTTTGTTTTCTAGCTTTATGATAACATCTCTAACTTTGCAATGTCCCAGTATTTGGCTTGGTTCTATGTTCTGGCTCATAAAACGCTGTCATTCTCAGCATCTGTTTAGAGATTCTACCTCACTGTAATGTTTCCCTCAATAACAATCATAAAAAATGTGCTCTGGTGCGTATACCTAGCTGCTTCTAGGTTTCTGTTTTGTTTTTTACTTCTGAAAAAGATTTGACCAGCGAACTATCTGCTATTTCAGAGACTTAATGCCATATAATATGGATGTTTCAATATTACTCTCATTCATTTTAATTTTCCTATTTATACACTTTCAAAACACTCATAAATCTATAGTTTCTTTGAGCTCTAGTAGTAATTTCTATTTTGTCCATAACCCTGGGATAAAATTTAAAATACTCATTTCCATGCAAATAACCAATATTAATCTTCTAATGTGTAACCTTAATTCCATTCTTACTGAAAATTCTCACATTACAGAGAGATAAAGTGTGTGTGTATATATATATATATATATATATATATAAAAAGATTAAAGCATATGTGTGTGTGTGTGTGTGTGTGTGTGTATAAAGATAAAGCATATATATGTATATAAACACCTCTCCCTCTCCCTTTGGGTTCAAATCCCAGTTCTGTTTCTTCCTATCTCTGTAATCTAAGGGTAAGTCATCTAACCTCTCTTTGCTTTAGTTTCTTCATCTGTAAAATGGAAATAATAACGGTATATACTTCATTGTGATGAGAATTTAATGATTAATGCATGAAAGTTCTTAGAAGAATGCCTCACAGTATAGCGTGCATTTCACTAAGTGCTGACTTTTATCATTACCCACCAGCCACCTGTATCTGTATATGACTCTGACTTGCAGAATAACCAAATCTCAAGTCATATTAATCTAAGGATTTATTTGTTACCTCAAGTAGGAAGTTCAAGGATGCAAGGGACGCTTGCATGCTTGAACTGATGCTGATTCTTTTTGGAGGCTCAGTCAAACAGGTGGGGGCCAGGGCTTTCTGTTCTGAGTGTTCTTTCAGGCTCCCTCCACGAGGTGGGTAAGATGGCAGCCGGCAATCCCAAACCCACATCCCCCTGATCAATACCTGGGGAAAGCAACAGTCTTTTCCGCCTACTCTGGCAGGAAGTAACCAAGGAGGACACTGATTGGCCCAGTGAAGGGCATATGCCAAGCCCTGTTGCTTGAGGGTAGAGGAGGTGTGAAGGGTGAGTCCCACCTACTGTAACCATAACCAAGAAGACAAGACAGGAAAGAGATCCTGGGCAGATAGGAACAACATAACCACTGTAGTCCATACTCCCTTTCTAGGTGCTGCAAGTGAGTCAATGTGGCTTCCTGCTTCCATTGCAAAGGCTACTTACTGAGTTTTCAGCTCACAACCCTCTCTGACTGTCCAAGTATACCTATGACATACTTGACTCCTATTCTATAATGAGTGAACCATAACCAGCCCAGGTCAGTAAAATGGAACAGGTGGAATACACTCGGTGCTGTTCTTTTATATATCAATACCTTTATCCCTATGGCTATTTCAAATTAAGAAGACCAGACTAGTCCAGTAACTAAATGCCCCAAGCATATGTGACAAAGCCATCCTATGATAGATATACTTTTAACCTTATACAAGGATGCCCAGCAGTCCATAGTGAAAGAGAACTAAATGGGGCCAGAACACACATTTTCCTGTTTCAGCTCCATCACTTATTCAAGAAAGTAGGCAAGTCCCATAGCCTCACAGACACTAGAGTTCCACATCTCTAAAACAGAGACTGAAGCATCCACTTAACCTACTACACAGAACTACTGTGAGGATTAAATGAAATATCGTATGTAGAAGTGATCAGTAAATTTAGTAAAAAGAATTAGCAATATTATCTCTAATAATTAAATTGTTTTTTGTTCCCTAGTCCTTCTCTTAAACACAGAAATGATTTCTCCCCTTAGTCTTAGATTTCTTTTCTGCTCTTAGAATAGCTGTCACTTGACACCCTGTTGTCACCCTTTATATAAAGTACTTCACCTTCTCTTATCTTTTCTGACACAGACACACATTCACTTTCTCTGCTATTTGTCACACTAATCTCCATTTATTCCCTCTTAGATTTTTTTTTCTTCCCTCCCTTTTTAATTGGTCCTTGTCCCTTCACTGGTGCTGAAAGCCCACCTTTCTTTTTTATCCATGGTGCAACCACTGCAGCATGCCGGTTGGAACGTTCAGGTCCTGATTTCACCTTGGCTGTTTGACGTGATTCTGTGTATTCACAATCACTGCAGAGGAGATTTCTTTCTGAGTTTTACTGCTGAGCTTGGCACCATTCAGGATTCACATTTGTGTGAAGTGTCATTCCAGATAATTTAAAAATTGAACTGTCCCCAGTAGCTCAGGTATTTGAGTAGCCTCTCAAATTTCATTTTCTGGATTAATTCTCTGTGCTTCTTGGAAAATGAAACACTAGCTCTACATGAAAAGCCTATGGAGCCACCTGCCTTCAGTACGAGGATTCAACACGTGTGGGTGTTTGGGAAGACTTGATCAGCCTGACACTGAAACCGGAAGTAAGAGGCAGCAGCACAAAGCCAGAACATGTAGGTAAGACAGCAGTGCTGTGTTCACTTTCTGGCTGCATCACTTACCAGCTGTGTGACCTCCAGCAAGTTATTTAAATGTTCTGAGTGTCAGATTACTCTTTCATAAAAAAGGAGGACATATTAACACTTTCTCATATGGATTTGTGAGGACAGAAAGTACTTGACAAGCAGAATCTATCACCTTCCTTTATCATTTTTATTGTAAAGAAACTCTCAAAATTGTTCTAAAATATCCAGAAGGGCTGATTCCTTCAACAGAGAGGTTCCTGATCATTGTTGCAGGTAAATGTCATGTGTTTGACCTCAGATGGCACCAACCAAATGAAAATCCTTATTGTACTCAATCCTGAGATTCTTTCTGGAATCAGATTATGGCTGGGAAAACGTTTTCACTCTGGCAGCAAATATCTCAGAGTCATCAAAGAACCCACGAACAATAAATGCTGGAGAGGGTGTGGAGAGAAGGGAACCCTCCTACACTGTTGGTGGGAATGTAAATTGATACAGCCGCTATGGAGAACAGTATGGAGGTTCCTCAAAAAACTAAAAATAGAGCTACCATATGATCCTGCAATCCCACTCCTAGGCATATATCCAGAGAAAAACATGGTCTGAAAGGATACAATGAACGCCAATGTTCATTGCAGCACTGTTTACAATAGCCAGCAAATGAACTTATTTACAAAAGAGAAACAGACTCAGAGAACGAAATTACGGTTATCAGGTAGGAAGGGTGGAGGGGAGGGATAGTTGGGGAGTTTGTGACTGACATGTCCACACTGCTGTATTTAAAATAGATAACCAAAAAGGACCTACCGTATAGCACAGGGAACTCCGCTCAATATTATGTAACAATCTCAATGGGAAAATAATTTGAAAAAGAATAGATACATGTGTATGTATAACTGAATTACTTTGCTGTACACCTGAAACTAACACAACATTGTTAATCAACTATACTCCAATATAAAATAAAAAGTTTAAAAAAAGAACATATATATGGTCTATAAATGAGGGGTACCTATGGAGGTAATGCCCCAAGAGAAAAAGGGTTACTTTGTGAAGCACACGTTTCCTTTGAAAAACATATGGTGATCGAAATAACTGGCACATGCCAATCCTTCATTGAGTTTTTACCATCTGCTGAAATCATCTCTTCTGGGAGAAACAAAATAAAGAACTGCCTGTCTCAGTTCATTTGCAATGAAAATATTCATCTCTAATGAATGGAATATTTCATAAAATAAAACAGGCTTAATTCTGCTGTACAATCCTGGGTCTTTATTCTGCATTCTAAACCACCCTATTCTCTTAGTTGTGCAAAAAGGATGGTAGCATGCTTATGGCAATATCAGTTATGCACACGTTGAAAAGGGGCTCTGTAAAGGGAGAACATCAAGGTGAACCACATTGTTAGCACATAATTTCTGCTATAAGTGGTTTTTGTTCTAATCTAACCATGTCTCTTTCTGTTATAAGCACACATCTTCAGAATCTGCCCACAAATCAATATGGACATCAAAGAAGAAACACCAAAACAAAACAATTACTGAAATTGTGCTTCATCCAGTCTGATCAGCAGTAAAAATCAGCTTGGCTGGTGTACACTCACACCATTCCAGCAGAAAAAATCAATCAGAAATATGGATCACCATGTTTTATTGTGTTGTCAGAGACAAATTAATCAGTATCACATATGACAGTACCTATATAAAATGACAGCAATGCCTACGTAAATTTATATTCAACTTAGATCATTAATACAATTATTTTAACAGTATAAAAAAAGAATACTGGATGTGAAAACTTCTAAGAAGGTAGATGCTGTTCTTCTATAACCTTTATGCACAGCAAGCAAATTCAATATCCCCAAAGTACTGAATCAATCATATACTACCACATTTATGATAAAGAATGGATGTGCTTTGGAAGATCGGAGAGGTCATGATATGACAAGTTTCCATGTTCACCACACAAAGAGAGGATAAGCGCCTTAACTACAATGACAACTATAATGACAACACTCATTGGTGGCCGAAGTGGGTCTAGAACTCATGTATTGCAAATCCTAATCCAGTATTCCTATACAATACTTAAAATGGCAAAAATAAGAAATTCAAGAGAAAGCCACTAGAAGAGCCATTTTGTGAAATAAACAACAAAACCTACACACCTCAAATACCTTCAAAAACTGAATAAAATAATTTATTTCAAAGGTATGTTGGAAATTCTTATACTTGGCCACTATCCAATGCAGCTCTTTAGGACTTACTTACAAAATAACATCTCCCAAACCCACAATAATAAATAGCAAAATCCTTGAGCAGGGTCCTCTTATCCCAGCAACTCAGAAAACACTACTGAGAAGTTTTTTAATTGGTTACTAACCTTGGTGATAACGTGATCTTGCTGTAGGGCCCATTTAATTTCAATTCTATGGCTTTCCCATTTTTAAACTTTAAAAATGATATAAAATTATATTGTTTCATTTCAGTTTGATCCAGATAAGATGATTTTGAAACTGGGGATGGTCCCATTCAACTCAGTTTATCCATTCCGAAGTCAGGCACGCTCTGGTTCTCATGATTTTTCACCCAAACACTACATATTCTTTCATTAACTGGGTACGCAACACTTGTGCAAGATTCTAAACTGACATGCATGCATGAAAAATGCAGACAAAATCCCCCAACATCATGAAGCTTATAGTCTCACAAGGCAGACTAACGTAGATCAGAATTACACACACACACACACACACACACATAAACACACAAACACTGAGAGTGCTGGGAAAGTAAAGAACCTCACTTGCTTTGGTGAAGGGAGGAGTGATACTTAACTTTAGAGAAAAAAGAAAAGGAAAAAGATAAAAATAAGTGAAATATGCTGACTTTTTAAACTTTAGATCCTGCCAGGAGAGGGAGAAGGAAGCCCAGCAATGAGTATATGGAAAGAGGAGGGCACAGGGGAAGCGCAGACAAAGCTGAGAGGCACCAGGAAGGCAGTCAAATTACAAGTACAGGGATAAGGATGAGCTCAGAAGGCAACACTCAGATTCAGACTCAGGATCTTCAGATGCCAGAGCACATTCCTTTACCCCACAGGGAGAGGGCACCTGAAAACAGCCCCCTCTATGCTGAAGGGTGCTAATTTCTGGGAAACTAGCCACATAGCATATCTGTTAAAAAAAAAAAAAGGCCATTTGAATTTCCAAAGCATTTTTTTCCATAATTGTTAGATGAATGCATGAGTAAATAGGGAGGAAAATACTGATCAGGGTACCAGATACCAGAATCCTCATCCCAGCTCTGCCTTAATAACCTTTGTGATTTTAAATCAATTGTTTCATATCTATATGCTGTCTATGACAGTCTCTTAGCATAAAGAGGCTACACATTTAAAAAAAAACAAAACTTACAATTCAATGAAAGTACTAGACGTGATGGTGTGTGTGTGTGTTTGTGTGGTTTTTTTGTTTGTTGTTTTCTTTTCAGGGAAGAGTCTTTATTTTTATTTATTTCTTAACATCTTTATTGGAGTATAATTGCTTTACAATGGTGTGTAAGCTTCCACTTTATAACAAAGTGAATCACCTATACATATACATATATCCCCATATCTCTTCCCTCTCGTGTTTCCCTCCCTCCCACCCTCCCTATCCCACACCTCTAGGTGGTCAAAAAGCACCGAGCTGATCTCCCTGTGCTATGCAGCTGCTTCCCACTAGCTATCTATTTTACATTTGGTAGTGTATATATGTCCATGCCCTTCTCTCACTTTGTCCCAGCTTACCCTTCCCCCCCTCCCCATATCCTCAAGTCCATTCCCTAGTAGGTCTGTGTCTTTATTCCCATCTTGCCCCTAGGTTCCTCATGACCATTTTTTTTTTTTTTTTAGATTCCATATATATGTGTTAGCATATAGTAGTTGTTTTTCTCTTTCTGACTTACTTCACTCTGTATGACAGACTCTAGGTCCATCCACCTCACTACAAATAACTCAATTTCATTTCTTTATATGGCTGAGTTATATTCCACTGTATACATGTGCCACATCTTCTTTATCCGTTCATCTGTCGATGGACACTTAGGTGGCTTCCATGACCTGGCTATTGTAAACAGAGCTGCAATGAACATTGTTGTACATGACTCTTTTTGAATTAATGGTTTTCTCGGGGTATATGCCCAGTAGTGGGATTGCTGAGTCATATGGTAGTTCTATTTTTAGTTTTTTAAGGAACCTCTATACTGTTCTCCATAGTGGCTGTATCAATTTACATTCCCACCAATAGTGCAAGAGGGTTCCCTTTTCTCCACACCCTCTCCAGCATTTATTGTTTCTAGATTTTTTGATGATGGCCATTCTGACTGGTGTGAGATGATACCTCATTGTAGTTTCGGTTTGCATTTCTCTAATGATTAGTGATGTTGAGCATCCTTTCATGTGTTTGTCGGCAATCTGTATATCTTCTTAGGAGAAATGTCTATTTAGGTCTTCTGCCCATTTTTGGATTGGGTTGTTTGTTTTTTGATATTGAGCTGCATGAGCTGCTTGTAAATTTTGGAGATTAATCCTTTGTCAGTTGCTTCATTTGCAAATATTTTCTCCCATTCTGAGGGCTGTCTTTTGGTCTTGTTTATGGTTTCCTTTGCTGTGCAAAAGCTTTGAAGTTTCATTAGGTCCCATTTGTTTATTTTTGTTTTTATTTCCATTTCTCTAGGAGGTGGGTCAAAAAGGATCTATCTTGCTGTGATTTATGTTATAGAGTGTTCTGCCTATGTTTTCCTCTAAGAGTTTAATAGTGTCTGGTCTTACATTTAGGTCTTTAATCCATTTTGAACTCATTTTTGTGTACGGTGTTAGGGAGTGTTCTAATTTCATTCTTTTCCATGTAGCTGTCCAGTTTTCCCAGCACCACTTATTGAAGAGGCTGTCTTTTCTCCACTGTACATTCTTGCCTCCTTCATCAAAGATCAGGTGACCATACGTGTGTGGGTTTATCTCTGGGCTTTCTATCCTGTTCCATTGATCTATATTTCTGTTTTTGTGCCAGTACCATACTGTCTTGATTACTGTAGCTTTGTAGTATAGTCTGAAGTCAGGGAGCCTGATTCCTCCAGCTCCATTTTTCTTTCTCAAGATTGCTTTGGCTATTCGGGGTCTTTTGTGTTTCTATACAAATTGTGAGAGTTTTTGTTCTAGTTCTGTGAAAAATGCCAGTGGTAGTTTGATAGGGATTGCATTGAATCTGTAGATTGCTTTGGGTAGTAGAGTCATTTTCACAATGTTGATTCTTCCAATCCAAGAACATGGTATATCTCTCTATCTACTTGTAGCATCTTTAATTTCTTTCATCAGTGTCTTATAATTTTCTGCATACAGGTCTTTTGTCTCCTTAGGTAGGTTTATTCCTAGATATTTTATTCTTTTTGTTGCAATGGTAAATGGGAGTGTTTTCTTAATTTCACTTTCAGATTTTTCATTATTAGTGTATAGGAATGCAAGAGATTTCTGTGCATTAATTTTGTATCCTGCTACTTTACCAAATTCATTGATTAGCTCTAGTAATTTTCTGGTAGCATCTTTAGGATTCTCTATGTATAGTATCATGTCATCTGCAAACAGTGACAGCTTTTGTTTGTGTGTTTTAAATAGACTTTTTTTTATAGTATAAAAAACCTTTGGAAAAGTCAGTGACAGCAAGGCCCTGAGTTTCTACTGCAAAGCCACAAACAGAACGACATATGCATTTGGATTGTTTTATCTGCCATGATGACATCATTTATTTTTACAGCCTGTGACATGGCCTTATTTTTATTTTTGAAATAATAAGAGTCCCATTTTAAGAAATATTTTGTTCCAAAGAGTCCTACATTTTTTTTTTTTTTTTTTACTCTGCGTTGGGTCTTCATTGCTGTGCATGGGCTTCTCATTATGGTGGCTTCTCTTGCTGTGGATCACGGGCTCTAGGCACTTGGCCCTCAGTAGTTGTGGCACACGGGCTCAGCAGTTGTGGCTCACGGGCTCTAGAGTGCAGGCTCAGCAGCTGTGGCACACAGGCCTAGTTGCTCCGTGGCATGTGGGATCTTCCTGGGCCAGGGATCGAACCCGTGCCCCCTGCATTGGCAGGCAGACTCCCAACCACTGCGCCACCACGGAAGCCCAAGATGCCTGCTTTTTAATGTAATCAACTGGTGCCTTTTCCAAGGTCAGCTGGGAATCCACACAAAGTACTATGAGGAAAATAAATGAATCTAGCTAAACATAGTTTCTTTCAATTTAACAAACACCTGCTCAGCACGTACAGCGTCATGGGCATAATCTTTGCTCTTAAAGGCTGGTGGAGGTAAGGGAGAACTGACCCAACAATTAAAGTATGATAAGTCCTATAATAAAGCTACCTTAGAAGGAGCACACCTCTCTGTGCCAGGGACGTGTCCTTCAACATCAGGACGAGGAAGATGATAGCAATATTGACTCCAGCTAACAGTTGCTGAGCGTGTGCTGTGGGCTTAAACATTTGCATGACTCTATTTAAATGTCACAGAGAAAAGGAAATACGGAAAAGTGGTTAAGATGTTGGGTTTGGGAATACTCCTGTCTGTGTTCAAATCCAAGCAGCATTAAAATGTTTCAAAGACAAGGAGAGTTATGCGTAAAAGATAAACAGGACCAAATTTCCAACATATGATTCTCTCCCACCTCTTCCAGCAATACAGATTTCGAAGCATTCAGTCAATTTTGTGTGATTATGTTCAGGATAGGTCACCCACATTGGGAGGCCTCTACAATCCTTGTGGCCTTACTTGGAGACTGAAACAGTGGTTCAGGAGCCTTGAATTGATGGGAGTTGAGATAATGTTTGTGGGTGAGATGGAAACCCTTAGGTGGAGAGGCAGATTTCTTTGCATAGAAGACCAGTGATGATATTTTGACACAAAATTTGTACCAGAGTAAATTTTCCTTTTTCCTAATGATGTCAGTATACAAAACAACAGATTTATAAACTAATCACCACAATGTCTTGTCTGTCCGTAAGTAGAGCTAAAATATGAAGAGTAGGTGCTCTTGTACAAAATCATCGAGAACTTTTTACTGGGTTCTAAACCCCATATTCCATGTTGGACTCTCTCCTCACCCCATGTCTGTCTTCCTCTCCTGTCAATCTTGGGACCCGTCCCCATTGTGGGGTCCAACCCTGTAATAATGTTTGAGGTATCCCCCCAGTGCACAGTCTGGGGGGATTTATGCCTTGATTCTTTGGTTGTTTTCCTCTCAAGCATCTAGTATCTTTTTTGTTTCTAACGGATGACATGGAGCTTCTTGTTCTATGCTTGACTCCATCCCCTGAAAACTAAAAAAAAGTCTTTTGCATGCTCCTCAAAAATGCTTCTGTGTTTCTAAGTAAGACTTCTTTAACTTTAGTGTAAGACAATAGGTGGTTTGCAAAGTACTTTATCCTTCTTATAAATGACCACTCTAGGCCTCAGGTTCAGCCCTGTTATGCGAGACAGATAATAGTCTTTACACCCCAAGGTTGCTGGCATGGAGAAAGAGTTCATGGTGATGTCCTGAGCATCGTAAGTGCTTGATAAATGTTAGCTGTTATTATTACAATAACCCACAAAGGAGATGTTACCACAGATTTTAAAAATGAGGAAATGAATCTTGGTGAGGTTTAAGTAACTTGCCATAGGACACAAAATGGACTGAATCCAGAGCTTTAAGGCTGAACTAACTGAGCCGAGTCTGGATGGTATGCCTGTCACTTTAAATTTTATAAAGTATATTGAGGAAAAATGAAGCCAAGTATAACAAAAGAGCACCTACTTTTACACTTAGTATTATTTGCTATTCCCTGTATATTATAATAATTACATATTATTACAGTATGTTTTATATACATGATTTATATTGTCTTATATTTTGTTTACAATATATTATAGTTTATTATTTATATACTATTTATATTACAGTATATTATATTTATGTTATATTCAGTATGCAATGATAGTGCTTCAGATCAAATAGAAGCGCTATGCTCTTTTTGTAAATACTCATTCCCCCCACCCTTACCTTCATGAGTTAGGGAGGAAACGCTACCAAGAACTCATTCCTTAAACTTTTATTCAATAAATACGCATTAAACATACTAGGCAATGATGTAGAGGCAAAAGAGATTCACAATTGACAAAAAAATAAAATATATATATAAAAGGTCCCTGCCTTCTGGGAGATGATTTTCTGGTGGGAAAGACATGTAAACAATCCATTACAACCCAATATGGTCACAGGTGAGGAAGCCCAGGGAGTCAACCTGGGAAGGTTCCAGACTGTAACTCACTGGTTTATTTGGCCAGTGTTCACTAGGTTCCATTATAACCCTTGCCCTTGTTGAGGTCCTGGAGATAAGTCCTTAAGTACTGTGAACAAAGCATGATCCCTGCCTTCCACCAGGTAACTAACAATCCCAACGAACCCCCCAGGAACAGAGCTATTCAGCTATTGAGCAAAGTTTCTGCAAGAGCTGAAAATGTTTCCCTCTTCTTTGCTCTCTTCTCTCATTCACATTTAATTTAATCAGGAAAGTCTCAATGGAGCTTCAGCAGAGCAAAGCAACAAAATAACCTGGGGAACTTGATTTGTTAATTGGGTTGATTTAGGTCAACGTTTTTAGCACAGTACGCATAAGCTTAAATGCTCTCTAAGTAGAAAGAGTGCGCAGCTCACAGAGACCATGTTCCCCTTGAAGCCATGCTTGGAAACCCAGCCCTCTGGAGGCTGCTCAGGGCAAGTCACATCCGTAATTTAGCATCACCCTTGAAGCATTCAAGCTTCAATCAGGCTCTCTATGCAACCGATCTGTAGATTTTATTTTTCTTCCTTTTTCTGTTTAGATCTTTAACTGGAATGCTGAAAGTTTTATCATATACCTTTGCCTTAGCCCACTCAGAACACGATTTCAAAATTCTTCATCTTTCTAGCTAAAATAGCAAAGAGCCACAATTTTCTTACTATAAGAACTCCCCACAAGAGCAAAAGCAAATCAGGATAATGTAATCTGGGTGACAAGAAACTTGGAGAAAGCTTTTTAACACACCATCCCAAGTCCTTCCTTGAAGAACATCTTTGCTAACAGAGCTTTGCCTTGCTGAATTGGAAAAAATAAAATAAAATAATTCTTTCAAGGACAGTATTAAGATTGAACACGTTTCTTTGGATTCTCTGTATTTGAGGAAATTGAATCACTTTGGTCCCAAATCCCTTAAAATTCTGACTTTTGACTGCCTAATTCGTAAAACGGTTCAGTTGCCTTGCTAGCCTGCTAGGGTTGCAGCAGAGGGTCCTGTTAACATAAGGCAGCATTTGGAAAACTACAAGAAAAAATATAAATCATTATGATGTTACTTTAGATTTTAGATCACTAATATTTTGCTGCCTGTCACTCTGGAAGCAGTGAGATACAGTAGGAAAAAATATTGGCCTGGGAATTAAAAGACCTAGGAGAACTGAGTTTTAGTTTGGGTTTATCACTAATTAGCCGATTGAGCTGAGAACAAATCACGTGACGTGTCCTGAGTTTCACCTTCACTATTTAGGAGAGTACCTGACTATGTTATTTCCAAGTCCCTTTTCATTGATAAGAATCAGTGTCTCAATGATCATCTGTTAATTCAATTAGTATTTGCTGAGCACTTAATATGCTCAGCACAGTATTAGTGAATGTGGATCTGGGTAGAAAAAGCTGACATCAAAATCTGACCAAAGAGGCAAGACAACATTATTAATCATCCAGGCTATAAGCACATGGTAATATCTGAGGGAAAAAGTATCAGTGAATAAAACAGGGCTGCAAGGTAAGAACTAGCTGTGCAACCACAGGCAAGTCACATGACCTCTCTGGACCTCAGTTCCCTCATCTAGAAAAGGAAGAGTTTGGTGTCATGTAATCATCTCCATAGTCCTTACAATGGCATCTAATGGAGTCATTGAATGCTAATCTGTGCAAGGCCTTGAGGAGATAGAAGAACCGTGTGGCCCAACTAGGGAAATAAGTCCAGTGACCACACAGCCTGGGCGGCTCAGGACAGCCCCCATTTATGCCTGTCATCCCTCAGTAGTTATTAATAGCATCAACAGCACTCACCCTCTCCCAGCGTCACTCTCCCAATGGATGACCACTTACAAACCTCATCCTAGTAATCAAACATTATACACACAAGCTGATAAGCCAAGATGCTAAAACAGTAACTGTCAGGGAAGGAAGTGCTCTAGGGCCTCAGAAGTGGAAAAATTAACAACGGGTTTGCTTGATCAGCTAAGGCATCCTGAAGGAGTAGGGACAGGATTTAAACCTAGAAGGTGAAATAGCAGATGGCAGGGGATTCAGTACCATATCCATACTTATGTTGAACTTCAAATTGCGTCCCAGGTCATCCTACATTTTAATAACAGAGCAGGGTTTGAAACCCTTTTTACCCTCAATGGCATATTTAACTTCATCATCCCCAAATCTTTATTGGCCGTCTCCTCTTTCCAGGGTCTATGACCCCAATTGCTTAAATGTCCCTCAATGGACAGGTCAAGAATGACAAAGTATTGCTTATCCTGTGTGGATCTAGTAAATCCCTGCTTACCAGATTTCAAGAATCTGCTTCTGGGCTCTACCATTAGCACACTCTTCTTTTTGCTTTACATTTTCTCTTTGGGAAAGAACCTTCGCTAGAATTGATTCCCAAGCTATATTTTGAGCAACTGTATTAACTCATGATGTCTCTTTTGGAAATCAGGCCCTTCTTTCCAGCCACTGGACATCACCACTTAGATATCTATCCCTTGGAGACTGGAGCTCCATCTATAAAATGGCGAATACAATATCTGTTCTATGCTATTGCTATTAGTTGTTTAAATGTTAATCTGTCTTGAGTGCTTGGATTATGTCTTAATCAACATTGAATCATGGGGGCCTTGTCTTGCATCTTACAGTGCCCAATAAATGCTACTGAATTGACACGACTGTTGCTTTTTATTCCCTGTTCTAATATTCACCCCCTGCCAACTCTTCTTATTTTCGTCTCTGAATAGAGATTATAGATACCTCCACAATTTCAAAGGTGATTTAAACTTTGCCTTTATGCAATAAACAGGAAGCTCAAGAGAGAACCATCAGTTGTTCAATTTTCAGCATCAAGCTAATTCAGAATGGGGAGATTCACAGCTACATTTTCCCTTTCCTATTTTTCCAGCATCATGGTCACCATGAGAGATTTTAGTTCCTGACTGCTTTTCTCATTCTTTTCTCCTGCCAGTGACTATAGACTGAGCTCTGTTTGCTTTTCCCCCATCTGTTTATAAAATCACTCTGCTTCTATTTTCATCTTTGCTTTCCAGCCTCTAAACCTCTGAAGCCATGACCTTTCAAGCAATGTAGCAATGGTATCCGTGCATCTTCTGATTGAAAAATCAAAACTGAGCCCATACACGGTATAATTATTCTGTGTGCGCAGGAGTGGTATGTGCACTTGTGGAAGACAGATAATTGGATTTCAGATTACTGATAAAAATATGCACATTACACCTGAGCCCCAGCAGCTTTTTTTTTTTTTCCCTAGGACCCCAGAGAAACTTGAAACTTCAGTTCTTCCATGGGCTCTTAGCCCTACACAATTGGCTTCTAGGTCCTGCCTGTTCTACCTCCAGAAGGTCTCTATTTCTTTATTCTTTCTCACCTCTCACCAGAGGTCTCACCTCTTTATTCTTTCTCTGGAACTATCTGCACTGCTCCCATACAAGCCTCCAATAACATTCACCTGGACATTTGGTCCTTATACTTCCTGCCTCCAATCATGTCCTCTTCCCTCCATCTCCCAGGTGGTTACCATAGTTAACATAAAACTTTAGTTGGATTTTCCCTTCAAACACTCTCAACAAGGTTTCCTAGCCCAAATAATTTCCTTTAAAATTTAAATTAGCTGCCAACATTGAAAAATGAGCAGATTTTCCATTAAAATGAGATTTCTGTCTTAACAGAGCTGGCACCATTCCCAGGTGGTCGTAATCCGATGGAGCTGAGTAGTGGCTGCCCCGTTAGGAAAGGACAGGAGCTGTCTCATTCGCCATAGTCTTCTCCACTCACTACTGTTTTGATGTTACCTGAGGCGGGGCCATTTATCATGTGCTGATGTATCACCAGAGACACTTCACTCACTCACGTAGCCTGGCCAGTTCCTGGGGACAGTGGTCATTTGCAATCCTGCAGTCTGATTTCTCACCAGAACTAGGGACGCCCGAATAATAATTAGTAAACACTTAGAGCTACATGTGAGGGGTAATCCCAAACCAGGCTTAAATTCATCTGCGGGTTCTCACTGAGGATATAAAGTCATGAATGACTGTCTTTACAAACATTTTAGTTAATATCTTATCAAGTTTTATCACGGTGCCACATCTATAATTGGATCTTTGGAGTGTAAAGGGAGAACAAAGAAGAAAAATGGCTGGGAAAAAAGTTTAATTTCTTGATAACTCTGAGAAGCACTTTTCTTGTCATTTCCTGGACTGATTACTAACATAAGGAGAAAAAATGAAAATGTCTCAGATTTCTCAGAAATGGAATTGAACTTAAAACTCTAGTGACCTAATTTCTGCTACATTTCATTCCCTAACTCTCTGTAGAATTCAACTCTCTTGTAGAATTCAAGTAGAAGTTATGGTTATGGCTATCACTACTAATTGTGTGTACTCTTGCTATTAACATTCTTTTAAGTAAATTTTTAATACAGCTTCAAAACTGTCCTCATAAATTATAATCAAAGAATATTTTCTTCCTGTAATAGTGTTTGGAATATCCTACTGATTATAGTTTTAAGACAACATATTTGCCTGACATTATTGTAGCTGATAACTGAAACCAGAGTATTCTAAGCCATACTCATAACATATTGGTTGTTTGCAGTTATTAGGACTGTAGTTAGAAAATACTGAACATTTAGAAAAGCAAACATTATCATAAAACTGTACAGGATTTGAGGAGCAAAGACAGGATTATCCAGTTTCTTGTAAATGACCCTAAAACAACAACAGACAGAAAGGAGATTCTGCAAATCACTGCTCTTGGAAAAGGAAACCTTATCAGACATAGGGTATAAGACCAAAAAGAGTATGCGTGATAACATGCTCTATGCAAATGTAAATAACCTGACAAATTGTTACTGAAATAGTGATCCCCTTTCACATTTGGCAAAGGACAGGAAATTTCATGATTTTTTTTTGTGCAAGTAGGCAGAATGGTCGAGGGAGACATTTGACTCACATCTACCACTGTCCTGCAGTCCCATTAAGGACCATTTTCCCTTATTTAATTGGCCTTTAATGTGCTGTGTTAGACTAACCACTTACTCAGAACGGTGCTTCCTTTACCCAAAGAACCATCTCTAGAGCTTTACTTTTGCAACTAGAGAGTTGTTATCAATTTGTTTCTGAAGGGAGTTTAAGAAAGTGAATCAGGGCTTCCCTGGTGGCGCAGTGGTTGAGAGTCCGCCTGCTGATGCAGGGGACACGGGTTCGTGCCCCGGTCCGGCAGGATCCCACATGCCGCGGAGCGGCTAGGCCCGTGAGCTGTGGCCGCTGAGCCTGCGCGTCCGGAGCCTGTGCTCCGCAACGGGAGAGGTCACAACAGTGAGAGGCCCGCCTACCGCAAAAAAAAAAAAAAAAAGAAAGTGAATCAAAGAGGTGTTGCATCAAACACTGTCAAAAACAAATTCATGTATTTAAGATCAAGAGATAGCTCGATGAATAATTTAGAAGCGTTCAAAATGTTTCAAATTTAAGTAAGTTATTGAATTTTTTTCCTATTCTTTGCTAAAAGAGTGATTATCTCATCTCACCTAAATATGCTTAAAGAGCAGCCTGGAACTTGAACAATGGAATTTGAATCCTATGAGGATATCTCAGCCATACTTAAGATAACTGTTTACCATATATACTATCAGTTTTCTACTGACAATCAAAACATAATCAGGTAAAATTTTTTGTTCTTAAAGGAAGTTTAGACCCTAAATCACAAGGTGGATGCCCCCGTGCACAAAGTCACATACATACCCTATATGGATCTATGAATATAGACATAGATATGGCTCTGGGACTCTGCTAGTATCACAGTCTATAGTCATTCTTTTATTTTGCTATATCTTGGAACTGATTAATTTCTTCTATGTATTGAGAATTCTGACATTCTATCTTCTTAAGCTCTAAGTTGCACATTCCTCCCATCCAGCCAACTCCCACCTCATTCCACAATTCTCAGTGCCACAAAGGATAGCTATATTTTCCAGCACAGAACAAACTGCTCAAGAACATCAAAATTAGA